>NC_056738.1:222140348-222410228 GCF_019279795.1 Protopterus annectens
GAGGGTTAGTCCAGTCACGATAAGGGTGAATTTGTAAATATACATCCAATTGCCCATTTCCCTTTTGAATAATGATGATAATGTATCACTCGATTTAATTTGCAGTAGACATCTATTCCAGCGGTGTGAAAGGCACCATGTAATGGGCCTAGCTCTCTACTAAATTTTACTTATCAGTTGGTGAATATTCAGATCCATGGATTTGGAATTTTGAGACCATTTATAAAGGATCCAGAATCACTGGGTCCTTAATGGCTCTGAATGTAAGGTATAGCTATTACCTGAGGAGTCTATAAGACACTGAATAAAGAGGCAGCATTTCCAGATATTTCAGGATTTTTGAGCTATTGATCTTTTTATTTAAATACCTCTTGGGGGTTTTCCAATTGTTTGATGTATCTAGTGAGGTACATCACAAAGGTGACATTGTTTTCAATAATTGTTTGGTGTGCCAGTAGAAGTATGCCCATCTTTTTTTTTTTTTTTTTTTTTTTTTTGCTGGGGCTATGTGATACAGTGCATAGATCTAACTGTAATAAGTTGATCACTTATGGCTTATTTGTTGTTCACTTGTTACTTGAAGAACTGAGGTGGTGGGGCGCAGGTTCATAGCACCAGCCCAGGGTGCAAATTGAACATGCTGAAAGATGAATAGTCGTGGACATTTGGCTTACTCCACTTCTATAAAATATTATAAACGTTTTGTGGATGACCTTTTTTTAATTTGGGGAGGCACACTAGAGCTCCTGAAAGAGTTTGTCCTATATATTAATGGAACTACCACATTTCTTAGGTTGACTGAAATGTATTCACAAAACACAATTGATTTTTTAGATGTGACATTGAGGAAAAAAGACAATACTCTAGAAACAGAAGTATTTAGGAAGGCATGTAGGAAGAATGCTAATCATTGTTTGTAAAACATCTACATGCCAAACAGTATCTCTGTGTGTAGAGGCTGCTTTTGCTAATTCAGCATAAGACAGTTTTAAAAGTGGATTAATACCTTCTGTTAAAATTTCTGTAAGACCCAAAGATCTGGATTCAAGTAACACATTGCTGGTTTCTTCTGTCATGTCCCTTCAGTGAACAAAATAGGAAAGTTCAGCAAGAAAAGAACACTGTCAGGGTAAGGTATCACCTCCCAAAAAAACACAAATCCAAAACCAGAAGAGGTTGATACTCCACAACAAATGAAGCAAACCAGATGAATGAAAAGACAAGTCCTTTATTCGAATAAGTAAGCGCTTTCACGTTGCTTAGAACGCTTCATCAGACTTCAACAAACCATAAATGTTTAGTAATAGGACAGTTAACAGAGACTGAAAGACTTGGTAATATTGGCAATAAGACAGAAAAAGCTGAGGCAAAGTGGATAATCAAGCTATCTGCGAACAAAGGTCATGGTCTTAATGATAAATTTTCATTGAGACCATTTTTATTAGATAAACCTTTGAAACATTAAACAGTAGTAATTTGTTCCACTATCTAATATATGTTTTAATATGTTTTAACATTTTACTTCTACTATTCATCTTTCAGCATGAGATTTTTAGGATATATATATTTATATATTTTATTTTATGTAATTTTTATGGAAAGGAAATGATGTATTTTTGTGACTTGCATGTGACTTGCTAATGTGATTTTCATTGGTGCTTTACTTATATATAAGTTGATTCAAATTTTTATGGTTTGTTGAAGTCTGATGAAGCGTTCTAAGCAACGTGAAAGCGCTTACTTATTCGAATAAAGGACTTGTCTTTTCATTCATCTGGTTTGCTTTGTTTGTTGTGGAGTATCAACCTCTTCTGGTTTTGGAATGATGCTGAGAGCTGTTGACAGCTGAGCCTTTCATGCACTATCAATAACAGCCTTAACTATTTGCAATCAGCAGTCAACATTCTATTCCAAGTGGAAGCCAGCTGGCTGGGCTGTTGGCTGCTTTGATTCTTGGTACATTTAACAACAGCCTAAACCATTCGCAGAAACCAGCCCACACTCTAGTCCAAATGAAGGCCAGCCAGAGAATAGAGTCAGTGTAGCCAGGACAATGTACAACCAACCATGAGTACAAGCTGCCATCACCCTGATGTAGGCATCACTTAGGACAGACTGTAATCCAGTGATGATTACATGCATTAAAGTCTTTCAGCAGTTGGGTGATAACATCAGTGTCATCAAGCATGTGCATCAAGGTCAACCCATTGAAGTGTACACCACTCATAGTGTTTAACAGCCAAGACATATTTATTAAATTATATCTTATGACAGGCAATCATACATTTATATAAATGAAAACAAACCACACTGAC
The DNA here is from genome assembly GCF_019279795.1 of Protopterus annectens. Classification (NCBI taxonomy): domain Eukaryota; kingdom Metazoa; phylum Chordata; order Ceratodontiformes; family Protopteridae; genus Protopterus; species Protopterus annectens. The sequence continues at coordinate 222,142,664 of NC_056738.1, forward strand.
ATATTTTCAGTTGCTAACCTTATACATCACTTATAATCTATGCAGTCATTGTCAGTTAAACATTAAAAAGCTCATACGCTTCCTGCCTTCCCTTAAACCTCATTCCTCCTCCAAAACATTATTTTGCATGTATTGTTCTGACAATTCCCATTATTTCTATGTAATTTGCTACTACCCTTTTCTAAATTTCCCAAATCCAGTTGTTTTATCTCTGTTAACTCTGTTATCTCCCTGGTGTCAAAGTCATGGTCTCAAGCTAAATGCCAAAAAATGCATAGTCATCCTGTTTGGGAAAAACAAAACACCCATGAATTACCACATAGGTGGCAGCCCCCTTAATACAGAAGAGTTAATAAGAGATCTGGGGACCCAGGTAGACAGTAATCTCTCCTTTGACAATCATATTGCCAAAGTAGTTAGGAAATCCTTCTATGCAGCCCCTCTAATTACTAAAGGGTTCACATCTAGAAATAAAGAGGCTATAGTGCCCCTCTACTCATCACTCATCAGACCCATCATAGAGTACAATGCCCCATTTGGGATGTACCTCACAAGACACTTCCAACAGCTGGAAAGACCACAAAAGTACCTTAACAAGAGGATTACTGGCCTCAAACATATGTACTATGCAGCCCGACTGGAAAAACTCCGGCTGTACTCAGTGGCATATCACTTACTCAGAGGTGATCTCTGCCTGACTTACAAAGCCATGTCCAACTCAGAATTGATGGACATGCTCCACCTAAAGAAATCCAAGTCACTGCGAGCCACTCGCTCCAGTGAGCTAAACCTCGCCACAACAATAAATATAACATGCTGGAGGGATAGATTCCTGTCACAGAGACTCCCCATTCTTTGGAACAAAATTCCTAACTACATTAGGCAGAGCCCCTCACTAACATTCTTCAAGAGAAACCTTGACGAGTGAATGGGTAACATTTAATACATCCCTGGGATCACTTCATTGGCTCTTCTTGACAGAGGCTCAGTAAATTAATCAATGGGGTGGCGAAAGCTGACACACTCTGGCTAGGCTTATAAATGCCCTCGAGCAGATAGCCTAGTACCTACCTATAAACCTATGAACATACTCACCACTTCTATTACAGATGGTTTAGACTTTGATTTCCATTTTCTGGTAATTGCTTTTTTAGCAGCCAGCAGAATTAAACTCAGGAAGCTCATACAATGTCTACGCAATTCTGATTCTGTATTATAGCTCAAAAAATAATTTCCTTAGTTACACCAATTTGCTCATCCAGTATTTCTGACAAAGTAGTCTGCAGGAAATTTTAAAGTCTGTCAACTCATTACACTCCCCAAAATTATGTTCCCAATTATCTCTTTCTTCTCCATCACACCTCTAATATTTGCAATCTATCTGAAGAAAAATTCTTTGGAGTCTGCACACTATATAAAAATACTTTGACAAACACTTCCAAGCAAGGATCCTAAATCTTCTAGATTGGAATTTGTTGCATATTTGAGAGCCATAACTCATGCACCCCATTGTTTCTTTGTGAATTACTTATCCACTCTCGCTCTTCCCAATCCTTTGTAACCTCCACTGATTGATTCCAATAGTCAGCATGCAGTATTTTATATGCCCTACTAATTAACCCTTTAACCACAGCATCTGTTCTAGTTTCTACTAAAAACTCTACCAGTGGTGTTCTTTCGCTTAGGATCCCCGCTATTTCTTCCTCTTTGCTTATACTCTGATATCATTCCTTGAATAGGAAGGCAATCTCTAGACTGCAGTCCAAATGAATGTGTGGCCTCTTTCCCTTCTGTTACCTTTCCCTCTCTAATTACTTGCCCTCAGTACTGTGTTCCTTTGCCATTTTCCTCCAGTAAATTCCATACCCCTCTTGCCTATTCTCTCTACCCCTAATTGCAGTCATTCATACCAACATAATTTCCTTGGCTGAGTTCTTGGAATACTTTCTGCTACTTTATGAATATAATATTCTGTTATGGTTATTTGTATTCCCCTTAAGGATCTGTATGCAAAATCCCAGTCTCTCCTTGTTTCTTGAGCTTTCCCCATTTTATAATCATCCTTTTCTACTTTGAATTATAGATTTCTGCTTATGCTAGGTATAGGAGCCTTAACTCTGTAGCTCTGAAATATCTTTCTAAATCAGGTAATCCCAAACCACCTTGTTCTATTGGAAGACTCAGCTAATCACACTTGACTCTTGTCCACTTCCCCTCCAAGATAAAATGCTTCAACTCTTTGTTAGTTACTATCCACAACGTCTCCTCTGCTTGATAAAAATATGCCTGACCAGTGTATAAAGCTATTGGGACTAAAAACATTTTCACTGCTTATATCTTCTTATACATATCAATAAAATAGTGTCTAATTTATCAGTTTTTGTATTACCTTTCGTCGAGTCTCTTCCCACATATCCTTAGCTGCCATTACAGAATATGTATTAATCAACACTCACAAGTACTTTATTTTATCATGTCCCTTTAAATATGGGTATTGCTGAACCAATTTGCGTGCAAGTACATAGTTTATAGCTATTGCCCTTGTTTTACCTTCATTAATTTTGATTCCCAAAAAGATTTGAAACTGTCTCAGAATGTTCCAAAACACTGAAATGTCATTTTCTGGTTTTATCAGGATTAAAATAATATAATTTGCAAATAAAGCCAACTATTTTTCTTGACTATCGTACTAATTATATTTTTATATTTCTGAATCCCTTGTTTTCTTATTTCTAAAAATAATGCAAGTAACATAGGGGAAAGAGGACATCCCGTTCTGGCTCCTCTGCTCAAACAGAACTTATCAGAGAAGACCACCCACTTTAAATTTGCTTCCAATCCCTCATATATCCTCCTAATCAACCTTATAATTTTATCAGGGAATGCAAATTAATCCATTGTCCTACTCATAAAATCCCAACTTACTCTCTTCAATGATTTCTTTGCATCAGTACCCACCAAAAACCATGGCATTTTTTACATTCTGTTTCCCTTTGTATCAACATTGTTCTGTTAATATTTTTTTTATTGGTAGATATTTAATTGATCGCATTTGAAATATTTGAGATGCTGCTGATTTTTTTGTTTGGTCTGAAGAAGTGATTTAATCATGAAAGCGCTCACCTGTGTTTGAATAAAAGTCTATTTGGATATCACACTGCTCTTTGCCATCTGCTTTTTATTGGTTTGCTGTGGTGCTGTGTTCTACATTTTTGTTTATACTATGTTGTTCTGTTAATATTTTCAAATGCTTGCCTCCTCTCCACAAAACCACATTGATCCATATCTGTCAATTTTGGTATCACCTTTACAATTCATTTAGCCATTATAGACATAAACACATTATAATCATGGTTTAGAATCAAAATGGGCCAATATGAAGCTGGATCTGATAAGTCTTTGCCATCTTTAGGGATTACAGCCACAATTGCTTTCTTCCAGGATATTGATGTTTCTCATATTTTTAAAATACTGTTAAAGAAAGCCTTTCAAATCATTATCACTTTCTTCCCTACTAGCTTCCAAACTTCCACAAGATAGCTATCTATTCCTGAGGGCTTTCCTGAAGATTGGTTGTATTTCACTATCTTAGCTTCTCCTACCCTTTTAGCAACTGAGCCTCAACTACTTCTAACCTTGTCATATTTAATTCTTCCATAAACAATTTAATTTGTACTTTTCATGATTTCCACATTTCTCTGCTTTGTACCAATTTCCATAAACATTTGGAAATATTTCTAATACCTCTACAGGATCTCTGGTTATTTTCCATGTTATAGGCTCCCTAAAGTTGACAACAACTCTTTCTAATTTCTGTTGTCTGACCCATTGTAGTAAAAGTTTTGTGCCCTGAAGTTATTATCAAAAAAACAATTGCTTAGCAGTTTTTCTAAATAATTCATGCATATTACTGAGGTAGTCCTTTACTTTATCTATAGTACTCTGCTGTTGCACCTCTTCTTGCCCTATTTTGCAATATTTTAACCTTTGTCAGTTCCTCTAAATAACTGTTACTTCTTAACCATATCGCTTTTTTATTTCCAGCTTATTTTTAAACTTCACATTAATTTTATCCCAGTCCCTAGCTATAGTTGCAGAAGAAACTTCTGTCTTTTCTAATAACTCTCAAATCATTTTGACTAGCCATTCCTTAAATTGTTCTATTTTTAACAGATAGGTGTGGGGCACCAGTGTCTCATTTTTATTTCATCACCCTGCATTTTTATTATAGTTATTACTGGCGCATGATCTAAAATAATTATTGGATGCGTATTACTATTATATATTCTATAGTCTTTCTAGCAGTCAGCAGCACCAATCACTGATCTAGTTAGTGATCACATTTGCTTTTGAAGCCCCACCCACACACACACACACACACCAATGGACAAGGAGTGGACAAACAACGTTATATTCCCTTACCTACAGATACATTTTTTACCTATAACATACCAGTTATCCTACTCCAAAGTGTTACAACTACTTCCTCTGCATCACCCAATATGCTTTCTTAAAATTACACAGCACACACAAAGAAAATGCAACTTCTAATCTACAAAATTAAAACCTAGCAGCCTGCATCAAGAATTGGAAACAAAGTGATCACAGACAAAAGCAAGGCATATTTTTCTGTTACTATTTACTTGGAAAGTTAGCTTAGCAGTAAAATTTACAATACCATTTTTGAAGAAAATTTGGTCTAACTGTAATATTGTAATTTAATATTTTTCATCTTGCTGTTTCTGTAAAGAAATCAGGAAAAAGGCAAACAACTTTGAGGGGGAAAGACACAGAAACCAATAGGAGAAACATTGAAACACCTTGCTACCATTCATCTCACTTCACATACCACAGGTACACTCACGCAAACCAAAGCAATCTGCACCCCACCACACAAGCAGCTTACAGACTGAAGTCTATAAATCCTTTTGTACTACTCGGACTACTTATCAGCATTCTTCTAAACCTCCTAGTACATGAAATCTGGACAAAGTAAAAAGAATGGGGGACTAAGGTCAACAATCAGATTTTAAATATTGCTCTTATAAGCCAGAAATGCATGCTAAATGCATGTTAATGCAAAAATATATATTATCATAGCAACTTTCTGTAAGGATATGAAGTCTGAAACTCAAATGTTTATTAGTTAGTAACCTTGATCCCAATGCTTTGCCCCAAAACCACAAGTTTTATAAGGTTCCCAAAAGATACAAGGGAAAAATTGTGGACATTCTGAAAAAGTTGACAGTTGATAGCATGCTTAGCAGCGTTTGGCATTCCCTATTGCATATCCGTAGATCTCAATGAATCTGGGATGAATCTCAATAAAATCAGGAACAAATTCAGAAATAATCAGTGACAATTATGGACACTTTCAAAATACTAGTACTATTAACCTGAGATAGGACAGAATAAGAGTATGACTTAAGATATATTTTCTGATGTAAAAGAAGACGTCTATAACTCTAAATATTGTCATTTTGTAAGTGTAATTCTCTACCTTCTTTCCAAAAGTCAGCAGTTTTAGGAGGGATTAAGAGAAACAGAGCTAACATTTGTGTCAAAATCAGGGGCAGTTTTGAAATGTTTCAACATTTTAGCAAAAGAAATCTGGACTAAGGCTCACAAACAAGAACAGATTTTAAATATTATTCTTATTAACTTAGTTACTAGAATAACAGATTTCTGTCAGTATGCATATTCTGCAGGATATGACCAAGTATGAAACTCAAATGTATATCATTTAATGACTTCAGTTTTGATTTACCAGATTTGGAGAATAAACCAATAATGAGGCAAAAATCAAAATAGTAGACAAAAATGTGAAGAATGAGAGATGGACTTGTAGGGCAGAAAATCCACACTATCACTACACTATGTATTATGTGCAATGTACTGTTCACCCTAAAGTCTTAAGCAAAATAGAATGGGAACTTATCCCTTATTTGTATCCAGGCGGATCACTTGTTGAAGGATGTTGAAGAAAGCAGCACTTCTGTGGTTGTTTAGAAATGTCTGCTGCAAGACTCCTTGTGGTTTTGGGGCAAAGCATAGGGGATCAGGGTCACTAAATAATAACCATTTGAGTTTCAGACTTCAGATCCTTACAGAAAATTGCTATAACAGCTCTGGTCTGGACTCTGGAGTCAGTCCATGCAGAAACATGGGAAACATCTCCAATTCCTCTCTGCCTCTCAGTCCTCAGCTGATCTCCTCATCTAAAGAAATGCAACAGCAAGTTTGGCAAGTCAGGTTCTAGAAAAAATAAAAACCTAGTGCCAACTAACAACAGCTGATCGCCCAAAAAGAAAAAAAATACTAGTATTTCAGAGTACTGTGCAAGTTTTGCACTGCACAAAATCTCTGAAGCTCAAATGCTATATTTCTAGCCAGGCAAGGAGGTCAAGGCAATGGCAAAATGCAAGTCAAATGAGGAGAATGCGATATGAGATTTCAACAAATCTAGCTTAAGTTCCTTCCAGACTACAGCAAAAGCAAAAATGAAGATACTCCACAACAGTCCACCTGAAAAAATAAATAAATAAAAGAGACAAAGATATTGGCTGCAGTTGCATTTAAGCAACCCTTCAAATACAGTTGCAGTTAATAATTATTGATTACTTATTTTTTTAGCCCCCCAACCACAGCCCAAGTTACTACACATTCTGCAATGTGGCAGGCATTGTTTTTTTAATTATCAACTCTCCCCTCTCTCTCCACAGTAGCAAGGAAATGTGATAAGTATGTCTAGGCTGAAAAGAAAACTGTAAAGAGAGTCAGCCAATAGGTGAACAATGAACAATGAAATTAAGCTAGCAGAGAAAAAAATGCAGCAGGCTATGCATTTAGCATTTCATGATTTTTTTTTTTATCACCCTAGCTGGTCACAGTGCATGCTATAGTGTTCATAGCATATGCTTGCCAGCGTCCTTGAATAGAACCAGCAACTAGCTATGCGGATGACCCTGCATTTGAGGAATAGGTTTTCCAGTTTATTGATGAATAGTTGAAGTCTCACAATATAATGGGAGTACTGTTTTATAAGGGGTTCAGCAAGTACTTTTAGAAACCTTATGGTGCAGCGGTAGCATTGTCGCCTCACAGCAAGATGTTCTCCTGTTCGATTCTCGGCTGGAGCACTTTCTGTGAGGAGTCTGCATTTCCTTCCTGCAGTCGAGTGGCATTCGAAAGACATGCATGAATGGGCGTGCCTTCATTGAAGGTTGGGCATCAGGCTGGCACCTAAGCACCATAAAAATTGACTGCTAATCATTAGCGGACTGGAGTTCTGCTGTGGCAACGCCTAACCAGGAAAAGCCGAAAGAAAAACAACATGATTTTCAGGGGACACAAAGGGTGTCCAGTAACAGGGTATAAAGTGATACTTGGTCCTGTTTAGAATGACTTGGAACCATAGCTCTCAAACTGTAAACACTGACATTTGGTACAAAGGTCATAGAAAAGTAAGTACATCCAGGCATAAGTCTTGATATCCAATTAGAATAAAATCTGAAAATCACATAGTGCATAAGTCTTACTGCTTCCAGCAGAAATGTGGAAAACTGCTCAGAAACAAATTTAGAAAGGCAGAGTAACAAAAATAAGAAAAAAAAAACATAAGAACATTATCAAAGAGACTGTAAAATGTGTACAATTTAATGGCTTTTATTACAAAATTCTACTATACAAGTGTATTTATTTTTGCTTCTGAATAGGGAAATGGAAGGTTTGTATTCTCTTTCTTTAAATTGTTGGTGCCACTACTATGATCATGTGATATGGTTTTAGCAAGCTTTATCCAAACATTTGTAGTTGTCATGTGGTATTAGGAAAACACCTGCTAAAAAGGTTGGAATTTTTGTCCCACACATTTACTTTTCTGCCTGCATATTCAAGCCCTGCTGTTTGCTTCCTATAGATCATGGGATACAGGTGGAAAACAATGGCATCTAGGGACCTGTTTTAAATGAGGTATATCTCCAATAATCGCATGCCTTAAGGTGTTTTGCTGCAAGGGAGAAGTATTCAGCTATGAAAAGAATGTTATTAGTATGCAGGGGTTTTGGTGGGAAAGGTTACACCATTCAGTACATGGGACTGCAGACTTAGAGTAACAGTGGGCAACACAAATATACCAGGAGAAAGAATTACATAAGATATCTGTTATGTCCCAAATTATTGGTATAAATGAACCTGCTTTCTAATGAGCAGATTAAAGTTACCTCAGGTAGAAATAGTAGCGAAGGTATAGAAAATGAAACAAATTTTAACATGACATCTAAAATTAAACAAGATATGAAGACTATGAGAGTCAATGGCAAGTATTTTGCATATATACAGAAATAATTAATTAAATAGCAAAGATAAACTAAAATATTGCATACCACTAATAAGTGTAATTTAACAGATTATAATTCAGTTTGATAGAACTCAATTTAATTTAATCTAATAATAGTTAGAATGTCAATCACTTATAATAGCTGAGACATGGTTAATGATGAGGACTGTTTTAAACTGTAATGTGGTAAGACACTGAGGGTACCAAAGTATGTGCTACCATTAGCTAAGGAATGTACATCAGAGGTGCTTTGATCTTTCCTAACAGGTTTTATTATTATATTTACTTTGAGGCTTTTTTTCCTGCAACTGGTTCAAAATTACTAATCTAAATCCAATCGAATCAGCCACCCCTGAATTATGATGAGACTATGAATAATAATTAGATGAGGCAGAAACCAGATGTACAGAAAAAAACATGTCAACACATTGCACTTGTGAAAGGGATATAGACACAGACTGTACGTGACAGGACTGTAGTAAGAGCATTTTATCATCATGACAGTAGATAATCAATGACAGTTTGCTATGGTATAACAAATAAAAGAGTAGATAATAGATTAGAAGTATCACAGTTCCTTCTTATTCATTTGTTAATTCATAGTCTGAAAACAGTATAAACTGCAAACTGGAGAAAGTGACAAGGATGGGTAATAGTACTGGAACATGATACATTGTGATATATTTGATATATTGTGATGTTTTTCCTTATCTTATGGACTGAAAACACTCCTTTATTATGGGATTCATACTGCATCTGATACTGGACAATTGAACCTATGTGACCTCAGGAGTTGGTATATATAATTAGATGGGGGAGTGGGAAGAAGGGGCTTCCCCCACTGCAAAATCATTGGTTTTGAATGTCTTTTGTCAATATTTTATGTTTAGCTATTTTTGAGTTTAGATACACAGATCAAAGGCTCTAGCCAGGCTGAATTTCTCTTGGAGCTTTAATGAATGGTTTGTCTGTGTGACCTTTTTACCCTTTGGTTTGGATGTTAGTTTGGATATGTTGCAGGGACCTTAATGCTTACGGGCATCAGCTCAGTTTAAAAACAATGTGTTTCTAAAGTATAGCCAAGCATTCATTTTCTGCTGTGCTGATGAGGTCAATAAAAAGGCTGAAGCATGCATGTCCACAGCTAATGGGGTTTGGCTTTACTGGCCAAAACATGTCCATAAAGACTTAAAAAGAAAAAGTCATAGTTATTCAGAAGCCATGTAGCTGAAACAGTTGATGCCCTTAAGAAGTAATTTGCATATATCCAATGAGCCTCCATTACAGGAGGTTTAAGCTATCACACAGTGAAAAATCTACCTTGGCTAAGTTTTTCTTGCAAGTTTTACTGACTATTTGTCAGATTATTGAGTGTTTGGAAAGTCAAATGCCTATGGTCGAGACCATATCATCGATTTCCACAAACTCAAACAGCACTAAAACAACAAAATCTGTATTTTTGCAGGGAGGCAAGCCCCCCTGCATCCCACACCCCCTGTAAATTATATAAATCAAGTCTGAGGTTGCACTGCATTGGAGAATTGGGCAAATTGCCTAATCCCCACTGTATCGTGATCTCAGGTACAACCACTCTGAGATTTCGGAAAGTCAATGATATGGTCTTGACTGTATGACATTCAACTTTCCAAATGCTTGATAATCTGACAATACCTAATATATATATATATATATATATATATATATATATATATATATATATATATATATATATATATCTATATATAAAATATATATACACACACACACACACACACACACACACACACACACAAAGTGTGCGTGTGTTGCATGTGCACCAGATGAGAATAACCCCAGTTTTCTAAAGACTTTATTCAGGATTTGTAGTTATATTATCCCCAAGGTGTATCACAAATTCTGGGATGTGATTTTAATGTCACAATGGACTCACAGCTGGACAGGTTCTATTGACAAACTGAATATCATATTAAAATAAGGCAGATATTATGTGATGTAATAACGAAGGTGAAACAGCGTATGGATCAGTTAGGGTTTACTTATTCTGGAAATTATGACGCACAATGAGGCAGACTAGTCTTCTTTAACTATTATGCATAAGGCATGAATAATGAATGATAAAGGTATGATTATTGAGGTAGGCATATTTTTGACCACACAACTGTAACACTAAATAGAGCATTACAGAAAGAATATAAAAGGCAAAAATGGAAATGGAACAGTACAAATGCAGAATATCAGAACAAAAAATACATTTTAAAAAATATATTTAGGATGGTAGTACTCAAAATTAAAAACTATAAAGAAGAAGTAGAGGCACTTTTGTGGGCTAATGTCAAGGCTGCTCTCAGAGGACAGAAGCTGCAAAACACAGTATGGATAAGTTAAACAGCAGGACAGATTTTATCAGAAAGAAGAGAGACTTCAACAGTTCTAAAGCAGATATGTAATTGTAATGGGCACGTAAGGGGAAAAAAATAAGATAAATAAATGTCTTTACATGCCATATTTAAAATTCTCTGTATGCCAGACAGATCCATGATGTCTAATCAAGAGGGAGTGCTGGTGGGTGGAAGTTACATTGCATAGGCATTCAAAGAGGAAGGAAGGAACAATATGTTGCACAGACATTGGACAGGCAAGGAATTACTACAAGACTGATTGTTGCAGCAGACAGCATTTTAAAGAAAAGGTTTAGCAGGTTTATAAATGATATGCAAAAGAATACATTGAAAGAAGATGAAAGGAAGGGCTAAATAGACCTATTTCATCTGCAGTAATAAAACATGCAATTAATTGGTAATCATTTAAAATGTTGAGATTGGCAATGCTGAGTTCTGGAATTTTGAGACCAAACTGGGTCCACTATAACTGCTTAAGTGCCAGACTTTCAGATCCTACTGTCATAAAACCAGGGACTTGAGCATTTTGGAGCATGTGCCGGCTGCTGCTAGCACTCATACTCAAATATGAGTTCATGCAAGCAGCTGCTCACCTTACCTGAACACATTATAAAGCAAGGAAAGTGTGGCAGCTATGGGAAGGAAGCGGGGGGGCATTAAGGCTGGGGGGTAGGAAGGTAGTTTTACATTTACAGAGCAGGGTGGGGAGATTTAAGGTTAGGGAGTGTTCAGGGGGCGACTGGGGACTTCATTATTTGGGATGTGATGTGGAGTTTTAGGGTAAGGGAGAGAGATGACTCAGGCTGGAAACTGGGTGGGAGATTTGCAGCTTCTCAGATTCACAGGTGATTACTAGGCTAACAGCTCAAGAGCCATTACAATCCTAGTCAGTTTTACCCAGATTTTAGCCAATTTTCTATCATAAGGGAAAGACAACAAGGGTCAGCAAGCAGGGTTTAGCCTATTTTTACAAACTGCCTCTGTCCATAACAGAAATGGGTGCCACCTTAGGAGTGAATCTGCAATTTCACATCCATCAGTCCAGATTGCACTTGAAGATGGTCAGGGAAGGGCTCTGCTTCATGTGAATAGGAAGCCTATTTCAGAGGGGGTGCAATCTCTGGGATACATATCAGTTTCTCCAGCATGATCTATTCATGTCATATATCAGGTTTAGATATTTGGAACATGTAACGCTTATGCAGTTAGTTTTGTGAATATGCAACATTTAAATTAGGACAGGGTGAGATACAGATCACCCCCTCAGTAATTAGTAGGAAACTTAATACAGTGATAGGGATTTTAATTGGTCCACATATGACATATTGGTTATATCATGTATATTTTGGTGAGAAACATCTGACACTCCAACTTTTGCAGGTGCCTGGTAAGGTACATGCCAAAGGGTACATTGTACTCGATTATTGGTCTGCTGAGAGATGAGTAGAATGCTACTATGACATCCTTAGATCTGGATGCCATGCCCTTATAAACTGAGCAACAAAGGTGGATTTCCTTCACCACTATGGACACATGGTGGTCAAAGTTCAGATTACTATCTATCTGAGTGTCCAGATCTCTCACCACTGAGCCCTTTCTTAGGGGATGCTGTCAATGTTGTAATTTTTAGGGATATTTAATTTTCCAAAAGGTATTATGCACTTCTTTACATTTAGTTTGACACCACAGCCCTGACACTAATCATTAGTCTGAGCCAGATCTTTCTGTAGGATATCAACATCATTATCCCCCAAACTGAAGTCATCAGCAAACTTATTCAAAGGTCATCTACATTTGCCTTGACATCTGAAAAGCATATTCCAAACAGGAGGAGGCCCAGCACTGAGTCCTGTGGAATTCCACTATTGACTGGCCTCTTGCTGGATGTGGAGTCCCCCACTCTAATAACGTGCCCTATCCATGAGCCATTTGGCTATCCATCTGCTGATGCAGAGGTTTATGCCCAATTTTGTGAGTTTATCTATAATACTCAAGTGGGGTACTGTGTCACATCCCTTGACCAGGTCAACGTAGGCAGTATGCACTGTCTTACCCTCATCCGTGGCTTTGGTGACCTTCTCAAAGAAGTCCACTAGATTGAGCAGGCAGGACCTGCCATTAACGGAGCAAAACTTGGTTGGGTCTAGAGTCTGGAGATTTTCTATGTAGTTGTTAATGAGGTCCATGATAATCATTTCCACAGCCTTACATATAAGGCTAGTCAGACTTATGGTTGATAGTTTCCTGGGTCAGTTGATGGCCTCCACCCCTTGTGTGGAGGGATGACTGTTACTGACCTCCTCTCTCCTGGGCAAAGCCTGTCTGGAGACTGTGGTTAAATAGAGATCTGAATGGGTCTGCTAGGTTATGTTTCAAGCAATTTGATAGGCACCCTGGGATTCTGTCAGAGTCCATTGATGCTGCGTTTCTAGCTAGAAAATGCAGTGATGACCTGTTTTTTTGTGATATTCAGCAAAAAGAGTGACCGGAGGTGATGATGGGATGAAATATGACATGAGATGAATTTATTGGTCAGCAGGTTTTCTATTTCTTCTGACTGATTATAGGTAGTGCCATCTACAACCAGCTTAGCACATTGCTGAGCATTTTACTTAATATTTCACTCATAACTAAAGAATGCTTTGTGGTTATCCTTTGCTTCGAAGGCTATTTTAGTCTCATATTCAGTTTTTGAAGATTTGACTAGTTCTCTAATTTGCCTCTTGAGATTAATGAGGGATTTTTTTTTCTCTGTTGTGCTGCCTCCCACATACATCTAGACAGGAATTTCTTCATTCTGTTGTATAATCTATTTATGGCAGGGATCTACCTGGGGTGGATTGTTTTTCTGACTAGACCGGGGCTTAACTCAGTGATCTACTGTTGTTTATATGCAGTTGTTTAAGTGGTTGCATAGGACATTCATGTATAATTTTGCATAGGTATCCTTGTTTTCAGGGTTGGGGGAGCTTTAAATTACCTGTGCTATCACTTAATATGAGGTAATTTGCTTTGGACATATGCTTTAGGGTTTTACGGTTTGATGAGGGTACGACCATTGCATTTATTTCAAAGGAGACTGATTTATGATCTGATCTTACCAATGAGGACATTATGCTGGTATGTATGTGTGTAAGGGGGGGGCAATGCTCACCCATCTTTGTGAATACTATGTCAAGGTTATTTGAGCACCTAGTGGAAATGCAGACCAATCCAGAAATCTCCGAGCTTATGTGTTAGTGGTTGTATATGTTTCCTTCCTTTCATTTTTTTTTTCCTTTTCAGATGGTAGTCTGAACGTGTGATAGGCATTTTAGCTTTGCATTGCTGGGGTGCTTTCTGCAGCCTTGAACCACATTTCTATAACTACACAGATGTCAGCATTTTCCAGAGCATGGAGAGCTTCCAGGAAATGCAGTTTCTAGTTAAAACACCTAGCACTGAGTAGTAGTACATTCAGCTTGGCTTTAGAAGAATTTGTTACATTAGTAGCTCTGTTGGTTTGGCATTGCCTAAAAAAGGCAACATGGGAGTGGCAAATGCCTTGGCCAGTATTGAAACGCCTAGTAGCAAGAAGTGCAGACCATCTCTGGCAAAGCAGATTGGTCTGTCGGTCATATTGTCCCAGGCTGACAAATACTGGATCCTCATGGAATGACATCAGTAGCTAAGCCAATTATTTAAATCAATCATTTGTGTTTGTATTGTGGTATTGTTCTTGGTGTGGGTACAACACTGCTCAGTATGAGGCTGATACCAGATTGAGACACATATCTCTCTCTTCATATAGTCCAGGGAGGTTTGTCTCAGGTCATTCACATCCACATGGACTATGGCTGAGTCATACTGCTACTTGTGGTTGAGTGACATAAATGTCTGCCTGATCTGGTGAATCCTGGCCCCTGACAGGCAACTGACTGTAACTCTCTGTTTATCCAGCCTGGTGAGGAGGGTCATCCGTGTGTCTCACAATGAAGTCTCCTATGACCAAGATGTTTGAATGTGTGGTGTTTTGCCTTAGGGCTTTGCTTGTGGAGACACTGTGATGTGCATTTTATGTGTAGTGTTTGGTGTCGACTTGGTTTTGTTTGCATGCAGTTTCTGAGGGCAGCATACATAAGGCCTCTGAGGCTTTGGTAAGTTACTTGCGAGTACCTCCCCATATGTGGGTTTATGTGGTGAGATGACCTTATTTAGTGAGGGAACTTATATGTGTGTGCTGAGAAGCTGTTTGCTATCTGATTTGTCAGTATGTGAGAGTTATGACTCAGTTTTCATAATGTGACTAGATTCTTTGCATACTGTGTTTGTTTCAGGATGAAATGGTTGCCAGTATACATGAGACAATTGCTACATTGCCTCAGGATGCCCATGTCCACCAAGCTGGTCACAGAGATAGCAGGAAAGTGCCTATCCATGGTTTCATGTTTTTTTACTATGGGTTTAACCAGAGAAAAGAGTGGGGAGATTTAACTGGACTGGGTTGACAGGGCACAAACAAAGAACGGGTGCTATACTCACTGCGAACTGCAGCTATCCAACAAGGCAATGCTGCTCTGTGTGCAACTCGGATGCTACTAGAGCAGCAGTGGGACTGGGAAGGTTGCAGATATAGTTATTCTAATGGAAATTATAACTTGATATCTTTTGCATCTATACAGGCCACTGCTCACCACTGCATGGGGAGCAGCCTAGCACAAACACTGGGCTTATAAAGAATCAGGAAAAACAAGTTTTTCAACATCAAGGCCTACAGACCAATCAGGAAAACACAATAAGCTTTCGGACATGAGCTCCCAACCCAGATAGGTTTGCTACAGCATGCTTCTGCCATAAGAATGCAGTCAGAAAAACCCTCTTATTGTAAACAGTCTGGTTTTAGAGCTCAAGTGTACTGAAACCACACAGTCTAGATAACTACTATCCTGTAAAACTAGCAGACAATGTAATAAGGGCTAGAGTTAGGCTTTGGGTAGGGATATGCTGTTTTATAGTCAGTTTTTGGCTAGTGAGAGTTTGAGCACTTGCTTTTTTGAGCATGGGTACTTGAGCAAGAGTGGTGCAAGCTGCTGGCATGTGAACAGCTGTAGCAGGCCTAGTCAAATAACTGAACATCTGGACTTACATATACTAAGCCTGAGATTTCCATTTACTGGAACATTCTTTTCTCTAGGAAATCTTGCAGTTGGGATGATGCGGGGGCGTTTGCCTTCATATGGGCAGTGACAGGGTTGAGGGATGTCCCCTACAAAAATAGTTTAAAGGAAGAGTGATGTTCTATATTCACTCCACTCCTGTATTTTTGGCCTTTTCTGGCATTTCAGGAGCCAGCATTGTGAGTCCTAACATTTCAATCGGGAGCCTTAATTAATGTTAAGAGATGAGACAAAGCCCTAGAGCCATACAGTCTGTCTATAGAATTTTATGGTTTACATTCATTTAGTCAAGTGCACATTGCTCGATCCTGCAGTACACCAATTTTTATCTACAAATTTCATAATGCTGAGCAGTCAGAATGTCATAAAAATACCAAATTCGACATTTCCGACCACTCTACCACCTAAATAAGTGCTACCATGGGTCAAAAAGGGGGCGATATTTTGTGATTCGCAACAATTGCGATAGCTTTTTTGGGATTTTGCCACACTGCTTTCGACAATATCCCAATTGACCATCCACCGGCCAATCAAATGCATGCATACTGAATTTTATAAATGGAAAATGGATTAATTAACTGAACTGTTAACTAACAGGTGTATTAAAACAACCCAAAAGAAAATACTATCTCCATCCATGGAAGTTGGTATAATAGTAATTCTTCTGAAGGGTAAACGAGAAAGGGCAAATCTATGAGATTACAGAAGAGTTTCACTATTGAACTCAAGAATAAAATGTTAGTCAGAATACTAGTCCAAAGTTAGTATTCAAGAAGGCTAAAGAAGATTTGTATACAGAAGACAGGTAATTGGTAACGGGTGGTCACTAACTTATTTTCTCAGAGCAAACCAAAAATTATATTTCCTCTGAGTATAGTGTTATCTAATAAACAAAAGGCATTTGCTACAGTGGAAAGTGAATTCATAACTGAGGGCCTCCACTGAAAATGGACATATATCCAGTTGGACTAGCCCGGTCAACAAATGTAAAATAAAATAAATAAAGGTTCTCTATGAAACAGGAAAGGGGTACGTCTTCATCAAATAGAAGCAATTATATAGCAAGCAATGCTTTGATACCTTGCTAAAATAAGCAAAATTCAGTAAAGAAGAGTTTCAAAGAAGTACAAGTCAGGATTGCTCTCTGTCATCTGACCCTGTCCAGTTAGTAATAGAAGAATCAGCAATTCAGATAGAAAATAAAAGCAAAAAAAAAATACTTCAATCAATGATAAATGTAAGGTATGATTCAAGCTATACATGGATGACCGCATATTATTAGCAGAGAAAATTGACATGCTTCTTTCCAGAGAATTTTGTGTATCTCGCTTGACTTCTAGTGGTAAGAAAAAATAAACATTAGTGTGAATGGATGGCAGAATGGGCAAGGAACCAGGTAGAATAATTAGCTAAATGGAATTCCTCATGCAGTTAGGCTTAGAGGTTGGACATGAATGCACCGGAATGATGAAAAAATGTAGAAGTGATTAGCAAAAGAGTCAAAGACTTATATGGAGGATATAGAATGAACTCCTTGAGAGACAGAATAAAAGCAGTGAACATCAATATTTCATCACTTACCCTATATGTTGTAAGACAAATCACAATTCCAAATAAACACCTTGGGCTGGAAGAGTTACACGATGTAAGAGAAAAATACTTCAAAGGAAAGCAGAGAACTAGACTAGCAAACAAAGGATGATCATACGGTATAATACAGGGGGAATGTATTTAATATGCATACCAGCACAAGCTCTAGCTTACAGTTTTGAAAAATGTGCATGACTAAATGAAGAACTAGTACAAAAATGGAAGAAAATGGAAATTTCTAAGTGAAATGGGGAACACATATGAGAAGACTTAATGGATAACAGGAAGAAAAAAGACCTTGCGGGTATCACTGACTAATTATGGAGGAAATAGAATATGAGGAAATTTGGAATAATTCTAAGGTGTTTAACACTATTCCAAAGAAACATATGAAAATCTAGTAGGATATAGATATCACATACTAGAAACAACTCATCCTAAATTCAGTAATGTTATTAATAGAAAGAAAATGACAACATTTAAAACATTCCAAAGTTTAAGAACAGAATTCAGTTTATGAAACAGTCAATAGTTTACAGACTTGCAGCTGAGTACAAGTTTTCAAGAAATAATCTAAGCAAAGGCAAAATATAAAAGAGGCTTTTACCAATGAAAATGAGCCATGGTAAAAAAGAAGAAAGAATGGACTGAACAATTTATCATTAATTAAGAGATACAAACAGAGAAATGTTACCAATTCCTTACATGTTAGAGGGGAAAGTAAATAAAAAAAATTATTAAATGTACAGCTATGAGATTAAGTTTGAGAGAATTGTTGTTTTTTTTTCAAAGGGTGATTACATATATGGGACTAGCAGATGAGGATGCAGTTTTGCTGTCTGACACCAGATAGATATTTAAGGAACTGCAATTGGCTAACTCAAAATGTTGGAGGTACGGGGTGGAAGAAATTAATGTAAAATGTATGCTTTGTGACTGTCAAAGGACACAGCAGTGAAGAACATGATTTGGTAAACTATGATAAACATTTAATAAGAATATTTTTATGATCCTAGGAATTATGAAGACTAGGTTTCATGGGAGATTATGTGGGTTGATCCATGGAAGAGACACATTTATGACTCAGTGTATCATTTTTGCCTAAAGCTATACTTGGAAAAGGTGGAAGACAACAATACTCAACAAAGTTTACTACCTATTATCTAAAGTTTTTCAGTCAAATCAAATGTCTTTTTTTTTCTTTTTTCTTTTTTTTTTTAAGATGAATCCAAAGTATAGGATGTCAGCTAGCTGTAACAAGATGTCTGCATTTTATTCTGAATAAGCAATCAGATTGGTGTCAGACTTAGATTATTTTAACCCTTAGTGGTGCATGCCCACACTTAATTGTCAGAACATTAATACTGACTGTCAAATGGTTCATGTAAATAGGCATTGTTCTCTATTTATATTACCTAAATTCACTTTTCTATTTGTTTTCTCTTTGTTCCATTAAGAAATCATTCAATAAATAAGATAAAAGAACTCTTAGGAGATCTGTTTATATTATAGCATAATGCTATTAATTCCATTTGGTCTTAACCAAGATGGAAACCGTTACACTGAAATAAAGTCACTTAATATGTATTAATTTAATTCTTGATTGGTGATTTTAATATGTTTTATTCATTGTGTGTGTGGTCAAGTGTCATAAATTGTAGTGTGATTTTATGTATGCCAATTCCTGTGAAGGCTATTGTGGGTAATGTGGTAGAAGATGTTTTATAAATTGATTTCTTAGTGTATATTATCAGGTTTATTTAACAACGTGAGTGTTAGGGAAACCAGTTGGGAGTAGAGTGTAATGAAAAGGCATTGCCTGCTCATGTTTAGCTGAAGATGACAGCTGGTGTATGTATTCCACAGTGCGTGTTCCATTAGCAATCCCTGCTGGAATCTTGGTGTTGAACGGAAGCATCAGGTTGCAAGACAGCAGGGCTTTCAAGGTGCTACATAATTCACAGAAAGTGAGTTATAAAGCCTTAACAGCACCTGTTGCACACACATCATTTGGTTGCCATCATATTTACTCGGGAACAGTAGGGCTTAAAGAAAACTCTTCTAATAGTTAACTAGAGGGTCGTCATACAACATTTGTTCCATTAACGAGTACGGAAATGTAGGTGGAAAACTGGCTGTGACTCTAGATAAAGCAGTTGTCTGGTAAAAGGGTAGTAAAAATATTATCAAAAAGTCATCCATCTGCTGAAATAGACAACCATCTACACAACAGAATCCTTATGTAGTATTATATTGCAATCAAAGAATATACTTATCCACCCTAGAACTATACCTACATGTAGAGAATGCCTATGCTCATTAAAATCAGTGATACATGCACAAGGGTAGAAGTGAGCACAGCACTGAATTACCACATATGCATTGTCAGAGGATGTTCATGCTGAATGCAGAAGTACCAGTGCAAAATTGGTTTAATGGCCAGTTAATGCACACCACTTTAATACGTACCATCAAGTTATGAACTACACATGATTTTGAATGAAGTAAATTGAGTAACACAAGTATGCACTGCACAAACAGCTTACATCATCAGGATGCACTATACAGATGGTGCTAAAGAGAGAGAAAATTGAGCAACTAGGAGGAATAACTGACGAATATTGTAGACCATCAAAGGAAGCATTATGCAGATGAGAATAAACACAAGACAGACAATATGGAGCAATGTACATAGAGAATACAAGTTATTATAGGATTCATTGTTCAAGTAGTCCACAATGAAGTAAAGCAAGTCACACAGTACATATGTCTCAGATGCACGTTGTCATGATACACTCCTTAGTGGTGAACAGGACATAAGAAAGTGAGTTATAAGGGATTCAGCACAGATGCAAACACTATCAACGAATTGTACATGCAATCCCCCCCACACACAAACACACACACACGCACAAAGGTAAATATGCATTCATCACTGGTCTTTCAAAAACATTGTCAATGTGCAACATCTGCCTGCAACTTGCACTTAGTGATACACGTATCAACAAAATAAAACAAAGTATATATATATATATATATATATATATATATATATATATATATATATATTATATAGATGTGTATGTTATTTTGTTGTAGAAATGTACCATACAACATGTGGTAACAAGTGTTTGAGGTGCATAAACGTGGTCTTTTAAAATGTGTTGCCTACTTCTTGCATCAATGCTATTGCCACTGTAGCTCCCTTCTTTCCAGACAAGATTATTTAATACCTACATTGTACACTTGTTTATATGATGCTTTTGGCATTTCTTAAGGTACACTCAGGTGATACCCAGATATTGAAGTATGGCTCTTACAATAGAGTAGGACCAAATAAGTTATTACAGTATGATTGACAGCTGCTTTTAAACAGTCAGCTTCTACTTTACTTGAGAGAAGGCCAGTGGGATGGAATGGTGTGGTCTCTGTCATGTTAGCTGTATGCTGATAATACATTTTTGTAAATAAATCACAGAATGCCAGCATTCAGTAAATAGTTGTTTGTTTATGATCTACATGCTCACTAACAGGTAAAGCTGGTATTCAAAGACTGCATACTCATTCATGTTGTAGGCAAAGCCTTTTTCATAGGAACATGCAAAATCTGATCTTCCGTGTCTCTAAAGTGGCATGGTTATAGACCACTGTTAGTGCAACAGGTCATTTCATAGGACAGCGATGTGCTTGAAAAACATTCAGTGATTGCCAGTAACTAAATTTTTAGTCTACCAGTAATAGAAAAATTGCAATAGATGACCTTCAGTCTTAGCTCCCTTCTCCAATAAGTTAACATTCCATAACAATAGATATTTCAGCAATCCAAATTTATTCAAAGCCCAACCTTTTCTAGTCTATTTATCATGAAGCAGAGCAGTAGAGCCAAATACTTATCCAGATAACACATATGGGCAACATATAAAGCTTGAAGTGAAATAACAGTTTAGCAGTTCCATACCAAAACTTTTATATCTTTATCAGGCTAATCAAGCCTGTAGCAGTGTACAAATAGAGAGTATCTCAGAAAATCTAAGGCTACAGCAATGTCTGGCATACAATCAGCAGCAAACAGTGGTTACAAAAGAACTGTGCAAATTCCATATATAACAGTTTGAGTGAAAGAAGCATCTCTATAGTGGTTTAGAGACACAGTCATGGAAGAGCCAATTACAATCTACAAAATAATTTGATAGTTTCTTAAAATATGTAAAAAGCATTGACATTGATGTATAGCTTGCAAACCAAATGTGAGCATTTCATACAACTTTGGTTTAGACAGTTTATAAATTCCATGTTGCAAAACAAAATATATAAAAGTTAATTCAGTTCAGTGAAGCACAGAATGGCAACACTCCCCTGAATTCTGAAAGCCTTGCACGGCATGCAGGATTAGTGCAGGAGCCCTAGCAGGCAATATGTCTGCCGTGCGATCCAGGAATAGCCTGCAGGGATGTGCACAAGCACTCCTGCACTAGTCCTGCATTGAGTCAGACCTTGTATGCAAATTACCCCATTTGCAGGAGAAATCCATGCAAATGAGGTAAATTTGTGATCCAGGAAGCTGGAAACTGGCAGTGCAGGACTAGGGTAATCTGCAGAAATGTACTTGGTTAGTAACCGAGTACATTTCTGCAAATTCCAAAATGAAGCCGTGACAGCATCAAATAAAGGGTGCATTTCAGTCAAGAGGCATGCCAATGGCCAATTATAAGGCCATTGGCATTGGAAACAGCTTAAAAATAACAAAATCAACTTTTATTTTTTTTAGCTGATCTCGGCAGTTTAAGTGTAGGGTAGTGGCTCGCAAACGGGATTGGGGGGGGGGATAAGAAAATCAACCTAAAATAAGCATTCTGCCATTAAAGTCAATGGCAGGCAGATGACAACATAGCCAGTGAGTAGTGTTTGCTAAGTGGGGAGGCTCATTGCGACACATGTAACTATGCATTAGCAGGCAATCCTATGCAAATGAGGGGAATGATAGTGAATCCCAGTTTTCCCCAGCATGCTAGTCAGGTCCCAACAGTGCAGTTGCAGGAATAGCTGGGTGCAAGCCTAGGAGTTAGCTGACATCATGGGGGGGGGGTGTCAGGCATACTGTAAGTGGATTGGAACCCTGTGGCTGAGGTTTGCTCCTAGCTAAGCAATGGGGTGTGTCTGAGTCTGCCTAGCACTCTTTACATTGCCTAAGTGGATGTGCGTGCCTCACACCGGGTTTTAAAAGAAAAAAAAAAGGTAAACCAGGAAAAAAGCAGCTCTGTGCACATTTGAGCACTGTGTTTGCACGGTGCGCCCTCGGGCTTAAACAGGAAGGCAATGGGAAGGGCAAACAGTAGTAGGAAATTAATCAAGGAGAACTAGCATAGCTGGAAGGTGAAATGTATCAGAATCAGCCAACTACACAGGAAGCAGAACAGCCCAGCACAGAACACTACTATAAACTATGCAAACACCTTCCATTCTGGTTTTTCCCATACTCTACACCACCGGTGTATAAAAGCAGGGAAGTTTTAACAGACAAAACAACAAAATGATAGGGGCTGCAACAGCGATCATACAACAACTTGTGGAAGAGGCTGAAGATGGTGAGGTGTGAATGCTACCGACCAACCCACAGTGAGGAGACGGAGAAGAGTGTACAAACCCAGGGTAACCTACCAGGGGCTAAATGAGCTGGAGATAGTGGAGTGCTATAGGGTGGACAGGGACCTCCTACAGCAAATTGTTGAGCTGTGCCGGCCACACCTGACACACAGAACTTACAGAGGGGAACCTATCCCACTGGATACCAGCGTATGTGTCGGCCTAAGAATACTAGCTACAGGTACATTCCAAAAGCCAGCTGGGGATATGATGGGGTTCTCACGGGCATCAGCATCCAGGGTACTCCACCAGCTCCTGATGCCATGTCAGCACATGGCGGTGAGCATGTATATTTCCCCAACACCCGTGAGGCGCTGGCCAGCAATATGCAACTGTTCCACCAAATAGCAGAATTCTCTGAGGTAGTGGGTGCTATAGAATGCATGCACATATGCATCAAAGCACCACCTGGTGAGTGGGGCAGGGTCTACATCAACCACAAGAGTTTCCCCTCCATCAACTGCCAGGTCATGTGCGATGCCCAGGGCATAATAATGAATGCATGTGCTGGCTGCCCTGGAAACTATTACAATTCCCACATCTGGCATCTGACACAGCTGTACCAGAGATTTGCCAATGGGGACATCCCTCATGGTCACTTAGTGGGGGATGCTGGATATGCACTGGAGATATGGGTGATGACACTCATCAGAAATGCACACACACCCGAACAAGAACTCCATAATGAGGCACACACACACAGACCAGGTTTAAAATAGAGTGTGTGTTTGGGATGCTCAAGTCATGGTTCCTGTGCCTGGATACATCCAGTGGAGCCTTGCAGTACTCAGCAGAAACATGTACCTAAATTGTCATAATATGTGCCATGCTACACAATATGATCCTACAGAAACAGCTGCAGCAGGAACAGCATGGGGCAGGGCCACACAGCCCCCCACCATTGCCAAGGCCTGCACAGGCACAGAGTGACTCGGAGGAACAATTTGAGCCTGCCCCAGAAGGCAGAAGGAAGCGTGCCCAGTATGCCCTGGCCTTGGCAAAGAGGCAACGCATAGCACATGCACTGACACAGGAGGGACCCAGGGAATAACACCTCTCTCTGACTCTCACATACAGTAAAAGGGATGGCAAATATGACACTACCTGTGCTCAACCATGTGTAGGGCGTGTACTATGTGCATCTGATATAGACAGCCCTGCAGCACCACCCTCAATACTGGGACACCCACAAGGTAAGTGACTCACACATGCCAGTCAGGGAGGTCCACATACCCAACCACAGTCACAGCCAGCAGGACAGGTGTAGACAAACACAAACAGCTGTGCTATGGCCTCTGAATGATGCCTATGGGTAACCTCCCCCCCCCCAGGCCTACACAGACAGACTACAGCAGGTCAAGCAGTGGGATGTTAGTACTGAAGGGTAGAAAGTCAGACACTAATATGTAAGTCAATCAAAGCTAACACCTGTACTACACTGATATACCTCTAGTCAGCATGATAGGTTAGAATACAGAATGAACTGGAGTACCTGACATACCAGTACAGTCATAGCAAATATGTACAAGTGTCAGGTGTGCCCTCCCATCCAATGCAGAAATGTAATAACAGTCAGGTGTGCCCTCCCAATCCTGTATAGAAATCTAGTAACAGGTGTGTCCCCCCAGTCCTGTGTAAAAATGTAGTAACAGTCAGATGTGCCCCCCAATCCTGTGCAGAAATGTAATAACAATCAGGTGTGCGCCCCCCCCCCAATCTTGTGTAGAAATGTAGAAATAGTCAGGTGTGCTCCCGCAACCCTACATATGTATGTAGTAATGGTCTAGTGTCCACCCCAATCCGATGTGCACACGTCATAACAGTCAGGTGTTCCCCCACAACCCTATGTAGAAATGTAGGAACATGTATGTGTAGGTATAATAGCTGTGGAGCACAGATGCACAGAGGTGGCCAAAGTAGCAGGATAGGTAATACCATCTGCACAATATGCAGGTATGTGTGTGTTAGGTTGGTGTGTGTTTCATATTGTGTGAGAGTGGTCGGTATCTATGCATGTTGAGGTAAAACCTGGTGGCCATTGCCCACTAAAGCTGATGACAGGGACAAGTCCTCACTACTGCACTGCCAAATACAATACCCACCAGTATAACACAAGCTAGCAGTAAGCCATTGCAAATGTATGCTGTTAATATGTGTCACCATCTGAAAGACTGTCATTGCATGGCTGTTGGGCTTGATATACTAGCAGTACACAGGGGAAAGTACCTCAGACATACAGTATATATTGTGTCACTGTGAAATGAGCACACCCTTGGAATATTACAAACAGATATGCATCACATTATCTGGTCCTTTAGTAGGGGATATCAGTGTTGTCTGCCCAAATACTTGCAGATCACAAAGGAGGTAGGACTGATGTAGTGGGAAACAGCTGATGCATCTGCACATGCAAGCATAACTGGAAAGCCCAATGCATATCTGCATGTCAGATGCAAGTAGTGTCCATAGTACACATGCACCCAGTTCACGCAAACACCACCCACAGGTACTTCCCTGGTTTTACCCCTGCTGTGGGGAATGGGTACAATATGACCTCAGCTGTATATGGCAATAAAGAAAGAATGCGGTATGCAGTGCAGGTGTCCCATGGAGGTGTGTCGCCAGCTGTAGGTAGCACCCTGCCAGCATCCACACCACCAATCAGAACTGATAGAAGGTATTGGCATGAACACCTAGCACACCTACCCTGTCACTCCGGGGAATATACTGTATGGTGGTCTGATCAGTAGGACAGACAGAATGCAATGGCCTCCCACATCTGGCCCACATCAACAGCCAATGGCCCACAGGCCTCTGCCAAGGGCCTGTGTCTCACATGTACTGCCAATCTATGTTATGTCATGAACACCCAATTAACAACACAACACACTCCACATATGCCATATGCAAGGCCATGTGGACAAACCACAGTGACATGTCTACCATGACCTATTTGCATGAACTGTTGAACAACACCAACACTCAGCCATGATGGGGGTGATAACTATAGGGAAAGTAAAAGAGAATGTATGCATAATGTAAGGAAGAGGAGAGAATAATTGGGGTGGGGGTGGGAGCGTGACCATCATGGAATGTGCAAGGTCCAACACAAAGCTGTGTGCACACACTATCCCTGGCTGTAAATGGCGCAGTGGTGCAGCGGTTAATGCTGTCACCTCACAGCAAGAGGTTCTCTGGTTTGATTCTTGGCTGGGGTGCCTTCTGTGTGAAGTTTGCATGTTCTCACTGCGTTTGTGTGGGATTCCTCCAGGTACTCTGGTTTCCTCCCACATTCTAAAGACATGCGTCTGGAGCATTTCTCCCCATGCCTCCGCTGAAAACAGGATCTGTGGTACCTAGTCAGACTTTCCTGGTCAACAAATGTTAAATAAATAAATAAATAAACACCGAAATGGTTGCCTACATACCTGCCCATACACCACAATAGGGGTAATGTCCTAACTCATGACCCCTGCCTCTGGGTAACCTGTGCAAATCTGTACAGCTGTGAGGTATTGTCATAGCAATATAAGGCTATACTGCCACGTTGCTGGATGTACATGTATGGGAACCCCTGCCAGCACTGTTACAAGGTGCTGAACTGGATACACAGACCCAGCAGCAAGTGTCTGCAGCAACCCATCCAGGATAGCATAACCTACCATGAATATGTAGGCGTCTGCCCACAATACCACACACAGCTGCAGTCACCCTTGTCCCCCAAGACATCACTGTGAGCAGGAATGTCCACCTGACAGTACATGAGGACAGAAAACATCACACTGTATAAGAGTGCACATCTGAATATCTCTGCTAACAACAGTACCATGTAGTTGAACCAGCACAGACACAATCACCTACAGTACACACTATCCCCTGCACACTTTGTCCCCATATTGCCAAATGATCGACGGATACCCTGCAGAAACAGTTTGCTACCTGTAGGTGTACAACACAAAGGTATGCACTGGAGTACAAATTACCTGAAATCGATCCACACATGCAGTACAGAAGGGCATACTGGGCATGCTTACACACTTAGAGAAATGAAGGCAATGTCAGACAACAACATACTGAAAGGTCAAACTGGGCATGCTCACACACAAACACATGAAGCCCATGTCTGCAAATAACAGTGGACTAGACATATCTGGCAATTGCAGATGTTAGTACAGCCACTCCTCAGTATGCACCACTCATGCTGGGCACACACAGTGGATAGGAATGCAGACACATATCCAAGGGCAACACACTATAATAAGCCAAAAGTAGATGTACATAAATGTGTGGAAGTTTGTGACTGGACAGGGAGCCATCCAGGCCTGTCCCACTCAGCACACAGCCAAATGGCTACAACCACATGAGGTTCAGATGTCACTCACTGTACATACTAGCCAATGGTATCTGTCAGCAGTACTGACTATGTGATGCAAGTGCAAGCTGTGCAACATGACTGTACAAGGAAGTAGTCATCTAGCAGCTGTATACATGT
This sequence comes from Protopterus annectens, assembly GCF_019279795.1. Classification (NCBI taxonomy): domain Eukaryota; kingdom Metazoa; phylum Chordata; order Ceratodontiformes; family Protopteridae; genus Protopterus; species Protopterus annectens. Next base: position 222,170,282 of record NC_056738.1, read on the forward strand.
ACTTGTGGAATATGGCCCTGTGTGTGCCCACATGTGGTGTGTCAACCCCTAGATGAATGGATTATGGCCCATGCACACGCACTGGCCTCCCCATAGCCTACTATGACAAGCCTGCTGAGGTCATCCACTGTGAAATACAGCTTTGGGAAGGTTGCAGTCCAGTAATCTCTGTGGTGCATCCTATAACTGCATACTGCTGTAGTGTGATAAAATAGTTAGGTAGGAGTTCTAATCCTAGACATGGCAACTGTGTGTGTGTGTCTGTCTGTATGGAGAGCAATACTTTTGTATGCTAGTCACACTCCCTACAATTCAAATGGCCTACTTTGGCAAGTCTGCTGATGTCATCCAACCCTGGAAAGGTTGCAGCCCAGTAATCTCTGTGGTGCATCCTATAACTGCATACACCTGTAGTGTGATAAAATAGTTAGGAGCTCTAATCCCAGACTTGGCAACTGTGTGTGTGTCTGTCTGTGTAGAGAGCAATGCTTTTTAGGCTAGTCACACTCCCTACAATTCAAATGCCCTACTTTGGCAAGGCTGCTGATGTCATCCACCTTGAAATACACCTTTGGGAATGTTGTAGCCCAGTAATCTTCATGGCATGTCCTATAATTGCATACTGCTGTATTGTGATAAACTAGTTAGGTAGGAGTTCTAATCACAGACTTGGCAACTATGTGTGTCTGTCTCTGCAGAAAGCAATGCATTTTAGGCTAATCACACTTACTACACTTCAAATGCCCTACTTTGGCAATCCTGCTGATGTCATTTACTGTGAAATACACCTTTGGGAAAGGAATACTCTAGTTATCCTCCTGGTGTGTCCTATAACTGTTTCAGGCTGTAATGTGGTATAGAACTCTGGTAGGGGTTATATCCCCACAAATGGCAGTTGTGTATGTTTTGTGTGTGTTTTTATGTCTGTGTAGGGAACAATGCATTTTAGGCTAGTCACACTCACTACACTTCAATGCCCTACTTTGGCAATCCTGCTGATGTCATTCATTGTGAAATACACCTTTTGGGAAGGAGTACTCCAGTTATCCCCATGGTGTGTACTATAACTACTTCATGCGGTAGTGTGGCATAGAACTCTGGTAGGGGTTCTATCCCCACAAATGGCAGTTGTGTATGTTTTGTGTGTGTTTCCATCTCTGTGTAGGGAGTAATGCATTTTAGGCTTGTCACATTCACTACACTTCAAATGCCCTACTTTGGCAATCCTGCTGATGTCATTCACTGTGAAATACACCTTTGGCGAAAGAGTACGCCAGTAATCTCTGTGGAGCATCCTATAACTGTGTAGTGCTGTAGTGTAATAAACTAGTTAGATAGGAGTTCTAATCCCAGATGTGACAGGTGTGTGTGTCTGTGTTTGCAATTCCTATCTTGTGTGGAGGTGGTTGTGAGTGTGTAACAACTGAAGTCAATGGGGAGTGGGGTTTGCAAATCTCTTATATGGTGGCCCTAGTATATATCACAATGTCCACCATACAGGGATAACAGATGTGAAATAACCAAGAGACTGGGGTGCATATCCATGCGTCTACATTTGACATCAAGGCCAAGCAAACAAAGTGAGCAACCCTAGTATTACCCAGATAACACTCTCAACCCATGTATCATACACACACACACACACACACACACACACACACACACACACACACACACACACACACACACACACACTTACCTAAGCTACAGCCGCTATGTTGGTAGTACCCTGCATATTGGCCACTGATAGCAACCATGGTGTGATTGCAGTCGGCTACAGTGGGCATGGCACCCTGACCATCAGTCCAATAGGCACGTACATGTCAACAGTGCACCTTCCTCATGTTCCCCACTGGACAACTGCAGAACCTGTGGTGCCTTCAAATGTGACCCACAAAGGATATGCCATGCCTAAAAACATGAGAAAAATGAAGCACAATGGGGTAGGAACCACGGAGATGATATCCACTCCCAATATTTCGAAAGTTTTGTTTATTAAATAATTCCATAAAACACCAGTACGTAAGCGCTTTCGTTTGGCTGCTGCCAAACTTTCTCAAACGTTCAAAACATTTCATTTTCAAATTCAAACGCTTATATAAACATAATTAACTAATCCCTCATTAAGTTACGTAAACAGTGGTAAAGTATTAAGTAAACGTAACTTAATGAGGGATTAGTTAATTACGTTTATATAAGCGTTTGAATTTGAAAATGAAATGTTTTGAACGTTTGAGAAAGTTTGGCAGCAGTCAAATGAAAGCGCTTACGTACTGGTGTTTTATGGAATTATTTAATAAACAGAACTTTCGAAATATTTTGAGTGGATATCATCTCCGTGGTTCCTACCCCATTGTGCTTCGTTTTTCTTGGGTTTGTGTACTAGTGAAGTTTGCTGTTTGGATTTATGCCTAAAAACATGCCCTGTCTAGACAGATACCACTGACACCAGGGAATATCGGTATCATGCTATCAATGTAGGTGCTGGGTCAACCTGCCATCCATAAACAGTTCCCGCCACATTAGGCCAGGACTGGCACATCTGATGATAACAATCTGTGTACACAACATGGGCCAGCCACCCCAGGTAAAGTTCCACATGTCACTGTACATGCATGTGGTAGGTGTGCACATCCCAGACACCATCCATGTCATGGACTAAGGAACACATACTTGGCAAGCAGTGCACAGCATTGGCCACATGCAATAGTCATCCAGATGACTGGGTGGTGAATACAATACCCACCTCTGTGGTCAGATACAGACACTACACCCCTGACCATAAAGAAGACCATTGTCATGTGGCCTGATGCCAAGGTATACCCATCACCTAGCCTTATATAGCCATCTGGCACATTTGACCATGACACACCCATGCAGCACTGCACCCATGCATGTCAGTACTGGCACCCTGTGTCTGTGTGTGTGTTGTATAATGCGTATGACCACATTCACACTCACAACAACCACCACTGGCATAACAAAGCATGCGGTCTGATGTCAGACACCTCCACATACCCTTTGCCCATATAACCTCAGTATGACCGCTGTGGTGCATGTGATACCTGCACTGTAATGTGTTGTGGCAATCCTACTAGTGATGATTTGTATTCCTGGCCCTGCCAAGTGTGTCAGTGTGTGTGCATTCCTGTAAAACTGTGGATGTGTTGACATTGGTACCTGTTCATGTGGACAGGCACGTGCACTCCACCTACCATATAGCTATCAAATCCCTGTTGCAAATATCACTCCTCAACATGTAACCTATGTGGCGCATCCAATAACTGCATAGACATGTGATAGCACTACATAGTCATCAGGGGTTTGATACCCTGTACTGGTAGATGTGTGACACAAACATGCTTATGTTTTACTCTCCCACCCCTCCCTAACTATTCTTTGCTTCTGTCTGCCTCTCTCACTCCCTATCTGGTGGATGTGGAGACTTAACCCTGCTGTGCTTAGGCAGCAGCATGTGTATTTTAAGTGTTGCTCATGATCAGCTGATGGCCTCTGCATGAGTTGTAGCCCTGCTGTAGCTGATTGCATGTGGAACAGCTGTGGTAGCATTCCCATAGCCAATTGAATGGAAACACACTCCAATATGTAGGAACATCATGTTGGTGTTGGGTCTTTACATTCACTGTGAACAGGAACTCCATCTGTTTTTGGCAAACAGCATGTCAGATTGATTGGGGATCTACCTCTAACAACATACTCTATGGAAACAGGGCAACACACAGGAGGGTGATGTGCCTCACCTGACTGCAAACTGTAAGTGCTGCTATACTGCATTCGGACTAATGGTGTAACAGGGTGTGTGTCGATATGGCTGTCCTACATGTTTTAATAGCTGCCATATCAGTGCTATGTTTATGAGGAAACCCCCATTTGTAGGGACTTCTGCAGACTGGGCAGTGCGTGGTGACTTTTGTTTCATGTGTTACCCACAGAGCACCTGTCTGTGAACTGCAGAAGGTAGTGTGTGGATTGTAGTCTGTAGATGGTGACAGCCATGAGAGTTACTGACTTCATATCCCTCATATGACATATGTTGCAACAAACCCTGTTACAACAGTAAATTATGAGGGTATCAAGCAACATGTCAATATTTGGCTCTGTGTATGTGCCTCCAGCCACAACTCTGTCACCCTTTGTATATATGTCATGCAGTAAGAGGTGCATATGTGCTGTACACCATAATTAATGTCATCATATCTGATAACAAGCCAGTGAGATATCAGACTGCTACACATGTTATGTGTAGTAGGGGTTACAATTTATGACATAACCTGGACATTCTGTGCTTGTGTGTACACTATTGAGGTCTGTGTATTCATGGTGATTGTCAACACTGTGTGTATTGTTCATATGTTCTTTGGCCTGTGTACAGTCTGTGGTAGATGTCATTGTTCATGGTCCTGTTCTATCCGATGTTACATGCTGCTCCACTGTATGTTACCCTATAGGCTTACACGTTTGTAGGGCCATACACACACATGTCCCATACCACAGTTAGGCATCGGACAACACTGTGGAGTGGCTCAGTATATGTAGGACTAGTGTGTGAGTGGCACATATGAGGATGATGTTGCACAGATAGTCCATATACTGTAATAATACTCTAGCTTACCATATGTTGCTGTGGCTGTGTTCACATTGGTTGTGGTTATGCTCTTTCACACAGGTGTATCATACTCTGTGCCGTGACATGCCTGTAGAGCCTGCTATACATGCTGGTACATGTGCATTCCCCCATAGGAAGTGTAGGCCAGTGTTGAGCCAGTCTGCCTGTAGCCAGCACAGTGCATTGTTACATGCCTAGCAGCTTAGTGTACTTACCCAGTGAGATGTCATGTCCAGATACTTGCCAGATGTACTGCTGCCAGGCCACCATAACAGTCATGTATGTCAGACAGAGCAGTAGGATGCTGTACAGATGTATGTCAATATATAGTGGCTAGTATGTGGCTATGGCACCTCCGTACCAGCAGTTATCATGTGTCAGGACAGACAGGGGTGTGTGAATGCATTACCTATCGGGGTAAATGTGGACCAGTAGTTAGGTGTTATGCCCATCTACATGCCTGTTAACATCCACTTTGTCAGGCTTGTTCCACATGTCTTGCACTAAGGGGTTTTGTGTATACCTCTGGACTGTCCAGAGTGTGTCAGACTGTCCATATATATTGGCCAATATCTCTGCTGTGATCCACAGGAGCATTACGTGCTAGCAGTGGTACTGTCCTATGATGTCCTTAGGATGTCTGTCACTAGCCAATGGCGCACATGATATAAGCAGATGTGACCACCCACACACACCATGTCAATGCTGCCTTAAGGTATCTGGATGTACATTACCATACAAACCACCTTGGGTAAATGCAGGCCTACCGCCTCCTGCCATATAGACTGTTCTGTCTGTCAGTGTGCTTGTGATGGTGCCAGTTATGCCTTGTTATGTAACAGTTACATCCTATTGTGTCAACTGAGTTCTTTACCCCCTAGAGTGTAGATAGAGGCTGCTGAACTATACATTTGCATTACATTCTGTTGATTGTTTGCTATTCTGTGGCCCTTTACTATTGTACTACTTGAAGGCCTTGGCCTGGACAGCAACATTTGTAAACCTTTCTGTACTACTGTATTAGTATAACTGTTTCACAGTTGCATTACTCTGTTTACATGGATATCAGTGTCTAAACAGCTATGTGACATGGCATATACAACTTTAATAGTACACAAATAAAGCTTCCCCATTTAGGCAAACCTGTGTGTGGTGTTATATCCTTTGACCTCTATGTGGGTATATGTTGCGGCAACAATTGTCATTTGTATGGGTGGCTCATACAGTGTCCAGTTGTTAAGGTGGTAACTGTAGGCATAGTGGTTGCTCCATATTGTGTGTGCCTTCTACATATGTATCTTACTATACATATCACTGCGTCTATATGGGTAGTTACATATCTATATATATATATATATATATATATATATATATATATATATATATATATATATATGTATACATATATATGTATATCTGTATATGCATATATGTGTCTGTGTATATTTATCCTAGGGATGTTGATAGCTTCAAATGAAAAACAAATCCACAACTCCAAACAAATGCAAATGCAGGCTTTTTATACTAAACAAAATATCACAACAAAGCTTTCTAATTAAATAATCCTTCATCAGTGTTACAAATACAAACATTCAATACTCAATAAGTACACATTTAAAACAATCACATGACACAGCCTTCCTATCACAACAAATCAATTAAAAAATTAATATTCAATAGGAAAATGGGTGCATGTGTATGTGTGTATATATATATATATATATATATATATATATATTTTTTTTTTTTCTTTTTTTAATTTAGAAATGTATATGTGCATATAGATATGTATGTGAGTGAGATACATATACAATTTTATATGTTTTTTTATAATAAAAATTTCATATTACTCTTTATTCTCTATGTGCCTTTAATGAAGGATATTTAAATTTTCCTACTGAATATTCATTTTTAATTGATTTGTTGTGATAGGATGGCTGTGTCATGTGATTGTTTTAAATGTATACTTATTGAGTATTGAATTTTTGTATTTGTAACACTGATGAAGGATTATTTAATCTGAAAGCTTTGCTGTGATATTTTGTTTAGTATAAAAAGTCTGCATTTGCATTTGTGTAGAGTTGTGGATTTGTTTTTCGTTTGGACTGTTGTTGAGCACATCCCACTTTACCAAGTTGCTTACCTTTGCTTCTTCTTTTTTTTATGTTGATAGCTTCCACATTGTACATTCCCTATGGGAGACAGACTGTACTGCATGATATGTTACTGAGACCAGCCTGGCATCATACAGGTGGTGGGATGGAGTACTGTAAATATCTTGTGCCCATGTCATGTCAGGGCCTGGTTATGGGATCTGCAACAGTTGGTAGTGTATTGCAGGGCAGACGTCTTTGGCTGTGGAGGGGTATACCTATTCATACAAGTCGTATGTTGATTGGGGCCACTCAACCCCATTAATGGTGCATGTGGACATACATGTTTTTGTTATGATCCCATTGTTATCTACAGATGTATGTTCAGCTATATATATATATATATATATATATATATATATATATATATATATATATCGGCTTACATATATATCACATGCTGTGTATATATATATATATATATATATATATATATATATATATATATATATAGCTATATATAGACAGAGAGACATATAGATGCAGACATATATATCTATAGATGCAACGATTTGTATGTATATATGTTTATGTATATATATATATATATATATATATATATATATATATATATATATATATATATATATACTTAAGTATATAGTATATATGTATAGATATGTTTTATCTGTTTATATATATATATATATATATATATATATATATATATATATATATATATATATATACACACACACACACACACACACACATATACATCTACATGTTGGAATACATTCCCTGTACTGTTGAATGACTAGGCTGGATAATATGTTTGTATAAACAACAGGGCTATGTATATCTGACATGGCTTAGTGGGAAATCAATCTGGCTATGGTGTGCCCCGTCCTGGGTTTGAGCTTTGCAGAGACTCTTTATTTTGTTGCTGGGTAGAACAAGGGCAGTTGGACACAGAGTGATTAAGGCACTTTTGAGCAGTTGTAAGCAGGTCTGTGTGGGTCTGCATGGAGACAAGCACAGCTAACTTCTCGTTACTTTTTCTTACAGTCAGTTAGCTTCTAAATTGCTTAACCTGTGTAGGCATTGCTTATCCTTGCACAAACAGGCTTAAACCCACTTACTGCTGCTTAAAAGTGCTTACTCCCGCTTACCCCGTGCTAATTTCTTTAAAAGAAAAGAAAAAGGGTTGATAGGAAAGTGGTGAAAAAGGGGCACAAAGAGAGAAAGACAGTAGGGAAAATAGCTAGGGATGTGCAAAAAGGGTGTTGGAAAGGTCCATAGCTGTCCATTTCTTCTACTGCAACAGCTGTGTATATACACTGAATTTGGAGGTAGATTTGGACACTCAAACCTGTGGGATAGGGCTGAGGACAACAATAATAAATTGTGTTGCCAATTAGACCTGATTACATGTGTCCAGTGGACACGTGTGTGAAATGGACAGCTATGTATGGGGCGAGATTTTTTTTTTTGAACAGATTGTCCTTTTTTTTTATGGTGAGAGTGGGATGTTGGGGAGGGATAGTAGGTATATTTGGGGAGGTAGGTTGGGTAGACTAACAGACAAGACAAACAAGATGCATACAGGGGCAGTATGTGACACATGTGGGGGTAAACACCTTGATGGTGAGGGGTGTTGGGAAATCGGAGGCCCTCAAGCCCCCTAGTGGAAACAGTGTGACTGAGGTCCCCATCCATGGGCAGTCACCACTGCACCTTCACAGCCTTGAAGGTGGCTGTGCTGGGGGCTGTGTCACAGAGCCAGCCTGATCTTATAGTCACGGCACATGGCCCTCAAGCTGGTGTAGCAGATCACCAAGCTGCTGGTTGAGCTTGCTACACACCACGACCTGGACCTGGCGATAGATGACAGGTTCCTGTCCGTGCCTGCTCCTGGGGGGGTGAGCCCAATCCCTGAGGTGATTCCACTTGAAGGTGGTGCAGGACCAACAGACAGGGAGGTCCCAGGTTTAGCCCCAGACATGCTGGTGCCCGGTGCCATGGCCAGCTGAAGTGGGACAGGTGGGTCCGCTGGGACCGGCCTTCCCAAATGTGCTATAGTGTTTAAAGTTTATCATCATATGTGGGTTAGTAATAGTCAACACATTCCAGGGTTAGGAATAACAGCATGCATAGCTATTCCCATAAACTCAGACACCAGATACGGAACAGTTGCATAGCAAACAGAACACATGCATATATGGGACCACAGTGGTATTAAAAACAGAATGCAGGTACATTGAGGGCACCATGCCACCAATGTTGGAATAATTCAATATAGCACATGGTATATATATAATATGGCATTATCAGAACATTGCAGTCATTACATACCGGTTGGGGTGGGTATGTTGTTTATTGTTGGAAATATGGTCGAGGGGAGAGAAAGATGTCAATTAACAACTAGTATATTCTTGCAGTCCACATCACTTTCCTAGTCAGTGCAGTTATCTGTACCTTACATGTCTTACTACACTACCCTATAGCCTTAGTTTGGACAGTGATATGGCTGTTGTCATTGTTATACATGAACTGGTTTTACCTGCAGTATACACCTCTTACCTGGTATACCTGTGGAGGGAATGTATGTTAACACTAACTGACTGTTACTATACATACTCCCAGATTCCGGGTTGATGTTGTGCACATTGCTATCCAATTCTTTCTGCACAGACTTTGGCCATGTGTTGACCACATGCAGGTGTACTGGATCCTATTTAGATTATTGCCCTCTTCAACCTTTAGTGACTTGACACACATAATCATGTTTTCTTACACAATTATATTATGTAGCACAATATGGGTGACAGTGATCAGTGATAATTTATTATTCAGAGAAACTGCAACACTCACAATTCCCTACAATACCAGAGTAAACAGTACCAGTACATGGTATAATGTTTTTTATTTCTCAGCACAGTGTTCGTATCTGACATACCTGTGGGAGCAATGTTTGTTAGCACTACCTGAATGTTGCCACACAAAGTTCCAGATTATGCATTAGTACTATGCACATACATCTCACTCTGTTACTTTAGACACTCTGGACACAGCTTGACAACATGGGGGCATAGATAGAACATACTTGGCTTATTACTCTCCTAACAGTTTCGGGAATTGCTACAGTGACAGGTTTGTTCACATAGATGTTGGAAAATCACCTGTATTCCCTGTTTGCTGGCTAAACATCTGGGATGATCCCACAGACTTACCAGGGGGACATGCAGCAGATATGGGCACATATACTGGACATTCCGGTCTCATCTCTACAGTTGTGGGGTATGATTCTGTATGCGGCCTACTTCCAATCCCAGGATTCAGACCAAGGCTGTGTCTTCTACAACTTAAACACTGTCCATCATAGTTGTGTGTGCTATATAGATATTGCTGTATATCTCCTATCTGCTTTCTGTTTTATAATTCTCCTGTGCTTTTGCATTCTGACCTTGTATTACAACACTCTTATACAGATTTCCTAGACAGTTATATTTTGTAGGACAGTGTGGGTGACAGTGATGAGTAATACCTCATTATTCAGAGCAACTGCATGTCACAATGCCATACAATCCAATGTAAACAGTACCAGTATAGGGTATCATTCTTGTATTTCTGGGCACAGCGTTGGTATCTGACAGAACTGTGGGAGAAATGTTTCTTAGGACTACCTGAATGTTGCCACACACTGTACCAGATTCCACATTACTATTATGCAGATACATCTCACTCTGTTACTGTGCACACTCTGGCCACAGCTTGACAAGATGTGGGTGTAAATGGGATATATGTGGCTTCTTAGTCTCATAAGGTTTTGGGGAGTTCCTAGTGTACCAGGTTTTTTCTCATAGATGTGTGTCAATCAGTTGTATTTCCTGTTTGCTGCCTATACATCTGAGATCATCCCACTAATTTCCCAGGGGGACAGGTTGACAGGCAACAGATATGGGCCACTTTACTGGACATTCCGGACATATCTGTACAGTTGTGGGGTATGATTCTGTATGCAGACTACTACCACTGGCAGGTTTCGAACCATGGCTGTGTGTGCTAAAAATACAACAGTTCACATCTCTGCTGTCTGCCTTTTCCCTGTTTTCTGTCTATGTATCTCTCAGTTGTACTGAATGGCTTCTGGGGATTACACCAGTCATATACAGGCATTACTACACATTCTATTTATGGTGCACGGTGGGGGTAACAGTGCTTAATACAACAGTACTATTACGTGAATGCAAATCTACATTATAATATGATACCAGAGTATACACATGCAGTCCAGCAGTTAGACGTTTATTGTCAAGCTATTACGCTTTTATTTACATACATAGTATATGACTCTCTTCCTGCCATATTCGCCAGTGTATGCAGTACTTGCCTTAATCAATACAGGTTTTATACTGGCAATTAATTTACTAATACTTTTAGATTTATTTCCTATGACAGTACATGCAAGAGTATTATTGACCTACCTCACTTCGCAACCTCTCCAGGCAACTTCCATGGGCTACCTGGTTCATAGCACGCTCGATTGCAGCTGTGGAGGACATAAGAGGAATATTTAGCCATACCTATTCATGATATACATGAGCTGGCAATTATTACACACATAGTGGGGTGATACTTACACACAGCTGGGACATCCCCTGCCATTCTAGCCTCTTGGATCCACTGCTCCAAGTGTTCCCCCTTACGCAGCTTCAGGTCAGCATAGTGATGCCTGACCTGTTCACCAGTTCAGGGTATGCCAGTGGCACTGGTGAGGTCATAGGTGAGATGGTCCCAGGCTTCCACCTTATATTGGGAACCCTGGTACTGGCCCTGCAGCAGTCTCTGTTTATGGTCTTTGACAAGGAGTCCTGCCATGACTCTGGACTCCTGGATGCACCAGCGCTGTACCTGAAAGCGCGCACCCTCTCCCCTTCCTGACATGGTGCCTGCAAGGGAAGCTACAACCAGTTATGAGATGTATTCCCACCTGTTGGGTTTAAGTGGTGCCGATTTCCCACATTGTTTAGTGATTGGCCAGTTTTGATAAGTCTAAGCTATTGACAATCCTGCTTACCTAAGGTTGGCATTGTTTAAAGGGCTATAACACTGGGCACATTGAGTTAGCTGGCATACACATTGCTTACACCTCCTAAGCTGGCCTGTGCAATGCTTAGCATTGCTTACATTAGACTTTGCATTATATTTTCTTTTTGGTATTGATTTATTACTCATTACATCTTACATGTATGTCTGATATCCATAATTCTTGTATACGTACACTGTATGGGGTCCTTGTGTTTTATTGGGGACTTCAAAACTCTATTACAATTACACCTCACCTCTGGGCTTACTGCTGTACTCCAGTTCACATATTTATGTTATGTAGTGGGTTATGAAACATATGACTGTATACTGATTCCTTTCACTGGTTCAGTTTGATTTTACAATAGTGAGGACTTGTTACCTGATACCTCAGTCTTCTGTACTGCTGTGATGGCTTGGTGGTTACCTAATGTGACTGTAGTGTATAGGGTCCTGGGTTTAAGACCTGCAAGGCTGTTTATTTTATTGCTAGGCAGAACAAGGGCTGTTGGATACAGAGTGATTAAGACACTTTTGAGCAGTTGTAAGCGGGTTTGCATGGATGTACACGAGGGTAAGCACTGCTAACTTCTAGTTAATGATGCTTACAGAGATTTAGCTTCTACATTGCTTAACCTGCATGCGCATTGCTTACCCCTGTGCAAATGGGCTTAAACCCACTTACTAGTGCTTACATATGCTTGCTACTGCTTCTTGGTGCTTAAACCTGCTTACTAGTGCTTTATTCATTATGACACTGACACCTCAAATGTGCATTTAATGCAGTACTCCACTTCAAAATATATGTTTTTTAGAGGGTTATGCAACAAAAATATTGGTCATAACATGCTTTGCCATGAAAAATGTAATATGCTGCAGTGGGACTCGAACCTGGCATGCCTGCTCGTATGATGAATGTTCTACCCACAATACTATAGCTATGCTGCTTCATTTGCATATATATTCCTTGTTATTCTCTTCAGCCATTTAAGCTGCATTAACCATAGCTAAGAGATGGGCACAACTGCGCACCTACAGTTAGGTTTAATTGGATTTTAAAATTAAAAAAAAGGTTTGTTAATTTTATTTGTAATTACTTGATGTTGTACATGAGGGGGAATGTTGGTGGGGATATGTGGACACCTATGAGCAGTCTCGCTCATTTCCTAGCCCTTTCTGCTGTTCTTCATTGCGGGGATGTGTATATTCTGAGAGCTCTGCTCTCAGACACACCCCCTGCACTCTTATATGCTCTGTGTAAAATTAGGAGCTCAGGCAACGTGCCTAATTAATATACATGGCACGCTGCTGTCCTGCTCCTTAACGGCCACTGCCATGCAGGACTAAGCTTGTCCTGCACAGAAGATTAGTAAATCCAGGGCACTGTCTTCAACAATTGACAAATAGCAGTCCAGAAGGCAGGGTACTTACCTAGAATCAAAATAGAAGTACTTTGGCTGAAGTAAACAGAAGCTTCAGTCCAGACCTCTCCAGATGGCAGTACTAGTAACAGCCAACAGGATAGCAGTCCACATTCTGGCAGAAAGAGGTGCCACAATCTAAAACCTCTCCAGAAAGCAGTACATGAAAGAGGTAACAACAGCATTGTGCATGCTGGTGGAAAAGGGAGTACAGTCCAAACCAACAAAAAAGATAACCACAATGTAGACATGCTTTAGGGCATAAAGGGATGGAGTTTTGTGTCCACCATTGGTGCCGCCTCAGCCATGGAAGATAGTACCGTGGACACTTCAGTTGCTCTGGCACTGGTGGAACCAGAGATGAAGGGGTGGGGAGGAGTAGCTTTACAGGCTCTCCTTCTCTGTGAAGGAGAGTTCTTCTGACTGTGATAAGAACAGATTCCTAGTAGTGGGGATGATGCCAAACTCACATGGCAGATTGACATTAGCTGCAATATTTGAGGTGGGCTGAAGGTAATGACAATACATGTGGTGAATGATGCATATGATGTCACTAGTTTGCTGTCTTTGGGATACCAAAAAAAATTCCGTGGTGTGCAAGACCAATGTATGTGACACTGCAAGATGCTCAGCTCCATTTCTAATGCCTTCTTAATTCTCCACATTCTCAGTCATGGGGGATAGTACCATGGACACCAGTTAAACAGTGCAGCTAGGTAACTGATGGTCAGGTGGGTCCACACAAAATGGGGAAAAAAAAAGAGAACTGTACTTCATATTCTTAGTTTCAGGCAGAACACAATCTACACACAAGCAGATTCAAAATTGTAGTTCTATAGCAGAAGGGCAACAATTCTGGTCATTAAAAAGGAAAAACAAAAGAGCATCAGAAATTCCAAACTCCATTACAATGGGGAAAAAAAAACAGTAAATAGCAAGCTATAGCAGATGCAGAAATGTATGTAGTTTAACGTCTGACTTTCTATAGAAAGATGGCAACAATTAGCCTCTTTCACCAAATGTTTGTTTCTTCCCTATTATTATTTTGCTATTTTTCTATGCTACTAAATATGTAATATTTATCTTTGTTTACAGTCTTGGAACATCATCCTGTCAGCTTATTTTTCTTAGTTATTCAAATATCATTCCATCTCTTCTATTCATAGGTTCATACGTATATACTAGTGACAACTAGAGCCTTTATGCACCTAGGCATGCAACCCAAACATGCCTCACGAGTTACATGTTTTAGACATTTAGATAGGGGTTATTGTTGGTTATGGTATGATTTATTGACTACCTCTGTCCATCAGAGATACAGGCATGAGAAAAAGAGGGAATTTTCATTTACCCATCCACTGGTCCAGGTTACATGTAAGTAGAGTTAGGGAGAGACTTTGTTTCACAGGAATGGGGAAGATATTAACAAAACCTTTTTCAAAAACCGCCTAGCACCTGGCTGACATATACTAACACCATTCCCCTACTCACTATCTAACCTCTTCTTTAAAACTCCCAGAGATGCACTATATAGTATAACACATTACTTACCAAATCACTGCTGCCTACTCCCCATTGTCCCAGCTATACCCATTAACTCTTCCATAGACCAAGTTAAAAAGCTTTCCCTTAAAATGTCAGTGAACCTCATATGAACTTGTCTATATTCTCCAACTTTGACAAACTGGCTAGTATTTTTATTTTTTCCTTTCTTCTCTAATCTTCACTACAACTTCAGAATTATCTATACTAAACATACTGTATGAACAACAATCATATGCTACTACCTGCTATACTTTTAATTGTATGTCTAAACCACTATGCTTATGTAAATATCTTATGCAATCATATGTTATCTGCTATATTTTATAACTGTATGTGTAAACCACAATACTCTTGTAAATATCATATGTGTAATATATTAGCAATTGTTTCTGGAGCATTTCTGCTCAGGCCTCCTCTTAAAATGGACAGCTTTGTCCAGTTGGACCCACCACCCGGTAAACAAATGTAAAATAAATACAAATAATAAATATGTTTCTATCTTTCCAACATGTCCAGTTTATGTTGCATGCAAAATTTAGGTCTAGTAGTTCTGATGTTGTTTGTTTTATAGATGTGCAAAAGGGTCATTAGACCAGGGCTTAGGAATGCCTTGTATGTCAGGCATAGATCGCATCTCAGTAGTCTGTAGTAGAGATAGGGCTTTGAGATGATCTGCATAAGGCATTGTGTTTATCCCCTGTATTTTTTTGTAAGGAAAGGGTCATCAGATCAGGGTTTATGAATGCCTTTTATTCCAGGCATAGATCGTATCTCAGTAGTCAGTAGTAGAGACAGGGCTTTGAGATGATCTGCACAGGGCATTGTGTTTATCCCCTGTATTCTTTTTGTAAGGAACATTTCTGGACATTTCAGTTGCTGCATGTATCTGGACAGGTAAATACTGAAGGGGGCATTATATTCAACGATGGGTATTATGAGAGCCGTATATAGAGAGGTATGACTGTTTCCGTGGACCTAGATGCCATTCCTTTAAGTATAAGTTGAACAACACAGAAAGATTTCCTTACTACCCTGGATATATGTTGGTAGAGGGCCATGTAACTGTCTGCATGTGTTCCCAGATCCCTTTTTTAGTGGGCAAACACTTAGGATTTTTTTATCATTGGCATAGTGTCTTGGGGTGGCCAACTTCCCAATAGGTACTATAGTGAACTTCTTAGCACTGAGTTTTAAGCCGTGGCTTTGTCACCAGTCATTTGCCTGTGTTAAAGACTCTTGTAGGACATTTGCATCTTGGGTAGATTCTATGACTGCTCCCAGTTTGCAATCATCTGTGAACTTGGTCAGCTAGAGGCCTTTGACATTGTCATTCACTTCTGAGAAGTAGATGCCAAAGATGAGTAGGTCCAGCATGGAGTCCTGAAGGACTCCACTGGTGACTGATCTCTTTATGGAGGTGGTATCTCAATTCTAGCTTTTTGGTTTGCTCCATTTCCTACTCATTTTATAGGGGTTTATGCCTAATTAAGTACATCTTAAACAATGCCCAAGTGGGTTATTGTATTCATTTCCTTACCCAAGTCAGAGTAGGCAGTATACATCATCTTACCTTCATCCATTGCCTTGTTGACCTTCAAAGAAGTCCACCAGGTTGAGTAGGAATGATTTTCCTTTGACAAAATCAAACTGGGATAGAGCCAGTGGTTAAAGGTATCCTATGTCTTTGTTGGCCATTTTCCTGATAATTTTTTCCATGCAGATGGACAATAGAGGTACGACTGTTGAATCCTATACAAATGCACTTTATAAGCACTTACACGAGTGCATGGATTGTGCTATCCTTAACAGAACCAAGATGCTATTCTCCAAAAAAATTAAGCCAATTTGGTGGTTCCCTGCCATAAACAAACTCTACAACAGAAGAAAGAAACTGTTTCAAAAAAGAGTAAAATCCCATGATTGGAGGAACTCCCTGGTCAGCCTCAGTAAGAAGCTGAGATCCATCATAAGATCCTCCAAAGCTAGTTACAGAAACAAAATCGCCACTGATTCTAAAGATAACCACAACGCATTCTATAGCTATGTCAAGCATTTCAATGGCAACACTCAGATCTGCTCTGAGTTACAGCACAATGGCACTAAATATGCAAAACCAACTGATATTGCCAACATCCTGGCAAATAGGTTCAGTGCTAACTTTACCCTCTCTCACCCACTAAAGGACCCATCTCTACACCGGAAGAATGCAAAGTTCCTGTAATCACGGCTGCACAGGTAAAAAACACACTCTCCAAAGCCAAAAACACAGCATCCATGTGAACTGACAACATCCCAGGCTGCGTTCTACATGAACTACAGAATGAAATGGCACCCCACGTAAGTACCATATTCAATCATAGCCTCACCTCAGGCTTTGTGCCCACTGAATGGCACACAGTGACAGTTATCCCACTCCACAAAGGGGGAGCCACCATGGACCCCGGGAACTACTGCCCCATTAGCCTGACGAGCCTGGTCTGCAAGGCCATGGAACATATCATTATGGAACCTATAAACAAAGACATTGGTAATCTACAAACTCTGGACCCTACCCAATTTGGGTTTGTAAAAGGCAGATCATGATCATCTCCATTTTTAAAACTACAATCCATTCTCCTACAGGCCCCATGAGGAGCTCAGTGTCTCTCCAACCTAACACTACTCTTAAGTATTCAACTGCGGTACCACCTTTATCATTCTTATAAGAAAAATGCAGTCTGGGTCTGAAATGTCTGCAAACAACTATAGTTAACTTTGAGTATGTGTCTACCTGTTTGAGCCAATATTCATTTTCCCCTGGAGAGTACTCTGCTTTGGTTTGTAAGCAGCCCCCCCCCCCCCCCCACACACACACACTCATATTCCACTTTCTCTCTTATTCCCTTCTGTTAGCAGATAGTATCCATAATCTGATCAATACTTGTGTGTTTGTTAATTTAAACTGAGACCACAGTGGCCTACTGATACAAGGTTATCCTGTTTTTACACCTGAACATGGTTAAGAAATGACTTACAGTTTCAAAGCAGTCCGTGGTCAGTTGTGATTGTTTCTCAAACACTAACTTGTCTTTGCTTTGGCTCATTAGCAGC
Organism: Protopterus annectens; assembly: GCF_019279795.1. Lineage (NCBI taxonomy): Eukaryota > Metazoa > Chordata > Ceratodontiformes > Protopteridae > Protopterus > Protopterus annectens. Next base: position 222,188,146 of record NC_056738.1, read on the forward strand.
AGTACAAAGAACTGCCTGCTCACAACCTTGTTCTCCCCTCCCCCTTCCCTGTTTATTACCTTAAGACAATCCCAAAGTTAATAAATATTACATGTGGCAGGCACCATTTTTTAAAACTACAGTCACCCTTGTCACTATCATATGTTCATTCATCAATTATCTCTGTTACCTGATTGTTTCCAGCCCCCTCATAAGAGCAACTAACAGGGTCTCTACCCACTTCGCTCCCCACCCTGCCCCCTATTCCATCCCGCCCCCAGTGGTCCCACCTTTATTACACTCACAAACCCTTCCCATCTTTCCAGTAGCCAACCCCAGCGTTAACCCAACACTACCTCCTCCATCTTCCCACTACTATCACACCTCCTCAATTAACATGTACAAGCATACCTTACCTATGCTCACTGCATGCACTCTCCTTGCATATCTTACATCCTACCAAAGCTCTATCATTCCCGCACTCAACCACTACCACTGTACTACTACTCACACCACCAATCATGTCTCACCCTCACTCAGCTCCCCTCCCACCAACTCAAGAACCATCCCTATGCACCTCCCATATATTCTATCAACTATATTACTCAAACATAAAGCATCCCTACAACTTAACATAGTAACCCTCCCACTATACCTATTACCCAAAGAGCACAATCATAAAGTTTCCCTTATAAACAAACACATTCAAAAACTGAGAAAACTAATAACCTCATGCATATCAAAACTAGCCCTAAGTGGAGATATCCACCCCAACCCTGGCCCTACCATCTCCAACCCCAATCCTCATAATCAGACTAGAAACCACAACTTCTCCCATATTACAGACAATAGAAAGCCAAATGACTTCCTTCTACTAAGCCTAAATATTAGAAGTATATCCAACAAAGTCCATGAACTCCATGCTACCATAGACTTGTACTCCCCAGATATAGTCATCCTGACAGAAACCTGGCTAAAACCTCACATTACCAATGAGCAAATACTCTGTACAGGTTATGGCATACTAAGAGTAGACAAGCTAAACAAGAAAGGAGGTGGTGTAGCTATAATATTTAAACAGCATCTAAACATCCAGATCTTAAAATCATCAGCTCCATAAATAGGCAATGAGGAAATAATATATACCAACCTCAAAATAAACCAAAACAAAACCATCAACATAATTGGATGCTACTTCCCACCTGGCCAAAACATCCCTCCACTAGAAAACCTCCTCAGCTGGTCTACCCACCATCTCCCTCAAGAAACTATCATTTTAGGTGATTTCAATATTGACTGGCAATCCTGTTCTGGCAACCATCCAACCCATCATGTAAACCTTCATGGCTTCACCTAACTAGTCCAGTCGCCAACCAGGATAAATAAAAACTCCAGCAAGCACACTACCCTGAATTGGATACTAGTCAGTAAGAGCCCCCAGTCATATATAACAGACTGCTTATCAGATAGCCTCAGTGATCACTCCCCAACATTCCTACTGAAAAAATACATATACCAAGCTAAACATGTCATCTATCGTCAGATACGTAAAAAAATAAACTTTAACCCACTCACATTCATCTCATCTTGATGACACAGTTGAATTTTTTAATTCTACCTTCCTGAGCATCCTTAATTACCATGCCCCCATAAGACTTTCCAGAATGAAAGCACAACCCTCCCCATGGCTACAGAAAACCACTAAGTCAGAAATGAAAAACAGGGATAAAGCCTGGGAGCACTGGTGCAAAACCAAGACCCTCTCAACTAGACAGAAATTCCTAGAACTACGCAATAGAGTCAAAAAGCTAATAAAACAGGATAAATTCCAATAGGTTCATAGGTTCATAGGTTCATACTAGGCTATCTGCCCTAGGGCATTTATAAGCCTAGCCAGAGTGTGTTTGGCTTTTGCCACCCATTTTAAATTAATTTTGCTATGCCCTTTTTCAAGGTTAGTATACTGTGCCTCTGTCTAACAGTGACACAGAAGTGATACCCGGGGTAAACCTATGATCTCCCATCTACTCATCAAGATTCCTCTTGAAGAGAGTCAATGAGGGACTCTGCCTAACCTGGACTGGGATTTTATTCCAGAGTGAAGGGAGCCTCTGGGTTATGAATCTGTCCCTCCAGCATGTCCTATTTATTTCAGTGCTGAGGTTCAAGTCTCTCGAGCGCGTAGCTCGATGGGATTTGGATTTTCTGAGGTGCAGCATGTCCATTAATTCCGGGTTGGACATGGCTTTATACATCAGGCACAGATCGCCTCTGAGCAGGTGGTATGCCACTGAGCAGAGCTGGAGTTTCTTTAACTGGGCAGCATATGGCATCTGTTAAACCCTTTGATCCTCTTGGTGAGGTACTTTTGGGGTCTTTCCAGTTGCTGCAGGTGTCTGGTAAGGTACATCCCAAAAGGGGCATTGTACTCAATTATGGGTCTGATGAGGGATGAGTAAAGAGGCATGATGACCTCCCCTGATCTAGATGTGAATCCCTTCATGATTGGGTGGGCTATATAAAATGTTTTTCTAACCACTTTGGCCACATGGTTGTCAAATGAGAGATTGCTATCAACTTGGGTCCCCAGGTCCCTAATTACTTCTTCTGTACTTAATGGATTACCACCTATGTGGTAATTTGTGGGCACTTTGTTTTTGCCAAAGGGGATGACTATACACTTTTTGACGTTTAGCTTGAGGCCATGGCTCTAGCACCAGTTGTCTGTTTCTATGAGGCCCTTTTGGAGGATGCTTGTGTCGGCTGGAGAGTCGATTATGGCGCCCAGTTTGCAGTCATCTGCAAACATGGTCAGCCACAGTCCTTCCGTGTTGGCCTGTACCTCCAAAAAATATATACTGAACAAGAGAGGTCCCAGGACTGAGCCTTGTGGGATGCCACTTGTAACTGGTTTGGAGTCTGACATGGCTCCAGAAATTCTAACCATGTGAGTTCTGTCCTTGAGCCAGTTTGCAACCCATCTAGTGACATAGGGGTTTATATTTAAGCTGGTGAGCTTATCTATAATGCCCGAGTGGGGTATTGTATCGAAGGCTTTTGTGAGGTCCAGGTAGGCTGTGTGGACCACCTTCCCCTCGTCAATGGCCTTGGTGACTGTTTCAAAGAAATCAACCAGGTTTAAGAGGCAGGATCTGCCCTTAACAAAGCTGAACTGGGTAGGATCCAGTGTCTGTAGGTCCCCCATATCTTTATTTATGAGGTCCATGATGATCCTTTCCATAGCTTTGCAGACCAAGCTAGTCAGGCTTATGGGGCGATAGTTTCCAGGATCCGTTGAGAAACCACCTTTGTGGAGAGGGACCACTGTTGCTGTACACCACTCTTTAGGTACATATCCTGTAGTAAGGCTGAGATTGAACAGTAGTTTTATGTCTGGGTTTAGCACTTCTTGGAGTTCATGTAGAATGCAGCCCGGGACACTGTCTGGTCCCATTGATGCTGTGTTTTTTGCTTTGGAGAGGGCAGCTCTTACCTGAGCATCTGAGATGTCAGGGGGGCAGCACACTGCTAGGATAGATATTTGCCCTTTCGGTGGGGGGGGTTGCGCTGAACCTGTCAGTTAGGATGTTGGCAATGTCTGTGGGTTCAGTGTATTTTTTGTCATTCTGGACTAATTCTGAGCATATCTGGGAATTCCCATCCAGGTTCCTAACATAACTGAAGAAAGCCTTGTGATTATCCTTGGTGCCCTGTGCAATGTTTCTCTCGAAGCTGGCCTTAGACGATTTTATGAGTGCCCATAGTTTTTGCTAATACTGATCAGAGATGCCTTCCCTTTTTGGGATTTTGCTCTATTATGTAGTAGCTTCCTCCTTCTATTGTATAGTTTGTTTATGGCTGGGGTCCACCAGACAGGACGTCTGCCTTTGGAGGACTGGGTCTTGGTTTTATTTGGGATTGCATGATCCATGCATTCCTGAAGGTGTTCATAGAATGCATTTATAAAGGATTCTGCGGTCTGGGCCATATTTTCCACAGGCCCGGGGGCTTTGAAAGATTCCACCTCGGTTTTGAGGAGTGTGGAATTTGCTTTAGAGAAGTTTTTCACTGTGGTTTTCTGGGCAGGGTATGGGTTCGAAAGTGAGATTAGTTTATGGTCTGATCTTACCAGTGAGGGATACACTTCTGGTCTGGAGCATAGAGTCCCCATGTTGGTGATGATCAGGTCCAGTATGTTTTCCCCTCTTGTGGGAGTGATAACAAGTTGTTCCATAGCAGTTGAGTTTATAAATTCTAGGAACCTTTGGGCTAGGGTGTTGGAGCTAGAGTAATGCTCCCAGTCTATGTTTGGGTAGTTGAAGTCGCCCAATATAATGGTGTTTGGAGAGACCTTCATATTTTCCAGTGTTCTCAGGAAGGCCGAGTGGGGTTCCTGGGTTTGGGAGGGTGGTCTGTAGCAGGCTATAAACTGGAAGGTAGTTTTACCCACTGTTAGTTGCACATGGATAGTCTCTGATGCTTCGTGCTGTGCCACCAACCTGGAGGTGTGGGTATCTTTGACGAATATTAATACTTCCCCTCCTTTTGTGGTTCGGTCCAAGTTTTGGGGCTGAAAAGCATGGTATGAGGTATAACCTGGTAGTGCTGGGGTGCTCTCGGGAGCCTTGAACCAGGTTTCTGTTACTGCACAGATATCGATGTTCTCCATGCTAAGAAGAGTTTTGAGTGCATGCATCTTGAGGTTTAGACTTCTGGCGTTGAGTAGCATTACTCTTAGTTTCTTATCCCTTGTGATACCTATGAAGATGGGTTTGTCTTTTGAGCCTTGCCTAAAAAAGGCACTATGGGGGTAGCAAGAGCCTTTGCCAATATCCGAAAGCCCAGAGGTGACAGGTTCAAGCCATCCCTAGCGAAGCATTGTGGCTTGTCGAGCATGTCATCCCAGGCTGACAGGCATTGGATCCCCTTTGAATGACACCAATACTTAAGCCAATTGTTGAAATTGATCATCTTGTCTTCATATTGTGGCATCATTCTTGGTGAGGGTAAGATGCTACTCAAGGTCAGGGTCATACCGGCCTGGGCTACATGCTTAGAGAGCTCCTCTATGTCTCTTTTCATGTAGTCCAGGGAGGTACGTCTCAGGTCATTCACACCAGCATGGACAATGACTGAGTCATATTTGTACTTGCCTTGGAGTGACCTGAGTGCTTGTGTTATGTGATGGATCCTAGTGCCCGATAGGCAGCTCACCGTGACCTTCTCCTTGTTCAGCCTGGTGAGCTGGACATCAGTGTGCCTGACGATAGAGTCACCTATTACAAGTGTATCAGGTGTGTTGTTTAGCCTTAAGGGCTGTGACTGTTCGGCACACTGACTTTGTGAGCTATGTGTTGCATGTGTTTTGTTTTGGGGTAGCAGTTGCCTGGGTGTCTGCTTTGGAGGTCTCTGCTGCTTAGGCAGATTTTTATTTAGAGCCTCCGAGTATGTTTTTGTGTGTTTATGTGTTTGGTTTGCTGTCGTGGTAGGTCTATGTGAGACTGGAATTGTAGTGAGTGTGGTTTCCTTCTCCTCCTGACTGGTTACGCCAGTACTAAGTTGAGAGAGCTTAGACTCCAGTTTGGCTATATGGTTGCATCTCTCACATGTGTTGGAATTTGCTGGGAGGAGGAGAGGGTTGTCTGTGTACATGAGGCAGTTGTAACATTGCCTCAAGATTCCCAGATTCACCAGCTGGACCGGAGAGGAGATTGACAACTGACCTTTGGACATGCTAGAATAGTATTGGGAATTCCTTTATAATTGAAAAAAAGGGCCAATGTGGAACAAGGTACTCAACGGGAGTTTGTGAGGGTGTAGTGCTTTTAATTTTTTAGTGCTGACTTATATAATTGCTTTAGTGAGCAAATGCCAGGTAACTTAAATGCAATGTGTTACAGGTAACTTAAATGCAAAAATGACAAACAGTAACTTTCTTTCAAGTGAAACAAGGAAATAAGTACAGTATGCAATGCAGATATCACTAGGGATCCACAGAAGCGCTGAAAAGCCACGTTTTAGGTGGAATTAGCATTTCAGGGAAATAGCAAGCAAACAAACAACAAGCATACAAACAAAGCTAGATTCAGCAGGCCTGGATCTAGTCTATGCTGCAGCAAACAAGGTGTACCAATTTCAGTAAGAAACAGTTCAAATATGCAGGCACTATAAGCCTTTAACCAGAAATTCCCAGCTCAGAACGGCAGAGTCCAGCCTCTCCTCCAACAAGAGTGGAGACCACGAACCTTCTTAATGTAAAATAACTGGCCTGAAGCCCAAGTGCTTAAACCAGAACTAATACACTTTTAGAATAACAGACACAGAGTCCTCAATCAGCAGTTCCCAACTTAGAAGGATGTAAGCTACCTGTCCTGCCACCACAGTGCAGGCCACAAACCTTCCTAATGTAAAACAACTGGTCTGAAGCCCAAGTGCTTAATCCAAAAGACTTAGAATGATAGCTACACTTTAATCAAGTTACTACCAAGCAGTAATAAATACAATTGAATACTTTAAAGAATGCCTGGATTAGTGCTCAAGTTATACAAACAAAGCTAGATTCAGCAGGCCTGGATCTAGTCTATGCTACAGCAAACAAGGTGTACCAATTTCAGTAAGAAGCAGTTCAAATATGCAGGCACTATAAGCCTTTAACCAGAAATTCCCAGCTCAGAAGGGCAGAGTCCAGCCTCTCCTCCCACAAGAGTGCAGACCATGAACCCTCTTAATGTAAAATAACTGGCCTGAAGCCCAAGTGCTTAAACCAGAATTAATACACTTTTTGAATAACAGACACTGAGCCCTCAATCAGCAGTTCCCAACTTAGAAGGATGTAAGCTACCTGTTCTGCCACTACAGTGCAGACCACAAACCTTCTTAATATAAAACAACTGGTCTGAAGCCCAAGTGCTTAAACTAAAAGGCTTAGAATGAGTTACACCAAGCAGTAATAAATACAATTGAGTACTTTTAAGATGATGCAAAAGCAAAATAAAGTAGGAAGAAACACAAATACAGTAAAAGCAGATACCTTTTTTTTTTTTTGAGTGAGCAAATGAGATGGGCCTAGGAGTTACAGGACAGAAACAAGTGCAAATGCAGGCCTTCAAATCAGAAAGTTGTGAGAGATGGAAGACCGCCCAAACGGCCAATAACTACAAATTCTGGGCCAGAACCACTCCTTATGTGGTAGACAGGTTACCTATTGCTTACCACTCCCTAGAAGGCTTCCCTCCAACACAGAAAGGCTTGGGGGTTCAGAAGCTTACAAACAGTCCTGGATACAGCAAATCTGTATCTGGAACACTAATTACAGGAAAGGTAGGAAACAGGCTTACAATTTTTTTTTTTCAGAAAAGTAGCAAAAACAGTAGTAAAAACAATTCACATGCAGTGCAAGCTGGCACACTTGAGTATGTAGCAATATTAGTCCACACACAGTTTGAAAAAATGCAATTAAATACTACCAGTCTGCCCTAGACTCCTCCGAACGCAGCCCCAAACAATTCTGGTCCTCCATAAACTCCATCCTCCACCCAGGTAAAGTCAGTACCCCTCCTCCTAACATCCCTCACTCCTCAGAAAATATTGCTACCTCATTCAACACACACTTAACACAAACCATACTATCACTAGCTAAACAACACAACCCCCCTCCCCTCCAACCCACACCTTCAACTACTAATCTCCCCACTGCCTTCTCTTTTTCTCCTGTACCTACCTCCAACTTAAAAAAACTCTTAAATAAACTTAAACCCACCAAATTATCAGCAGACAACCTCCCAAGTGAATACCTACAAATCGCAGCTGATGCTCTGGCCTACCCAGTATCCATCTTGATTAACCGATCTCTGTCAGACAGTTATTTTCTCACACTGTGGAAACTATCACATATAATTCCCCTCCACAAAGGTGGACCCTCCACAGAACTAACCAATTACCACCCCATAGCTATTCTCTCTCCACTCTCCAAAATACTAGAGAGATGCATACACTCTCAGGTATCAGACTACTTCCTTACTAACAACCTCCTTTCCAATATTCAGCATGGTTTCCAACCAAACCATAGCACCATCACTGCCTTACTCTCCTTTACTAACACTATCCTTCAATATAAAAACAATGGCTATCTCTCCTCTGCTACTTTCCTAGACCTATCTAAAGCATTTTACATGGTCCCACACAAACAACTTATCTCTGTCCTCAATAACCTATCCTTCTCACAATCAGTCACCAACTGGTTTCAGAGTTACCTGTCTGACTGCCAATAATCTGTTGTATGGCAGAATGACATATCTCCCCAACTACCTGTCTCCATAGGGGTTCCCCAAGGATCCATCCTTGGACCACTACTCTTCTCTGTTTTCACAAATAATCTAGCCTCTGCCACCAGACATGGCACACTCATACAATCTGCAGATGACTCAACCATCATCTGCTCAGCCCAGTCCCTACCCAAACTGCAAAAAGTCACACAGGAAGCCTTTTCCTCTGTTGAAACTTGGTTATCCGATGCCCAATTAATACTCAACCCAAACAAAACTAAACTACTCATCTTCCAACCCACCAAACATACTCAAAACAACTCTCACTTTAACATCACAGCAAAAGACAACACCACTATATACCCAATTGAACACACCAAATTGCTAGGAGTGGAAATAGACAATAAACTAAAATTTGACATTCACATATCCATGACCATAAAAAAAGTCCACAAAAAACTAGGAGCATTATACAGAAATAAGCATCTTCTCACCAAAGCAGCAAAGATTTCAGTAGCAAATTCCCACCTTATCTGAACCCTACTTTATGCCTCTCCAATATATACCAACCTAAGGCAATGCAATCTAAACAAGCTAGAGACCTGCTACAACAAAATTGCCAAATTCGCCACAGGGGCATCCTACCGTAGTCACCACTGTCTCTCACTTGCTGAATTGGGCTGGCTTAAACTCCCTCACCTCCTTCAATGGTATCAACTCTCACTCGCCCACAAACTAGTAAACCATCCACTAAATGTCCCATCCCTCCAGAATGTACTCCAACCCTATCGCACCACCAGACCACTAAGATCCAGCAACAAAAATCACTTGCAGATCACTAAAGCCAATAACTCTGCTGGTGAAGCACTATTGTCTTGCACCATAGCCAAATTATGGAACTCCCTCCCACCAACAATTACCTCCATACCATCATGCACCCACTTCAAAACTTTACTAAAAGCACCTAAAACATGCTGGCTATGCCCTTGCAACTCCCACTCTAATATCACCCACCCCATCCAACCACTACCTTTCTTTCCACTCCACTAACTACCTTGATTATAGCAAGCTCAGATGCTCATAAGCCTAGTACTTATACAGCAGGAACTTCTTATTTTAACATTTGTTAATGTCTGTTATGTACTTCATAGATAAAGATTCTAGTTGTCTACTGATGTACTATGTTCTTCATCTGTAAATGTGTTGTAAGTAATTGCTATGTAAATTGTTAATCGCTATGTAATCCAATGTAAATACTGTCTGTTTATTTTAACTGTGGAGCTTTTCTCCCTGGGCCTTCGCTGAAAATGGACCTACGTCCAGTCAGACACTCCCGGTCAACAAATATAAATAAATAAATAAATGTCTCCTAAACCTGATAGACTTCTTTGAAGCAGTCATCAAAGCTGTAGGACGAGGGTAAGGTGGTTCATACAGCCTATCTAGATCTTGCCAAGGCTTTCAACACCATCCCCCATTCTGGAATTATAGATAAACTCACTAAACTAGGTATAAATCCCTATGTCACAAGATGGGTTGCCAACTGGCTCACTGACAGAACCCACACTGTGAAAGTAGCCGACTCCAAATCCAACTTCAGACCAGTGACAAGTGGAGTACCACAGGGTTCAGTCATGGGTCCTCTCCTGTTTGGTATCTACTTATCTGAAGTACAGGCTAACACAGAAGGTCTTTGGCTAACAATGTTCACAGATGACTGCAAACTTGGAGCCATAATTGAAACTCCTAACGATGTGGACATCCTACAAAAGGGCCTCACTGAGACAGATGCCTGGTGTCAAAGCCATGGTCTCAAGCTCAATGCCAAAAAGTGCATTGTCATCCCCTTTGGTAAAAACTCTGTACCCATGAACTACCACATAGGCGGTAGTCTACTTAACACTGAAAGTGTGATAAGAGACCTTGGGACACAGGTGGACAGTAGTCTCTCCTTTGATAATCACATCGCCACAGTAGTCAGGAAATCCTTCTACGTGGCATACCTCATCACAAAAGGTTTCTCATCCAGGAAAAAAGAGGTCATTGTTCCTCTATACTCGTCACTCATTAGACCCATTATAAAGTACAACGTCCCTTTTGGTATGTACCTTACAAGACATCTACAACAACTGGAAAGGCCGCAGGAATACCTCACAAAGAGGATTACCAGCCTCAAACAGATGCCCTACACAGACCGTCTCAAAAACCTCCAGCTTTACTCCATCACATATCGCTTACTCAGAGGTGATCTCTGCCTAACATACAAAGCTATGTCAAACCCAGAGCTGTTGGACATGCACCACTTAAAGAAGTCCCAATCCCTCTGAGGTACATGCTCTAGGGACCTAAACCTGGTCACCACAATAAACAGAACATGCTGAAGTGGTAGATTCCTGTCCCAGAGACTCCCCATACTCTGGAACAAGCTACCTATCTATATCAAGCAAAGATCCTCATTAGCACTCTTCAAGAAAAATCTTGATAATTGGATGGGAAATAGGAAATTCATCCCAGTGATCACTTCTGTGGCTCTGCTCGACAATGGCACAAAAAAATTTTCTTGAATGGCAAAAGCCAGGGTACCTTTTTGACTAGGCTTATATAAGCACTAAGACCAATAGCCTAGTACCTACCTATGAACCTATGAACCCATGAACCATTGTCTTGCATATAGGACTAGTCAGACTAATGGGCCTGTCGTTTCAAGGATCTGTTGATAATCTGCACTTATGAATAGGGATGACCATTGCAGTCATCCATTCACATGGCACAAAGTCTCTTTCACAATTATAATTAAATAGTAACTCTAGTGGCTCTGATAGGTCATATTTTAGACTAATCAGGAGGCATCCCACAATATTATCTGGGACCAATGAGACTGTGTTCTTGGCCTTAGCCAGCACAATCAGGACAAGCACTCTGTTTATAACTGGAGGGGTTATGTTCAAGGGTATTTCTTGGGGTGGTCACTGGAGGTGAGTGGAGCATAAAGCTGGAACTCAGTTGGTTAGCCAGTAGGTTTGCTATATTGCCTGGTTCAGTAAATGGGGCACCATTAACCACCAGTTTTGCACACTGCTATATGATGCTGTTGAAGTTTCTGACATAACTGAAGAAGTCTTTATGGTTGTCATTTGCCTAAGAGGCTAACCTGACCTCAAAACTGGCTTTATTTGACTTAATCAGGCCTCATAGTTGCTTCTTTAATTTGAAGAGAAAGTTATCTTTATGGTAGTTACAGTTCCTGATTTTAGCCAAGATATTTTTTCCTTTGTGTCACATACCCTGTTTAATTTGGGATGCCCCAGGGTTGTTTGTTTTTGTAGATAGTTTTGGACATACTTCTGTTTGGTTCAGCAGACTGTATGTAGCCATAGACATGATTGTAGAGAGTTTCTGTGAACAATTTTACATGACCTGCTGTGTTCTCTGGATTTGGAGGAGCATTGAATTCTGATAAACTATTGCATAATAGAAGGTAATTTGCCTTGGAATAGTTTGTAACTGTTACTGGGTTTAATAGGTTTATTGAGCTGATGCGTTCAAAAGATATGCATGAATGGGTGTGCCTTCACTGAAGGTTGGGCATCAGGCTGGCAACTCGGCACCATAAAAAAAAATCTACTGCCAATCATTAGCGGACCGGAGTTCCACTGTGGTGACCCCTAACTGGGAAAAGCCGAAAAGACAAACAACAATTGAGCTTATTTTGATATCAAAAGAGACAACTTTATGATTGGACCTTTTCAGGGAGCATGTAAAACCGAGGCAGTGTGGGATGCAATATTCTCCCATATTTGTGAGTAAGAGGTCCAGTATGTTGGAACCTGTAGTGGGCATATGCACTAGTTGGTCAAGTGTGTTTGTATTTACAAAGTCCAGGAATCTCTGTGCCTGCAGATTTGAGGCTGTGTAGGATTCCCAGTCTATAGTGGGGTAATTAAAGTCCACCATGTGTAAGGTGTTAAGATGGATTGTGAGTGTCTCCAGTAGGTATAAGTTTGTGCTAAGAGTTTAGTGGGACATAAATGGTGACTTGTAGTTTGCTAGGATATGATACAGGATTTTGTCCATGTTGATCTGCACATGGAGGAAATCCAGTAAGTCATCCTGTTTAACCAACTTAGAGGTATGCTAGTTATTGATGTTTATCTTGACATCTCCACCTTTAGTCTCTATCTGTGCAGCTACTAGTCTAAAAGCGAGGAAGACACTGAAACCTTGCACTGCTGGGTTACTCTCTGCAGCTTTAAACTATGTCTCGATAACTACACAGATGTTTATATTCTCCTGGGTGAGGAAGGCTTGGAAGGAGTGCTTTTTTTTTGTTTTGGTTAGGATCTTGGCACTTTGCAGTTCAGTTGAGTTGATTTTGCTGTGTTGGTAGGCTTCTCAATTTGGCATTAGCTAAAAACAATTCTATGAGGTTGGATATAGTTTTATTCACTATTTGAAAGTCTAGACAAGACAGTTGCAGGCCATCCTTGGCAAAGCAACATGGTCTGTTAACCATGTCATCTTGTCATCCCCTTAAAATGACACCAGCCAATCAGCCAATCATTAAAATCCTTTGTTCGTATTGCAACATTATCGTTAGTGAAAATATTTGCTTGCTTGAAGCACATTATCAGAGACAGAGAGAGAGAGAGAGAGAGAGAGAGAGAGAGAGAGAGATGTATAATGTCTCTCTTCATATAGTCTAGGGAAGTGCATCTCAGATCATTTACGCCTACATAGGCTATGAAGGAATCATACTGGTACCTGTTGTACAGTGACTTGAGTGCTTGTGTAATTTGATGGGCCTGGCTCTAGACAGGCAACTAACTGTTGTGCTTCCCTTACTCATCTTGGTTAGAGGGACATTATTATGCTTTAAAATGCAGGCCCTATGAAAAGAGTCCTGGGAAGTATGTTTGCTTGCCCTACTGGCTTTGTATTTGCCATTCCACTGAGTGTGTCTATATGTGTTGTCTTAGGTGTTGCTTTTGTTGAGTGCTTTTGGCTTTGGTGTGGATAGTCTTTGCCGATGGGTGGTCTAGGTCTTTGCTATTTAGAAAGATTGCATTTATGTGCCTTAGATACATTGGTCTATGTGTATGTGTTGTGTGCTGTGTATGGTGGATGTAGTATGCGTGGTTTTGACAGCCAGATGTGTGCTTTTATGTGAGAGTTTAGTTTCCAGTCACATTGTGCGTGTACACCTCTCACATACTGCATATGTTACCTTAAGGGTTAAGCAGTTATCAATAAACATGAGGCAATTACCACATTGTCTCGGAATACCCATATCTTCCAATCTGGCTGCAAAGAAGATATGAGATTGCATATCTATGTTTTCTGGTCCTCTAATTGGTAATAAGGGTGTGGCTTACTGTGGTTGACAGAAGGCCATTAAGGGTGCTTTTTGGGGGACTGGAGTCAAATTTGGCTATAAAATATTATATTCTACTGAATTTACAGGTATTGCTGCTTGATAAGAAATCCAGCTGCTCTAAACTTGTCAGTGCATAAGGTATTTGCTCTATACTTACTGCTTTATAGGGTACTGCTTTTTTTGACAGTTCTGTAAAGAAAGTTTGCTTCAAGTTGTCTGTGTCTTTAAAGGGCACTGGAGCAGTGAGAAGCCCTGTGCAAATGCAACAAATTTATATTAGTATTGAAAATTTAGAAATTTGACTCTGAGCCGTCTGGCTAATAAAACACCTATACTCAAAGCTCTTTTGTATGTTTCCCAGTGCAGGTAGACCAGGCAAACACATACTGCCACTGGATGAGTAATCCCAGTCCACCTAATTAAAAAGCATAGCAAAAGATTGTCAAGTGCAATACTACCAATAATGTAAAGAAACATAAGGAAAGGCACAAGGAGAGACAATAAGTAATACAAGGTATCAATAGCAGTGCATGTGAAACAACTTATAAAAGTGTGATTATTTAATAAATGCACTTAGCTTTAGCTGAATGGCATCAGGTGCAAGACAAACACTTCTAAGGCACATCCGAGGATACCAAACATTGCTGATTTCTGTGGAAATAGGCCAAGAGCTGCTCAATCATGTTGAATTTATACAGGCAATAAAAACAAGGTAAGTTGACTAATAAGCCCTGTGGTTAATAAAACAACTAGTGTAGACCAGGCTACCACCTATTGCCCACTAGATGAAAAATCCTCAGTCCTCTTGATATAAAAACACATAAAAGAGTTTGCCACGGTGTAAAAATGCACTAATTTATCCAGCAGCTAGCTAGATAATGAATTCAGAGCAAGTAAATCAGCAGAATGGACAAGGAGAATCAAATGAACTTTTTAAAAAATAAGCATAAAGAAGATATCAAAAGCAGAGAAGAATGGGAGGAGCTTTCAAAAGTGAATTTGCAGTAAGGGTGGGCAGGCTAAAAATCACCATGTTTAAAAGCAGAGCAAATAATGGGAGGATGGCTGGGAAAAATCACCAGCAAGGAGTCAAATGGTGCTTTTAGATTTTGCAGGCCTTGAGTTTTATCAGAGTAGACAAGGCCATATATATACTAGTCCATGTATTCAAGTATTAAAGTAACAAACTAGACAATGAAAAAACAAGTGAAGTGTGAAGCCTAGGTAATTTAAGTGGCTGTCTACCACATAGGACAAAAACACCAGGCCAAACAGTTTTCTTAAAACAGAAAACAAAATGGATCAGGGAATACAGAAAGTAGTTCTATCAAGTTTAAGCAACTGCACATCAGACACAAAACGAGATAGATTAATTTTCTAGCTTCTTTGTTTCAAACCACCAGCATGGAGTCAAACAGATCTTGTAGTTTTTCCAGGCCTTGAATCTTATCATGTGCTTCTGGCTGCCGATGGAACTTCACAAGAAGCCGTAACATTTTGGAGTGCTGGTCCTCTTATCACTGACTTTGGCTACCTGCCTACTTCAGTGAGAACTGTTGTTTTATTTCAGGTTTATATGTCTGGCTCAGTTATGTGACTTGTTTTGATATGTTAATCTTTCAACATTCGCCTGGCTAATTCATTTAGCACACCACTGAGCAGTGAGTTGGGAGACTGAACATCAGTTTTCACAGCTGTCTAAACAACCTGTCAAGTGAATGTGTGCTTTAATTCAGAATTTATTTCTCCTTGCTTTGAAACAAAAACTCCAATCATGACTAGATTCCTTAGAGTTTGACAGGCATCTCATTATGTGAAGCTCAGAAACTTCTGTCACCGTTACAATTGTCTTATGTCTCAGTATGCTGTCATGCTTCACGGCATCTCTTCAAAATTCCTGCTGGCTTCATTCTGACTTATTCTTGTGCTTTGCCCAACCATGACCTGCTCTGTGATATGCAGTTTTGGATAAATTATTAATTTATTATACTTTAATGGTGACTGTAACTCATTTGACTTACCCAACAGATTTTTTTCAATGTTTTAAGTTAAGAGTTGCACTTCCCAGCTTACAACTTTAACAGTACAGGCAGGTTAGCTAGTTCCAGTTTAAATTTTGTGTTGTATGTCTAGTTCTGATGCAGTAATGTGATCTTGTCATTTTGTTTCATTTTTCCATTTCTCATTTTGTTGCTTAATAATATTTTCTCTGTAAAAGCCTTTTAATATGAACTTTTACTTAAACATAAGAGAGCATTTGTACATGTAAAAATATAATCAAAAACTTTGATATGTTACTGATATGTATTTTGAAACTAAAATCCATGCAGAACTCAAACATTTTTTCACTTGGTTCATGCTAACATGGTTTCCTCAGTGACTTCCAGGTATGGTGAATACCACTCCTGGGTGTCTTGTGTTTGTAATTCTATAGTTCCACATCAGCTAAGATGACAACTCTATGTTGTGGTACTATGTGCACTGATCCTTGGTTCTGGGTATTCCAGTCCTTATTCCTTAGGTATATTTTAATGTTCTGCCATACTTATCTTTTGTGAAATAGACCATGTTACCTATTAACGAGCCTGTAATACTTTCTAAGGTGCAAGAGAACAAATAGTGCCTACTGCCCACTCTGGCCATAGTCAGAGTAGCACTCTTGTCTACAAAGTTCTACCTGGGTTGCCTCCTATCCTGATTCTTTTGAAAGGAGTAGGGTGGTTGTGAATGAATCTGCTATTACACTGCTTTCACATCATTAGATGTGTGCTGTTCACGTCACAGTTCACAATGAGCACCTCATTCCAGCCTGTGCCTACTATATAAGGTTGTTGTATTACACAGTACTATTCTGGGACTCTCTATGACAAAATGTGATATCAGTTCCAGTCTCTGTACTGCTGTAATATGTGTCATGTACCTACTGTACAAGTAGCAATCCATGTTTGTTGTACTGTTTGTCTGTATTATAAAATGGCAGCCTAACTTTCTCTCTGCATTCCTACTTTATTTAACATTTGCTTACCAGTAAAGTCCAACCTGGAACAAAGCCAATTTTTAGCAGCGGCTTGAAAAGAAACACTCCAGACACGTCTTTGAAACCCATACAAGTGTAAAGAAGACATAGAGATGGTACCCCAGCTAAGAATCAAACCAGAGAACCTCTTGCTTTGAGGCACCAACACTACCACCACACCACTGCACAGCTCTTGCTAATAGCTGCTTTATAGTTATGCATTATGTACATTGTTGTGCTAAGCCATCATATGACAGAAAGTGCTGCACATTTGCATTATATGCCATGATATAGACATTTATCAGTTACAACACTATATGCTGTAAGTGAGCCTATGTTGGGAGCATGTCTGAATGTTCTATCTACTGCCTTTTCATGCACCCAAGGTTGTAGGCCTGTATCAGTTGAAGGCACATACTTGACTTGAAATTTTGTATTACTATGTATTAAAAATATCCAATATATTATTGTGCTTATCTTGATATTTTGTTTTTGTTGTAATTTCTTTCCTGTAGGTTGAATTTATGATATGTGTATCTGGATTGAAGCGATATAGATTTTAACATATCTGTTTAAGTTTTTTTTTAGTAGGTTATGTTTTAAGCATTTCTGTTCAATAACTTATGGTTCAATGTTTTGCTTAGCTGGGAAAGCAACATTAACCCATATATGTATATGTACATATATATATATATATATGGATCACCTTCAGATGCCCGAAACGCCAAACCGCCGAAACAAAAAATCACCGACACCAAAAGACCAACAAAAAATACCGACAACGCAAAACACCGAATACCATTACACCAACACACTACACGTAAACAACACAGTACACTACATAACATATCCATTAGCCCTAACCCAAACCCTAACCCTAAGGTCCGACACTACCGCACACTTACCCTACCTGCACCCTAACCCTAACTCACTTACCCACCCCTAACCCCAAGGTCCGACACTACCGCACACTCACCCTACCTGCACCCTAACCCTAACTCACTTAACCCACCCCTAAACCCACAGTCCCTCACTATCGCACACACACCCTACCTGCACCCTAACCCTAACTCACTTAACCCACCCCTAAACCCACAGTCCCTCACTATCGCACACTTACCTGTCCACTCCCTAACACTAAATCCCTCACTCTATTGCACACTTACCGAGTCCGTCAGGTTCTCACCTTGTCGGTCATCTGCGTTGTCGGTGTTTTCGACCCGTCGGATTCCGTGTCGGTGAAATGTGATTTTGGGCATCTGAAGGTGATCCATATATATATATATATATATATATATATATATATATATATATATACATATACACACACACACACACACACACATATATATATATATATATATATATATATATATATATATATATATATATATATATATATATATATATATATATATATATATATATATATATATATATATATATATATATATATATATATATATATATATTTTTTTTTTTTCTTGTGAATACAGATGCATAGCTCCTAAACTATGGCCAGTTTTATCCTACAATGGGATTTTAGTCCCCCGTTTTCTTAGATGAACAGGGTGTGTCAAGAACCTACTAGAACCATTGGAAGAAATATTTCAACTCTAAAAGGGAGATGACAAGAAAAACACAAATGCCCTGGAATATGGAAAGCTGTGATCACAGGAACACATGATATCAACACCTCACGGACACTTTATTCACAAACGGAAATCACAATATGTTAAAGTGCTTTTCGTCTACCTGCGTAGGTAGACTTCCTCAGAACTACAATTTGAACTGTTAAAAGGTTTAAATAGTGAGTCGTTTCAACAATTAATCACAGCTGCTAACAATCAAAATCACTTCGAGTTCAAGTAACTCAAAGGTAAAAATTTTTAAATTTTAAAACAACAATACACTATTATATAAACACTATACATGTTAAACTTAAAATAATAATAATAATAATAATAATAATAATAATAATAGTGGATCCTGTAACCAAGTAACCTCCCTTAAAAAGCGTAAAACTAAATTTCACAATAAATAAAAATACACATATACCACAAATTGAAATCAACATTTAAGAATATATATATATATATATATATATACTTAATATAGAACCATAGCACTCTAAAAATATTCAACTTAGTTATGACCAAAAGTGTCACCTCTTTAAACTTTTCAATTTTAGTACACAGCTTATTGAACACTGATCATTAAGTCCTGGGAAAGAATATGAGTTCAATCTAATCTGCCATTTCAACTCTTTTTCCTCTAGTAACAAATGTACAGGGGCTCCCTGTTGTTTATCTACTACCTGATCAATAATTAAAAATTTAAACTGATGGTCCTTCCACATAGACGTATGTTTTGCCAATGCATTTTCTTGTTTGTCTTTTTTAATTGCGTACAAATGTTCATAAATACGGTCCCGGAGTCTACGTTCGGTTTTACCAACGTAGAAACCGGGACATTGCTGGCACTGCGCCAAGTACACAACGATACATGAATTACAATTAGTTCTATATTTTAATTCATAAAGTCTTCCATTAATTTTGAACTTATTTGTTTCCAGAATACTACTACACCTGTTACAACTTTGGCATTTAAACATGCCAGGTGTCCTTGCTGAAACAATAGGGGAAACTTCAAGCAAGTTCTTTAAATTCATACCACGTCTAAATGTAATACCTGGAAAATCCCCCAACTTATTATATAGTAAGGGGTTAGTTTTAAAAATGCCCCAATTCTTTTTCACTAAGTCGGCCAACATATAGCTGTTAATATTATAGGTCAAAATCAATCTTGGACAATTATCTTTGTTTTTTTGGTTGACTTGATTCAATGACGAGTTACTTAAACTCAAAGGGGGGGGTGGTAGTGGTGCTAGTAATGACCAAAGAGACATCCTCCATACCTACTATGGCACTATGAACTTGTAAAATAGGTTTATAGTCTCCTCTTTGTCTTTTAAGAGTGACCTCTTTAATAAGAGACTCAACCATAATGAGAGGGTAACCCCTATGTGTAAACATGGATTTAAGATTGTTACATTCAGATATAAAATCATTATCCAAACTAACAATACGAGCCGCTCTTACAAGTTGTCCTTTGACAACGGATCTTTTCTGGAAAGTCGGATGACAACTAGAAAAATGTAAAAGAGAATTACAATATGTAGATTTTATGTGAATGGTTGCTGTATAAGCTTTTAATTCGTTGTTCTTCATTAACCAGATATCCAAATAAGCCACTGCGTTTTCATTAAAGGATGAAGTAAATTTTAAAAAGGAAGTGGAGGTGTTAAGCAACTCAACTAACTCAAGACTCATATTTACGTCACCTCTCAGCAAAATGAAAATATCATCTAGGTATCTGGTATAAAAATGAATTATACCATTCAAAGTACTGTTGTTAAACACAAAATCTTTCTCCCATTGTGCCATCACGATGTTAGCTATACTGGCACCACAGGGAGAACCCATCGCCACCCCCACTTTCTGCAGAAAGAAATTGTCCCCCAACATGAAATAGTTATTGTGAAGTATGATTTCAAGAAGTTCTGTCACTAAAGACATTTCCCCTATGGAAGCGTTCTTCCTTTTAAGAAAAGTAGCTACACTTTCTGTCACAGTGTCATGTGGAATGCAAGTATATAAATCTTTGACGTCAACTGTCAAAAAATTACAGTTGACGTCGTATTCCAGAGTGTTAATTTTGGTTAAAAAAGACCACGAATCTTTACAAATGTGCTCTTCATCTTTTAGATATTTCATCAAAATCGAATCAACAATTTTAGCACATGTGTAAGTCGGTGACCCACGACTGTCCACTAAGGGACGCATAGGGGGGTGGTTAATGTTTTTATGGATTTTGGGTATTCTGAATATTCTTGGGAATCTGGGGTACAAAATCAACATGTAATTGTAATAATCTTCCTGAAGCCTTCCTTCAATATACATATCTTCGATACTATTTCTAATTGAAGAATATGCCCTATTAACTTCAGATCTTAAACTTTCCTCATAGGACTCGTTATTTACTAGGTCTAACATCCTCTCAAAGTACTCATTCTGATCAAAAATTACAGCATCTCCCCCTTTATCAGGTTTACATATACGTAAGTTATACAGTTTAATAAACTCTAAAAGATCTTTTTCCTTTTTAATATGCTGTACATTGTTAACTTTGGTACTAAATTTTGCATTATGTCTCAAGTCTAATTCACACATGGTTTCAAAAAGTTGAATCAATGGGTGCAGGGGTGGGTTAAATACACTAGAAACTCGAAAAGAGTCTATTGTGCTATTATTTTCTTCATACCCACCAAGCATCAAATTAAAGTTCAACTTACGAGTAAATAACTTAATGTCCAAAGTAGTGCTAACCATGTCAAGTTTGTTTTTAGGGACATAAGTGTATCCTTTAGACAAAAGTTCAGTCAAGTCATGTGGTATAGTCACAGATGAAAAATTGTACACTGTAAAATCACCAGTGTTATTTGCCAAAATCACAGGGCCAGAAGGACAAATAGACTCATTGTGTCCATCCACCACCTCTACCAAATCTGCAGTGTAGGTAGTAGTGTCACATGGTAATAACACATTGGGACCAACATAGCCAATGTGTATCTCCTTTTCTTCACAAGTAATATTAAGTTCATCAGTCAGTGGTGGAAAGTTATCTCCTTCAATGTATATAGGGATCACTGGGACCAAGTCATAATCACAGGGGTAAAAACCTCCCTGGATTATTTTTGTTGTTTCTGACTTCTCATCCTGTTGTAATACGTGTAATTCCTCTGTTTCGGAATTGCTCCCTGACCTGGACCCTCGTGAAAAACCTGATGAAATTGTGGTGGTTGAGCGTTTTGTCCATTTACATTTGTACCTTTGTTGCGGTTTT
This sequence comes from Protopterus annectens, assembly GCF_019279795.1. NCBI lineage: Eukaryota > Metazoa > Chordata > Ceratodontiformes > Protopteridae > Protopterus > Protopterus annectens. The sequence goes on from NC_056738.1 coordinate 222,209,684, forward strand.
GCAACCGCTCACTTCTCCTCACTATAGGTTCTTCTTCGTTTACACTATCAAAAGTAGTAACTGTAGAATGATTATTTGGCCTTAAATTTGAATTTGTATAAGTGGAAACTTTACCATTATTATTGTTATTAACTTGGTTACTACTAACTTGGGGAGTGTGTTACCAAACTTGGGAAACAGAAGGAAGTGGGTAGGCAGTCCCATTGTCGTAAGCAGCACAGTCGCGCTTCAACTTTTTAACTTTGTTTTGTTTGAGTTTACCCAAGTATTGATTCACACTGATAAAACTATGGTCATAATCAAATTTGAACCTCTCAAAGTCACTGTCCAATTTAATAACAGAATCCAATTCCATTATTTCATTATTTAAATCATTCACCCATACTGTATAATGTTTCACCATTAACTTCAACAAGTCAGCTCCATTGCGTTCAAATAGAGATATAAGGTCATTATGAAATTCAGAATTAGGAACCAACCCAGTAGGGAACTGGTGGTATCTAAGTCCTTTAGGAATGACCTTACAAGCCAGACACTCGTTGAAATAATTAATCTCTAGTTGTAATTTTTTCGTCTTGATGAGCAATTTATCAAGTTTCTGTAAATTAAAAGTTAAATCAGGAAGTACGTTGGTAACATTAACATTACCTGTATTAATTGTGTCTTTATTCAAGGAATTGCTTGACTGGCGAGAAAAAATAAATTCCTCGGTTAACCAATGTTTTATGTCAGCAGAACCACTAATGGACGTGTTCGCTGGATTTACACTACCTCTCTCATTCGGTGGTGCATTGGTAGCAACTCCTGTATTACCCTCATCTGGCATACGTATATGGACTGTAGGCGCTACCACTGAGGAAAAACTCCTAGCGTTTTCTCTTACGCCAGGCAAGATGTTAACATTCAGCCCCTCGTTCAAAGTGTCTACTGAGTGGTTACGATTGCAGGTCCCTCTCGAAGTGTTCTCACTTAAACCATTCCCAGGATCCAAAACAGGACCAGGTTCACAGCTCGGAAACAATGTTTCAATACCTTTACTAGTTTGCGTTACTAGTGCAGGACCAGCAAACAGGAGTTTCATCTCCTGCTGTTGTGAATCAATGCGGTCCAAACGTGCACAAAGCGAATCCATTTGCTGAAATAATGAAAGTTAATAGGGCTGAAAGTTAATAGGGCATATTCTTCAATTAGAAATAGTATCGAAGATATGTATATTGAAGGAAGGCTTCAGGAAGATTATTACAATTACATGTTGATTTTGTACCCCAGATTCCCAAGAATATTCGGAATACCCAAAATCCATAAAAACATTAACCACCCCCCTATGCGTCTCTTAGTGGACAGTCGTGGGTCACCGACTTACACATGTGCTAAAATTGTTGATTCGATTTTGAAGAAATATCTAAAAGATGAAGAGCACATTTGTAAAGATTCGTGGTCTTTTTTAACCAAAATTAACACTCTGGAATACGACGTCAACTGTAATTTTTTGACAGTTGACGTCAAAGATTTATATACTTGCATTCCACATGACACTGCGACAGAAAGTGTAGCTACTTTTCTTAAAAGGAAGAACGCTTCCATAGGGGAAATGTCTTTAGTGACAGAACTTCTTGAAATCATACTTCACAATAACTATTTCATGTTGGGGGACAATTTCTTTCTGCAGAAAGTGGGGGTGGCGATGGGTTCTCCCTGTGGTGCCAGTATAGCTAACATCGTGATGGCACAATGGGAGAAAGATTTTGTGTTTAACAACAGTACTTTGAGTGGTATAATTCGTTTTTATACCAGATACCTAGATGATATTTTCATTTTGCTGAGAGGTGACGTAAATATGAGTCTTGAGTTAGTTGAGTTGTTTACTACCTCAACTTCCTTTTTAAAATTTACTTCATCCTTTAATGAAAACGCAGTGGCTTATTTGGATATCTGGTTAATGAAGAACAATGAATTAAAAGCTTATACAGCAACCATTCACAGAAAATCTACATATTGTAATTCTCTTTTACATTTTTCTAGTTGTCATCCGACTTTCCAGAAAAGATCCGTTGTCAAAGGACAACTAGTAAGAGCGGCTTGTATTGTTAGTTTAGATAATGATTTTATATCTGAATGTAACAATCTTAAATCCATGTTTACACATAGGGGTTACCCTCTCATTATGGTTGAGTCTCTTATTAAAGAGGTCACTCTTAAATGACAAAGAGGAGACTATAAACCTATTTTACAAGTTCATAGTGCCGTAGTAGGTATGGAGGATGTCTCTTTGGTCATTACTAGCAACACTACCACCCCCCCCTTTGAGTTTAAGTAACTCGTCATTGAATCAAGTCAACCAAAAAAACAAAGATAATTGTCCAAGATTGATTTTGACCTATAATATTAACAGCTATATGTTGGCCGACTTAGTGAAAAAGAATTGGGGCATTTTTAAAACTAACCCCTTACTATATAATAAGTTGGGGGATTTTCCAGGTATTACATTTAGACGTGGTATGAATTTAAAGAACTTGCTTGAAGTTTCCCCTATTGTTTCAGCAAGGACACCTGGCATGTTTAAATGCCAAAGTTGTAACAGGTGTAGTAGTATTCTGGAAACAAATAAGTTCAAAATTAATGGAAGACTTTATGAATTAAAATATAGAACTAATTGTAATTCATGTATCGTTGTGTACTTGGTGCAGTGCCAGCAATGTCCCGGTTTCTACATTGGTAAAACCGAACGTAGACTCCGGGACCGTATTTATGAACATTTGTATGCAATTAAAAAAGACAAACAAGAAAATGCATTGGCAAAACATACGTCTATGTGGAAGGACCATCAGTTTAAATTTTTAATTATTGATCAGGTAGTAGATAAACAACAGGGAGCCCCTGTACATTTGTTACTAGAGGAAAAAAAGTTGAAATGGCAGATTAGATTGAACTCATATTCTTTCCCAGGACTTTATGATCAGTGTTCAATAAGCTGTGTACTAAAATTGAAAAGTTTAAAGAGGTGACACTTTTGGTCATAACTAAGTTGAATATTTTTAGAGTGCTATGGTTCTATATTAAGTATATATATATATATATATTCTTAAATGTTGATTTCAATTTGTGGTATATGTGTATTTTTATTTATTGTGAAATTTAGTTTTATGCTTTTTAAGGGAGGTTACTTGGTTACAGGATCCACTATTATTATTATTATTATTATTATTATTATTATTATTATTTTAAGTTTAACATGTATAGTGTTTATATAATAGTGTATTGTTGTTTTAAAATTTAAAAATTTTTACCTTTGAGTTACTTGAACTCGAAGTGATTTTGATTGTTAGCAGCTGTGATTAATTGTTGAAACGACTCACTATTTAAACCTTTTAACAGTTCAAATTGTAGTTCTGAGGAAGTCTACCTACGCAGGTAGACGAAAAGCGCTTTAACATATTGTGATTTCCGTTTGTGAATAAAGTGTCCGTGAGGTGTTGATATCATGTGTTCCTGTGATCACAGCTTTCCATATTCCAGGGCATTTGTGTTTTTCTAAAAGGGAGATAACAAGATGCTGTTGGCAACTCAAGCATATGAATTGGGTAACTGTGATAGTTCCATGTATCCTGTATGCGGAAGCTAAGCCTAAGAGTTGCTGTTAACTGCTGAAGATCAATTCAGCTGCTATTTCATGGATGTAGAATTACTAAAGGATTAGTTTTCATAATAGATAAAAACAGCTATGAATGAGTGGATCTTGCATGTCCCAAAAAATGTTTGCTCTTGCAAAAGAGAGGAATTATTCATGTGGATTTCTGCGAGTCCTCAGAAATGTGTTCTCTGTGTAGTAGTTTTGCTCAGCCTGTTCTCTCACTTCTAATCCAAGAAGGAGAGAACCTTACTAACAGACTGCCTGTGGACTTTATTTTCTGTTACAGAAAAACTCCTGGCAAGTTTTTTTTTCATGAACATCTCTGAAAAGTACTCTAAAGAATAAGAAAGGAACTGCGCTTTGTTCTGTTAACCAGAGTTAATCTCATTCATTATAGAATAATTTTCACTTTGGCATATAAAAGCTGAATTTAAATGTGTTCCTTTCTTTTTGTATTAATTTGAAAAGTTGGGACCCACTTCAATGTGTCCCGAAATAAGGAGACTGAATGGCAAAAAAAATGGTCTTGGATATACCAAGTCCAAGACAGCAATTTCTCAGAATATTACTTTTTTCCAAAGTATGTAGATCTCTGAGTTGGTATATATAAGTTTATGAGATATAGGTGGCTTGCCTCCTTACACTAGGGGTGCAGAAGGTCTTGTCACCCTGCAAAAAAAAAAAAAACATGATTAAAGGAAAAGAACGGTGTTCAATATTTGATCTTTTCCTGCATTTTTGGCCTTTTTTGTTTGGTGTGACAGCACATGGTGTTAAGAATGATGATATTTCAGTCAGGAGCTCCTTACTATTCATTATTCAAAGGCTGAATCAAGCTTGTCCTTTCCCCTTTTTCTTACATATTTCACTCATGTAACCATCTTACTGGGGAGATGTTCCCATTCTCCAATGTTTTCATATATTTTCTTTGTAAGATGGAAGAGATGAGTTATTGTAATATTTGGCCTATGTCCTGATAATTCAAAACAGTTCAGAACCCCCCTGTAAACTCTGTTGGGATTGGACAACCACATCACTCAGTCATCCACAAACCACAAGGTCAGTTTTGGGATAGAAGCTGTGATTGTATTAGTACCCCCTTCATTTCTAAACCACAAGATCTCATTAAAAGTGGCCATAGCCACTATGATCAATTGAGGAGGGGTGCAACCTTGATATATATGGAAGCAGTACTCTGTATAAATACAAGCTATCACCATGGATACAACAGCTGGCAACTTCTGATGAGTATGGACAGCCCATCCTATCCTGAAAGGCCAAATAAAATTCCACTCAGTACTATCAAAGGCTTTTTGGAAAATCCATAAAAAAACACAAGACTGGTTGCTCCTGATTGTGCATATTTAACCACAATCTTGAAAGATAGGGATTTACAGCTCTCTTCTTGATAAACTTTTTGACAGTTCCCAGAGATCAATTTTGGATGGTTCTGTCCAACATTTTCACCAAGATCATAGCATAAATTAATATCAGGCCAGTTCTATTAGCTGAATCATTACCCTGGCTATAATAGCCAAAATCCCAGTATTGGGGATGCAATACTAGCTATCATCTACTATTCCTGAGACTCCATCGTAGTCCATGAGGCTCAGGAATTGCAAGGGTATCTGTTAACCCACCTTTGGGATCCTATCCTTCCACAGATCCAGTATAATGTCAACATTCCCCCAGTAATTATATTATACCTCTGATCTTGATAACTTTGCAACTTTTTAACAAAAAAATGCTACATCATATATGAATACTCATTTGGCCTGTAATATCTACCTTCTACCAGTCCACTAGGGCTCATGTGTTTTACAGCTAGAACTCATCTACCTTCCCGATCTATCTTACATATCTTGGTTTTCCATCCTCAAGATGATTGTATTAACACAGCAACCCTGCTAGGCTGACCATGCAAAACTATTAAAGACCTCCCCTCTCCACATTTTTTTCAAGAGTGGTATAGTAAAACAATGATTAAAATGGTCACACAGAAAAAAACAATTGGTTAAAAAACACAAAAAAAAAAAAATCTAGCAAAGTTAGACTGTCCACTGTATGATACCTTAAACCTCTTGCATCAGAGGCAACATGGGATATATGCAAATTACTATTGCATGTATTCCATGCTGCTTCTGATACAAGAGGTTTAAGGTATCACACAGTGGAAAGTCTAGCTTTGCTAGATTTTTCTTTTTGTGTCAAGTGTGGTATAGGGACTGTAGAGCTAAAGACAAGGCAAGCACTGAGGTACATGTACTGCAAAAAATATTCGTTTACTAAGCCACAACTATAAAATAAGTTCCTAGGGTCTCATTATAAGATAAACTCCTACCCTATGCTCTGAAAAAAATTAATTTAACTCCGTCTTTCAACATATATTATGCATATCCACATATATTCAGCTATTAATTATTAACATTTTGTCAGAGAGAAATAACAAAAAAAAAAAAAAAGAATAGAATCCATTATTGACCATGTTTCACTATACCTATATCCTTTTGCATTGCCCAATATACTGTATTTGAATTGCAATTTTGTTGCCTGGTATACAAGATTTGAATTACTTGAAGTTTTGTTATCCCAGTATTTTATACCTCTAAATTTAAAAGAAGAAACAGAAAACGTATTGATAATTGTTTCATAAGCAAGCATGCTAAACACAATTCCTTTTCACTGATGTAGTTCTTTCTAATTCCCTGTATAAATCACACAGTGATAAAACCCAGATTGAAAACCCCTTTTTCCAGCTGGTTCAATCCATGTGAGACTGAGAAAATAGTTCTTAAATTAAACATATACCATACAGGAAAAAATATATAAAAAAAATAAATGTAGCTTATTGTTCTTTTGTAACAGTGTGATGATTTGTTAACAAACAGGAATCTTCATTTTCCCTGATGTCATCTGCTGTTAAGTCCATTGTCTGTGTTTCCAAAACTACCCCTGTTGATGTAGTCCTTCACAACATTGCACTAGATTCAGCAGGAAAGATGTCTCTGACTGACTCTGCTCTGAATAACTTCTGCTGCCCACCTCCCTTGTTAACTGGCTTTGGAGGTGGAGTGGGGTTAATTTGCCCCTCTTTCTCTGTGATGATTTAGAGGGTTTACTAGCATTGAGGTTGCCCCATTTTTTATTCTCTAGATGTCACCTCCAGACATGTTCACCACTTCAGCATAAGATCATTTAGGACTCATGTCCAGTTATAAGATAAAGCACCTACATCAGTACAACCTAGGAAAGAAAACTGTTGAGCTCCGATCACCTATAGTAAAGTTACAGGTATCACAAAGAAACCTCCAAACCCACTTCTCTTCCTCATCTTAAATAAGTAGCCATTGCTTTGGTCCTAGCAAACAATGCATCACTGCACTCTGAGACAATGTGGCTGGGACGTTGTTTAAAGTTAAGATTAGTAGCTCATTCTTGAACTGCTGTTAGTATTTTCTCTGGGCCAATGGTATCTGAATATTAGAATATAAAATGCCTGGAAAACATTAAATTTGATAGTTTGCATACTACTCAAGGAGCCCGTTCAATAATGGGGTAGGGGTATTCTATTTCTGATAAATTACATACCTCTTTTAGAATAAAAAGTAACAACTCCTTATCTTTCTTTCAGTCGGGCCGGCTAATAACCCTATTGTTATTGCATATAGCTTAGTTCTCCATGTAGTACAGCTTGGCCACTAGCTGCCAAGCAAGTGCAGATAGATCTGAGATCTCACTTTTGTATTAGCAGAAGCACTCTCAATCTGCTTTCTTAACTATTGCTGCTGATCAGTGTTTCATTCAACTGTTCCAGATTTTGTTTGTGCAAGCACATTGCTGCTTTGATGGTTGTAACATCTGAAAGAATGACCTGTATTAACAAAGTTAAGGTGTCCAGGAATTGTTTTATAGCAGCAATATCAGCTGAGGTATCAGTAGAAGTGGTTGCCATCTTAGAACCTGCAGTCTCACCTTCTGCTCTTCGATCAGGTGAAAGAACGAAAAAAGGCAAAATCACTTTAAATTTACCAGTGTTCCACACACCAAATTCCAACTGCAAGTACTACACAATATGCACAAGTCATATTGTTCACCAGCTATGCACATTGCCAATAGTTAAGCACTGAATTACAGCATTTAATTGGAGGTAAGTTTGGCCTCCCAAGCCAAGGACAATCACTAAGCATTATTTAGCTATGTCCACAACTTCAAAGGCAATACACAGTTGTGTGCAGAGCTCATTGTAAATGGAGCAACCTATACTGAGCCAGAAGACAGAGAAAACCTCCTGGCTGATACCCCTGTCTCCCCCTCAACCTTCCCTCAGGAAATATCATTGAATATAACTCCCCCTACTATCACTAGGGAACAAGTCATTAATGCTCTCTCTATGACCAAGAACACTGCATCAATGGGCCCAGGGAATATCCCAGGATGCTTTCTAAATAGCATGAAACATGACCAATAATGCCTCTGGAATTACGACTTAATTGTAGCCTCCAAACAGGTTTCATGCCTCATGAATGGAGAAAGGCAACAGTCATCCCTATCCACAAAGATGGGCCATCTACAGACCCTGGAAACTACAGACCCATAAGTCTCACTAGTCTTATATGTAAAGCCATGGCAAGAATTATCATGGAGATGACCAACAGAGATATAGTAAACCTCCTGACACTGGACTCAAGGACAGATCATGCCTACTCAACCTGGTGGACGTCTTTGAGAAGGTCAGCAAAGCAATGAATGAGGGCAAACTTGTTCACAATGCCTACCTTGACCTAGCCAAGGCATTTGATACAATACCCCACTCGGGCATTCCTGACAAACTCAAGAGGTTAGGTACAAACTCGTATGTAACCCAGTGGATATCCAACTGGTTCACATGCAGGATCCAGGAAGTTAGAACTGGGGAGTCCATCTCTACAAAGAGGCCAGTCACAAGTGGAGTTCCTCAAGGATCAGTCCTTGGACCACTCTTTTTTGGCATTTACTTCTCAGACATCAAGGCCCATGCCAGTGGTCTTTGGCTGACTAAATTTGTAGATGATTGCAAATTAGGAGCTGCCATTGAATCTCACACTGACCAAATTTTCTCCAGGAGGGGCTGATACAGAAAAACAATTGGTGTCAGAGCTACAAACTAAAACTAAATGCCAAGAAATGCATAATTAGTATACTTTGGGAAGTCATCCATTCCTGGTAACTATCATATTGACAACACATCCCTTACAGTTGACCCAGTAGTCAGGGACTTAGGGACACACATAGATTGTAATCTAGCCTTTGACCATCATGTGTCTACAGTGGTGAGGAAATCATTCTATATTATGCAACTTATAAACAAAGGTATGGCGTCTAAATCCAAGGAAGTAATTGTTCCTCTATATACACATTCATCAGACCTATGAGTACAATGGTCCCTTTGGTATGTACCTAACCAGGCATATTCAACAATTGGAAAATCCACAGAGATTCCTCACTAAAAGAATGCAGGACATAAGTAAAACGTCCTATGCAGACCGCCTCAAGGCCCTATCCCTGTATTCTGTTTCCTACAGGCATATGAGAGGAGATCTATGCCTGGCATACAGGATATTGTCAGACCCCACTCTGATGGAACTCCTGCATATCCACAAAACATATGAAATGAACAAGCAAAAACAAACTACTAAAAAATGAAAATAGAGAAGAAACCACGCAGTAGCACTAAACAAAATGATTAAGCACTTTTCGTTTATTCCAATAAACAAACTTCTTCAGACCAAGTAAAACAAGAAATCACAGTTTAAATACTATCTGGGCTGGTACTTACAAAGTCAATTAACTACTTAAAGTGAAAGCTCATTAACAAAACACATCCTGCTAAAAGGCACAACTAAACTTAAAAACAGCTTAGAAGCGAAAAGTAAAAATCTAAGTGATAAAACTAGTATTACAACTAGCATGATTTATAGTGAAATATCTTACCTACTACCATACTGACAAGACAAACAATCATAAAAAATAATAAAAAAGAAATAATAAGAAAACCAACTGGTATTTGTATACCAAAATTAGATACTAATACCTATATTAACACACCAAACTATATGTGATGTAACACATCTGATGTGAAAAAACAAGTTATGTGAATAAATAATACACCAAGGTAAAACTTTAAAACCTGAGCAGGCAAAATGCCTAGAGTGACTAAGGAGTACACAGGAACATTAATATAACAAAGTCATACTAGTGTAATAAATAACCTTACTTAGCCTACCTATTGAGGCTCCTTAACTTAAGGACACTACTTAAAGAACAATTCTCATTCAATCCTGGTGTGCTGTATGCATTAAGTCTAATTTGCCAAAACAGCTCTCGCTCTTCTAACTTAAGCGGAAGAGGGGCACCTCTAAAATCTTGTGTAATTTGGTCTATAATGAAGAATTTGAACGTGTGGTTGGAATAGACTGAAATATGTTTAGCTAGTGCATTATCCAATTTCTGCTTCCTGATCGCATAAGTATGTTCATAAATGCGATTGTGTAGGCGTTGTTCTGTTTTGCCCACGTAGAAAGCTGAACAGGTTTGGCACATAGCTAAATAAATCACCATTCTAGAATTACAATTGGCTCTTACGTTCAGCTTATATGCATAGTCATGTACTTTGAATCTATTAGATTCTAAAATATGTTGACAGAAGTTACACGCCTGGCATTTAAACATACCAGCTGTCATTGTTTTTTTACTATTGTGTCTTTCAAGAAGGGCTTTAAGATTTTTAGCGCCTCTATAAACAACCAGTGGGTGATTGCCAAGTTTTTGGTAAACTGTGTTGTCATTTTTAAATAACTCCCAGTTTTTGCGTAATGCCTGAACACAGTCGCTACTATTGAGACTGTATGTTGTTATGAATGAGACACCAAGACTTTCGGGTGGATGCTTATTAATGAAATCATACACTGAGTCTATATTCAAAAGTCCAGTGTCATTGGTGGAAACCGGCTCTCTATTCAAAATCGGTTTATAAAAATGACGCTGGCGCTTGGACGACACATCTTCTATAATAGCATCCAGCATTTCATCCGGATAACCCCAGTGTACAAACATATTTCTTAGGTGTCTACATTCATTAGCAAAATCACTATCTAATGTGATAATGTGGGCTGCCCTCACTAACTGGCCTTTGACAATCACCCGCTTCTGGTGGAATGGACGACAGCTTGAGTAATGCAAAAATGAGTTGGAATATGTTACTTTCCTATAAATGTTGGCTATGTATTTATAAGAACTAATATCTTTGGAAAGTAGAATATCCAAATAAGAAATAGTGTCAGTATGAAAACTAGCAGTGAATTTCAGAAACTGTGTGGTTGAATTAAAGTAATCAACTAACGCTTCGCTCATGGGTAGGTCACCATCCAAAAGAATGAAAATGTTGTCCAGATAACGGTTGTAGAAAATCACCTGATCATTAAATGGACAATTAGTGGACACATGATCATGTTCCCATCGTGCCATGACTAGATTGGTGACACTAGCTCCACAAGGAGAACCCATGGCTACACCAGTTTTCTGCAAGTAAAAATTGTTGTTAAATGTAAAAAAATTATTAGTCCAAACTAAATCCAGCAGTTCATGAACCAAAACCAACTCATTCCCACTACTACCATTAGATCTAAGCATTTGTTCTACCCAGTCAACTGCTATATCTTGGGGAATGCAAGTGTACAAATCTCTAACATCAATAGTTAGGAAATTGTACCTTGCATTAAAAACCAAATTATTGATTTTTCCCAAGAATGACGAAGAATCCTTACAGATCTGTGGGAAGTTGACCAAGTATTTCTGTAAAATGTTGTCAACAATTTTGGCACATGGGTAGGTGGGAGAACCACGGCCATGGACAAGTGGTCTCATAGGTGGATTGTGAACATCCTTATGAATTTTAGGGATAACAAACAGACACGGAAATCTAGGGTATGCAGTTGATAAATAATTGTAAATATGTTGTGTTATTCTACCCTCAATAAACATTTCCTCTATGTATTCTTTAATGTTAGTGTACGCTTTGTTTACTTCAGAACGAGAGCTGATGGAATATGAAGGACTATCCAACAGGCTGAGCATCCTATCTTGGTAATCAACCTCATCAAACACCACCAGACCCCCTCCCTTATCTGGTTTACAAAATCTGATGTCTTCAAATTTGATCGAAGCAAGAATATCTTTTTCTTTTTTGTTGAAGTAGACACTCGGTGTCGAATAATATGATGTTTTATTGAAATTTTGATGAATGTCTAGTTCACATAACATTTATAGGAAAGTAACATATTCCAACTCATTCTTGCAATACTCAAGCTGTCATCCATTCCACCAGAAGCGGGCATTTGTCAAAGGCCAGTTAGTGAGAGCAGCCCACATTATCACATTAGATAGTGATTTTGCTAATGAATGTAGACACCTAAGAAATATGTTTGTACACCAGGGTTATCCAGATGAAATACTGGATGCTATTATAGAAGAAGTGTCGTCCAAGTGCCAGCATCATTTTTATAAACCGATTTTGAATAGAGAGCCGGTTTCCACCAATGACACTGAACTTTTGAATATAGATTCAGTGTATGATTTCATTAATAAGCACCCACATGAAAGTCTTGGTGTCTCATTCATAACGACATACAGTCTCAATAGTAGCAACTGTGTTCAGGCATTTCGCAAAAACTGGGAGTTATTTAAAAATGACAACGCAGTTTGCCAAAAACTTGGCAATCACCCACTGGTTGTTTATAGAAGGGCTAAAAATCTTAAATCCCTTCTTGAAAGACACAATAGTAAAAAACCAATGACAGCTGGTATGTTTAAATGCCAGGCATGTAACTTCTGTCAACATATTTTAGAATCTAATAGAGTCAAAGTACATGACTATGAATATAAGCTGAACGTAAGAGCCAATTGTAATTCTAGAATGGTGATTTATTTAGCTATGTGCCAAACCTGTTCAGCTTTCTACGTGGGCAAAACAGAACGACACCTTTGCGATCGCATTTATGAACATACTTATGTGATCAGGAAGCAGAAATTGGAAAATGCACTAGCTAAACATATTTCAGTCTATTCCAACCACATGTTCAAATTCTTGATTATAGACCAAATTACACAAGATTTTAGAGGTGCCCCTCTTCCGCTTAAGTTAGAAGAGCGAGAGCTGTTTTGGCAAATTAGACTTAATGCATACAGCACACCAGGATTGAATGAGAATTGTTCTTTAAGTAGTGTCCTTAAGTTAAGGAGCCTCAATAGGTAGGCTAAGTAAGGTTATTTGTTACACTAGTATGACTTTGTTATATTAATGTTCCTGTGTACTCCTTAGTCACTCTAGGCGTTTCGCCTGCTCAGGTTTTAAAGTTTTACCTTGGTGTATTATTTATTCACATAACTTGTTTTTTCACATCAGATGTGTTACATCACATATTGTTTGGTGTGTTAATATAGGTATTAGTATCTAATTTTGGTATACAAATACCAGTTGGTTTTCTTATTATTTCTTTATTATTTTTTATGATTGTTTGTCTTGTCAGCATGGTAGTAGGTTAGATATTTCACTATAAATGATGCTAGTTGTAATACAAGTTTTATCACTTAGATTTTTACTTCCAAGCTGTTTTTAAGTTTAGTTGTGCCTTTTAACAGGATGTGTTTTGTTAATGAGCTTTCACTTTAAGTAGTTAATTGATTTCGTAAGTACCAGCCCAGAGAGTATTTAAACTGTGATTTCTTGTTTTACTTGGTCTGAAGAAGTTTGTTTATTGGAATAAATGAAAAGCGCTTAATCATTTAGTTTTGTGCTACTGCATGGTTTCTTCTCTATTTTCATATCCACAAAACAAACAGCACCGAAATTACCAGTTCTAAAGACTTAAACCTTGCCTGTGATATAAATAGGTCCTGCTGGAGAGATAGGTATGTACCCCAGAGACTACCATGTCTATGGAATAGGCTCCCTATCCATGTGAAGGAGAGTTCCTCCTTAACCCAATTCAAGTGCAACTTAGACAATTAGAAGAAAAAACAGAAATCCATCCCTGGTTTGGCACCTATGTCTCTAATGGACACAGGTAACCTGTAAATGGTTCATCTGCCAAACCCCTGCTTACACTTATCAAGGGTATCAGAACTTGTCAGAGATTTGGGATGCATGGCTAGGCTTAAAAAGGCCCTTATGGTTGTTAGCATAGTAAACACCTATGAACCTATACAGGGAGGGAGAGCTCACATCTAAAGCTGGCACACCATGCACATGTCCAGGGGTGTTGCAGGGAAACTTTTTATTCCCTGCATGGCTTTGCCATTTCATTAATCAGATATTTACTACACTAAGATTTTAGTATATGTGGAAGACATAAGCCTCAAGAATGCCTTCATAATATGGGACTATAAGAAGCAACCATCAATGTTCTTCAGCCTGCCTTTCTTGTCTCTGTCCATAAGGGCTGTAACTTTCAGCCCTTTCTGATCTTATGGAGAAATGTACAGGCCTGGATATTAACCAGTGAGAACCATGGCAATGTACACTTTGCATTTCTGGTTAAATGCCTTCTAGCATTCAGTTACGTGTCCAAGCCTCAGGTAAATGAGGACATTAACTGGTCTGCTGTCCTATGCCTCAAGGCAGAAAAGCTTTGTTTAAGTTCATTCAATGGAGTTATGTCCTTGAGAAGCTACAGAAGTATGGAAAATGGACATTGCAAGGTATACTTTTGTAATGTAAAGGATCATTTAATGGTTAATTTTCCCAGCAAACAAAACCATGTGGAGGGATGGCGCAGTTACCTGAGAGGACTATTGGCAGGAAGAAGAGTAGCACATCTGCTCTGGTCCCTATAGTATTGCAAGAAAGGAATAAGGTCTCAGACATAATGATTTTGATGTTGCATGGCAAACTTCCTTCACTAAAGAGGCCTAACCAAGGGGCAGAATCATCATATTGTAAACACCTTCATCTATTCTAGAGAGTAGCAAAACACCTGAACTCAAAACATCAAGGTTATAGCTCATAACATGATGATTTAAAACATTTGCAGATAACACAAACAACTGAATGAGAGGAATATAGTTTGAGAATGTTTTTTAATAAAAGCAAAAAATAAATAAATACATAAATAAATAAAAAACAAAAAAAAACAAGCAGAAACGTCATGGTGTGGAGAGTGTGACGTTCACTCCTCGAAATATGTAATGTACCTAGTTCACTAATAAAAAATCAAACTTTAAAATAAGTACTACAAAATAATAAAATATGAGGTAGTCCACAGTTGAGTTAAAAATTAAATATCCATATTTCAAGGAGTGAACATCACACCCCCCACACTGTGAAGTTTTTGACCCAGTATAGGTTGCATGCTGAGTTTTCTGAGACTTTGAGGCATACCACGGATTTTTCTTTTTGCAGTTTTTTTAATAATTGTACTTGTAAATACACATTGTCTGTGTATTATTTCTATGGTAAATTACAGATGTCAGGAAAATGAACAGTCAACCAAGTGGCAGAAGGCAAGTTCACAGAGATAAACTAAAAATTCAGCAATGTACGTTTGACCAGTTGATTACAAAACAACTGAAAGTCATCAAAATCGCACAAAACATATATATGTACCTGACATTTTGTTGTGCTGCATTTCCTATATTTACAGCTCAGTGAAAAGTGACAAAAAAATTCATTAGATATTGTTACACATTAACAAAGGTTCTTTAACAGTGGTCTCGGGGGTGGCAAACACAGCACGCCATTCCTTGAGCACACCAGACTCTGAAACAGGCTTTAACATGGGTCCTGTAGTGGGCTGTTCAAACAATGAGGATGAACTTTGCATAATAAATCTGATCCTGACTAAATTATTCAGCAAAATAATAAGGATACGTACTCAAAACACACATACACATGGATGTCCACATACAGATACGCTTGTGTGCATGCACTCCTCCAAACACACACACACACACACGCACACACACGCACACACACACACACACACACACACACACACACACACACACACACACACACACAAACACGCACACACACGCGCACACACACGCACACACACACACACACACACACACACACACACACACACACACACACACATACACAAATGAAAAAAAATGTATAACATGCTGTGCAATTGTGTATGCAAGTCAGAAAAAAGGGGGGTTATAGTATTTTAACCAATGGAATAATATCTATGTCACATGATAAACTTGTTTCCATAATTTAGGAAACATAGAAATTAATCCATTAAAATAAATCACAAAGATTACAAAAAAATATGTGACAAGTATGCCGAGGTATTAGAGTTTTATTAGTTTTCTTCTGATTCTTTGGCCACTTTGTTGTTTTTAGGTATACAATAAGTGCTTGCATGCTGCTAGCTTGTGACATGTTTGCTGCCACTTACTCCAAAAAGCAAATGCTCTAATTTCTGGTAGTCCAATCTCCTGTAACTACTTAGCCTTCACAACACCCATCCCTATAAAATGATATATCCTTATCAGAACCCCAACTCTAACCTTAAATCTCTTACCCAGTTCACTCTAAATTTCCCCCGTGTTCCCTAACCCTAAAGCTCCCCCTCCCTCTTCCTAAACCTAAATCTCATTCCTTATCACTGCCCTAATCTACACTCACACACACACCCACTCCATCTGCATTGCTGCAGCACTTACCTCATTTGAACCTGAATAATGTGTTTAGATAAAGTATGTCAACAGTGCACCCAAGCTGATATTCAAATCTGTGTCCAAGCAGCAGCCGCCTGCATGAGCTATGAGACACTCAAGTCCCTGGCTTCAAGACAGTGTGTCTATGTGCACCTGGGACTTGACAGCTTGAAATAGAAACCCAACAGAAGCAGGACATCAGACTTTCTTTCTTTCTTGTAATCATACCTCTCAACCCCTTAACACAAGAAATCTGAACAAAGCCTAAAATAATGGGGGGGGGGGGGCAAAGACCCAAAAGTAGGGATCAATTTTAAATATTGCTTTTATAAACTTGAAACGTTGCTAGAATAACAAGATTTGTGTTAGCGTGCATTTTTTGAAGGATATGAAGTCTGAAATTGAAATATATGTCATTATTTGATCATTTTTAGTGATTCACTCCTCTGTGATTTACTAGAAAACTATAGATTTTATGAGGAACAGACCAAATACTTGTCTAAAAAATGTGGACATTCTGTGAAAATCTGTACAGTTGAGAGGTATGCTTGTAATATATCTTTATAATTAATAACACTGCTGCATTTCTATTTTTGTGAGTCATAAACATGAATTACTTTTATATTATACTCAGTTGTTTAAATCTGATCACTGAACAGACTGAAAAAATACTTAGTCCAGTTACCAGAGTATAGAAAATCCTCCCTGAATTCATCTGTGCTAATTATATATGTGTGTGTGTATATATATATATATATATATATATATATATATATATATATATATATATATACATATAAATAAATTTTTTTTTACATTTTTGGACATCAATAAGTGAATATTTAGCTAAAGCTGTTTTACTCATAAATATAAATGTTGTACTTACTGAAAGCTCAAAGGGTAAGTTTCTGCTCATTTCCATTTTTTGACCCATACACATATGATTGTTAGCAAAACCTTTGATGCTTAGTGAAAAACTACTATTTTATGGGAAGTATCTGTAATAGTGTTTCATTAAATTTTGACTCAGAAATATTTTATATATTGCTTATTTTTCTGATCCTATCTAGACAAGCATTTTTTTGTTACTTGCATATAATATCTGTCTACTTTACATCTTTGTATCTATATCCTAAATTGACTTTCTTCTTTTCTTATCTAATATACATTTATTTATTTTTTTCAATCTGATGTGTTTGGCCTTACTTTTTTCACAATTTCTGTTCAATAATGCAATGTATTTTTTTAGTCAGTGTTTAGTATCTCATTATTCTGCACCAGTCCTCTTTTTTTATACCTACATATACTTCCAGCTCAGTAAGCTTAGTGTCACTATGCACAATTTTAAATTGGAGCTCCTAACTTGCTGATAATATGCAGGTCATGTCCATCTGTCTTTTAGTAATATTCAGATACCACTCATACTCTCCTGTTTTTAGAGGTCATCTCCACAGTGACATACTCATCTTTCTCCATGGGTATAGGTCAAATACAGATCCCTCCATGAATTCAGCTGACATCCCACTGATGTGAATTTTAATTCTATGAAGCATGAACAAAGACTTCTGCTTTCTGCTCACAAGAATATTAAAATTACATCAGCCCGGAAAGCAGCCTAAATTGCATTGTACAGCAGATGTCTCCAGTAGCATGAAATTAGACATTTCTGTATATAGATTCTGTCTTTACATTTTGTAGAACTCATTTTTTTTATGATTGCAAGAGCTGTGTTTATTGTATTCCTATAGCATTCCCCTTAGACTGTTCTTAATCTTCGAAATTTTCTTAGTTTATGTAAGGTTACTGTCAATGCTCTCCCACACATTGACTGAGATAAATTATGCCTATTCTGGCATTTTCTAGCTATGTGTTATCCAAAATTGCTCTGAGACATGTTAGCACTTTAAAGCAGAATCAGTTTTGTTGTGAAAGTATAATTAAGAATATGTACATTGCAACATTAAAGTACTGAACAATAAAAATGTCCCTAATCTCATCTCATAAAGAATACTTTCATTCATTTCAACACTTTATTGAACAGCATCAGACTTATCACTATATTCGTTCTGATCTCTCTTAAGTTTGTATGGTGAAGTACTAAGTATCTTCACACTGAAAACTTACCAATGAATTCTTTGTGATTTTCCTTTAATTCATGCAATGAAGTTTAACATCTACATCAAAATATCTGGATACCTTCCTTTATCAAGGAAGCTTGGGAAATAATTTGTTCTGAAAAGTAAACATATTTGGTATACTGTAAGTGATACACAAGTTTTGGAGGTTGCACTTAGACTAGTAAACCAGAATCTATCCTCTATAAAAATGTTTTTTGGGCTAATTGATATAGCACATACCAATGTAAAACAACTAAAAAAGCTAGGCGTTCACTGAAATACTGAGTTTATCATAAAAGCTCCATATATTTATCTTGGAAATATGTCCCAGATAGGACTGAAAGAAAGATAGCAATTTCCCCCAGCAGATACTTGTGTGACCAACAAGAGCAATTCTGACAAAAGAGAGAAGTATATGTCCAAACTTATTTGCAAACTTCCTTTTTTTTCGGAGTATCATATTAAAATTGTAAAGAGTCTGGAAAAAGTAAGTGCTTCAGCATACTAGCCCCATATATGTACAAGGGCACAATGAATTGGATTTCAAAATCTAAGAACACCATTACACAGACACTCTGCTGAGATGTGTCTGATGCCTTAACCTCAACCCAAGAAGCAGTTATATCCCCAAATAAGTAGTTGGGAAGAGGGTGAAAGTACCCTGCAGTAGGGAGAGGCAGAACTCAGTCCATGCCTACTATCCCAGTACCTCTGATGTGACCAAGAAATGGTAAAGCAATTTCATAACATGCTTTGTTAATGGGCTGCAAAGAAAAGCAGTTGACCTAATTAGAGAGATCTTCCATGTAGTGCAGTGTTGAATTGTAGATTTTATGGCAAATTTTTAGACTGAACTCGAATTGAATTAGCAATACATAGGTCAAATCCACTTCTGTTTTAGTAATATTCTGATACTACTCATAACTTTCTGCCTACCAGAGGTCATCTCCACAGTGACATATTCATAATTCTCAATGGATACAGGCCTAATACAGATCCTTCCATATATGAGGAACAGATCAAGATCATACCTTTCAACCTCTTAGTGCAAGAAATCTGGACAATGTCCGTCAAAATGGGGGGACAAAGGCCCAAATATAGGGACATTTTTTTTAAATATTTCTCTTATAAACTTAGAAAGTTGCTAGGGTGACATTGTTTGTTTTAACATACATTTTCTGAAGGATTTGAAGTCTGAAACTCAAATGTATGTCATTATTTAGTGACTTCATTCCTCAGATCATCTCAGTGATTTGCCAGAAAGCAACATATTTTATGAGGAACAGGCCAACAATATGACAGTCTGTGAAAATCTGTGCAGTGGAGAGGTATGACAAGATTACTAGGCAAAAGTCTGCACATTTTGTGAAATTCTGGTCAGCTAAGAAGTGTGGAGTCTTTTTCTGTTGCTGCATTGCTACCTTCCCCTTTTTCATATGTGAGTACACTCATGCATGTAACAGAACACCAGTGATGGGCTGATCCCATGAAACGTTATCATTGATGGGTATGAGATGCTGGCTACTAATGAATAATAAGAGGCTAACAAGGATGGATTTGGATTGTGGCATCAGGTGTTCAAAGATAGTCGTAGGAAAACAACTAAGTCAGGCTATAATTTGCGAGAGTCATGAAAAAAAATGATGTGACTCATTCTCTGTGATTGTTTTACTTCATATCCCTCTCTTCTCTTTATCCTAAAATTTTTAGTGTATAATTTGTGCTAATGAGTGGGGTCAGGTATTACCTCATCATCAGAGATGCTGTACTCTGTTAAATAATGAGAGGTAAGCATGACTGTAAAAGCTATGCAAAATTTGCCAAAATATAGTCTGAAAAGATACGATCAAACCTGACTTACTACATCCTACTTGTTCTTTTCTTCTTATCAGTAACAATCTCTTCTCATCAACCCCACATTGTTTCTGTCCCATCATAGCAGCGCCACTGCTCTGCTAGCATTTCTAGACAATGTCAACCAACATCACATTGCTGTCAAACAAGCCTCAGTCATTTCTGGATCTCTCCAAGGCATTTAATACTATTCAACAGCAAAACTGATAAAGAAAAACATGGCAGAAATTAACTTATGTCACACAGTGTTATCATGGTTCAAGAGCTACCTACATGGTCACACACAAACAGTAAGAAGGAAGAACATGTTCTTCCTTTCCTCACAATCTCTAAAGATATCTTCCAAGGATTCCCTGCTATCTACCATATGCATAAATAAGCTCTACACTGTCACATCACCATCCACTATGATTCAATATGCAGATGATGAGGCAATCATTTGCTCTACCCCTTCCTTGTGACAGCTACTGGCCGTTAGTCAGTATTCCTATTCAGTAGTTGAAAATTTAATTGATAATGCTCACCTTAAATGTAATGCTAAAATAATGAACTAGTGCTCTTCCTCTCTTAAACCATTTTCCAAAAGTCAAATCATTTTAATATTTTCTCAGCTCAAAACATCAAACGTGAGCAGGTTTCCAACACCAAACTGCTTGGTGTAACAATTAATGATAATTACAAGTTTTATATTCACGTACGTAATGTCATAAAGAAAGCTCAACACAGGCTTGGAGCTCTACACAAAGCCAAGTAATTTATCACCAGGTTAGTTTGTAAATCTACTGCACATGCATATCTCCTACCAACACTCTTATATGCTGCACCTATCCTCATTAAACTACACGACTGCCTCCTGAAAAAGCTTAATCAATGCCACAGTAAAATTGTCAAATTCATTTGCAATGTGCCTTGAACTCTAAAAAGAGGCAGGATGGAATTTCCAAACTTTGTTAACTCCCGTCATTTAAAAATTACTCATTCCATACTTTCAACACATTTCCTACCCTTCATGTTCTTCTACAATGATATAACCTTAACAGACCTCTCTGTTCTAAAAAAAAAAAAAATCCTGGCTCAACAGACTAAATCACAGAACACTTTAGAGGATGCTTTCTATTCCAATTATAGCATACCTAGCACTCTTAAGGAAATAGAAAATAAGCTAAGCTTTACGAGAAACATCTGTGTTCGTATTCTGAATAAGGATTGTGTCAATGCTCTGTCCCAACTGTGACAAACTGCTATTCTCTCTACACCTTCTACTGCCTTAGTCTTCTCTTCTTCTTGCCATCACTCATGACTAGTCTACTCCACTCATATCTTCCCATTTTACCTAACTTTCAAGTTGTCTTCACATTTACTGACTGATTTGCACTGTAATATTTTAACTCATTGTTTAATGTTTATTATGCAAAACATGTTTGCTTTTGAATGAAGGTCTGTATATTAACTATGAAATATTTTATTGGCATATCTGTTGGATAATTGTCATGATAGTTCATCTATTATGTACCTATACATTTTTTTATGTTTATGGGGCTTTTCTCCCCAGGTTTCTGCTGAAAAGTGGTCTTCTATGACCCACTCCAGACAATGCTGGCAAACAAATGCAATAAATAAAAAATAAATAAATATAAATAAATATGATTCCATATAGCTGGTCCTATCCTTGACAGGATTTTTCATCTACGGATGTTTGATTCTAGGTCTGACAAAACTGACTGTATTTTCTTGGCTGTTTGTGAAGGACTAATTTTTAACACTGCTATTAAATTATCACTTAAGATATAGGGATACATACATTAACAGAAAAGTTTTGATCTCCAGTTTAGAGTAACCTTTCTAGTGGTGGACAATAACGTTCTGTAAAAATTTGAAAGATAAAAGTGTTCTGTAGGTACCTAACAGCTAATCATTCAATGAGCATTTTTCAAATAATGGTGGTCAGTGGTGAATGACTGCACCTGCTAGGACAACAAACCTGGGCATTCTGTTTTCAGCTCTCTGCATTTTTTTTTCAGAGTGTAATGTAAATAGAGGGAGGGCACAGTCAATTTTAGAATCAGAACATCTGTGTACAAGGACATGCGTGCTTCTGGGGAAAGCAACTGTGAGAGACTGTAGCATAGTTTAAGTTGTTATAATGCCTTGCATGAGATTTTATCTGTGTGTGTATTAAAGTTTAGTAAGGTGTCAAGTGTTACTCCAAGTGTTTTTGTTCTGTAACATTTGGAATAACATTTCCTTATAAGTTTGTTTTGAGCAACATAGGGATTAGGGTCAGTTTATTTGAGGTGGAAAAGACTGTAATACATGTTTTGGAGCTGCTGATTTGGAGTTTATTATTGTGAGCCATTTGCAGAGGTCTGTAAATTGGTATCTGGTGTCTATTTGCACTGATATCCACCTGACTTTTAGCAATTGGTAGGTTTTTCATTATGTAGTTCTTTACTATATCTGACTTGTTATTTGTTTCATCTTGTTTAAGGTCTATTGACTTCTCTGTTAATAAAGTTGTTGAAATAAAATGATGAGCTGATGAAGCACAATTCCACCATGGATGACAGTGCTGCAGGGATTGCAGTACACATTCACACACACGCACACGCACACACACACACGCGCACGCACACACGCACACACACACACGTACACACACGCACACACACGCACGCATGCATGCACGCACACACACACACACACACACACACACACACACACACACACACACACACACACACACACACACACACACACACATATATATAGAGAAATATGACTTTTACTTTGCTGGGGAGCAAGGGTGATAAAAGTAAGTGTATCGTAATTAACTGCATAAGGACTTTCTGCTGTAGGAGGTGGGTAGAAAGTGATTGTTAGAGGTACTGGGAGTTGGCAGTATATTCGGTATAGGGAAATCATTAATAGTGGTATAATGGGATATACATGTATCTACAGCAGTGTATAATGGACAGCATTCTGTGGTATGACTCATAGGGGAAGAAATGAAATGAGATGTGCTTTGTAGGGTTTTACTATTAAATGTCAACTTCCTGAAAGTCAGCTTTTCAAAAGAATAACAAAAATATATATATATATCTGAATGTTAAAATGGTGAAAAACTCTTGTTACTCTTTTTTTTTTTTTTGTGGGGGTGGGGTGTGGCAAGCCCTTCACATTCCCTAAACTTATATATGCCAATTCCATGGTCACACCGACTTTAAGAATGAAGAAATCTACCTAAAGAAGTGAATCCTTGCTGGGGCACTATCAGAAGTCCTACCGACAATCATTTCCTATGGTAAAAAAAATGTTCAACATTATATGACTTTTGTCTTTTTTTTTTCCCTGCGGGCTTCAGATGCTCTAACAATTTCACATTGATCATGTGGAGTTAATCTGCTATAAGGTGCAGTAAGAAAAGATTAGTGAAAAAAAAAAAAACATAAAGGGCAGTGTAAGACTAGAACAAACCTGGAAGGGATTAAACAGAAATGAAGTGGTAGTAGCAAGACAAGTACAATTATGCATTTAATTGTGGACTAAAGTGAGGTGACAGACAAAAAATAACATCAAAGTACAAGTTTCGTACAGCAACAAGGATAATGTATGGCAGCGTTATGGCTGCTTGGTTAAGATATCTTCCTCATAACTCCAGGTTTGGAAATTTAGTTCAGCTCTGTGGTCTAACTGCTTTCTCTACCCATAATGACATTTGTATTCCCAAGGCACCCTAGTTTTCTCCAGCATCACCAAAGTAAACTGGTTGAACTCAAACAACTGCATTTTGCTCTTTCTCTTATGACTTAATGAGATCAAATGGATCAGGTTACTTAACCAGTTAACACATGTATACATTGAAAAATAAATAAACACCCCTTTTCACAGTATGATGGAAGATAGGTATTGGCTTTCAATACCTAGCATGCCAGTGGTATGCATATATTTTAATTGTTTAGGTGTGAAAATTATTATTTTTAATGGAGTTCCCAGTTGGGCATTCCCTTGTATGCAGGTATGCTCCACCAATTTATATTTGTCCAGGCATGTGCTGCTGTAATTTTACTCAACTTATTTGGAAGCTGCTTACGATCTGTACCACTCAGACAAATTGAAGAAGTTCTAATGTGCATACATTTCCAGAGGAAGTGCATAAGCCTTCTGTCTTCTTTAGGGTTGATGCAGAAGTTTTGTGTTTCGTATAGAGCTTCCAGAAGATATTCCACCAAAGACAAGAAATGGAAGCCTTCAAAAAGTTTTGATCTGACATGCTGAACTTTACAAAACAGCTTTCAAGCTGTGTAACTTTCCCCAAGATCAGAGAAGTGGGGGTCTAACTTTTTGTCTTTATAGTTTGAGAGAAAATACTGCATTAATTTAGGAAAAAAACAGCTGCAAAATAAACACATATATAAATAAACCGACAGGTAGGAAATCAGTTTCTATATGCACTTTCCTAGAACCTTTTTTTTTTCAAAACAAATAACCAGGACTGCAGAAATTATTACACGTGAGAAACAGATTGCCTGTTTAAGAATTTATTCTTTACTGTGATTAAATAGCTTTGCTATGCATGAAATGTGATGATTACTCTCAGAGGCAAGAAAAATGATAGCATTGTCAGGCACCTTTATGACATTAGAAAAGCTGTACAAGAACCTTCTACTGCACTGAGTGGTGATTTCAGTCCAATATTTGGAAAATGACATTCAGTAAAACACTACAGTGGTGAGGGACCTGATCCTAACAAGCGTTAAGCACCTTCTGCTTAAGTTGCTAAGGTCAGGTCTACTGATACATTATAAAATCTGCTAGTTTGGTCCAGCAAATGACAGCTGCAGAATAAAAGATTTGGTTCTGCCTGCTGTCAGTACTGATAAGGTGTCCCTTCCTCTTACAAACTTAGAAAGCAGGTAGAATAAAAGAGTGTGCGTTTGCCTGAATTTTCTCTGAAGGATATGAACTCTGAAACTCAAAAGTATGTCATTATTCAGTGACGTCAGTCTTCTGTGATTTGTATGAAAAACAGAGAATTTATGAGGGGCAGGCCAAGCAAATGAGGCAAAAATCTGGACATTCTGTGAAAATCTGGACAGGTTAGAGGCATGCGAAGGTGAGAGTAAGCATAATGGACTGTGTTACACTGCCTTTTGACAGTGTTCACTAAATATTAAGTGCTTTACTGCTTTGAAAACTGGAAAAACACTTAGCATTTTTTATTTTTGTTTTATTTTTTTATTTTTTTACTGTAACTATTGGTACATGAATCCGATAAACCTCTATGCACTACAAATAATTATAACTGACTCTCCAATCATAACCTTCAATTATGTGTTCTCAACATGGATATCAAGATTCACCTCTCAAACGTCATTCCTGAAGTGAATTTCTTTGCATCCTTGTCTGATACACATGACAAACAAGTTATGATCATTGACTAAATCATAGTCCTCAATGTTATGCATGTTTATCCAAATAACCATCATAAAGATCCTTTACCATATATCAGCTAGCTATAGAACTCCCTCTATGATACATGAAAGCCACAACACCTACCTACAGGAATTAGAATCACCCAGTATTAAACCCAATACCATTCTCCTAGGTGATCTAAACTTTCCAACTTTAGATTGGGAAACCTACACCACCACTAGTGCACAAGCACAGAGATTCCTGGACTTTGTCAATACAAATTCCTTGGAACAATTAGTCAGAGTACCCAATGGGAGAACACCATTTTCAATTTTGTCCTTATTGATATGGGAGCATAGATGAAGCTGTACCATGTAGGAGCAAGCACATGACAAACCCTTTGGTGGAACCATAATATCATCAAGCTTTACAAAAAAAGGAAGAGAATTTTAACCATAAATAAGAAAAGTAATTCCCAGAATGGTACAGCCCTCATAAATGAAATAAACCAACAATACATGAGTGTAACAAAATCCACCAAACCCATGTTTGAGGCTAAAATAGCCACCCAAGTAATATACAGTAGAAGGGCCTTGTTTAGCTATGTTCATAATCTCAGTATGATAACACCAAGCAAACAGAAAGAAAAAAGAACAGCAACAGTCATGCCTCTGCAGCATAATGGAAGATGTTGCATGGACCCAGCCAATTACAGACACATAATTCTGACCAGCCTCATATGCAAAGTCATGGACAGCCTTATAATGGAACTAATCAATAAGGAGATAAGGAGCTTGAAAACACACAACCTATCTCATTTTGGCGCATGTTGCTGGAAATAAAACAGCTCAATTTCAAACCGTTAAAAACACAGGTTTAATCCTTGAACAAGATCTCAATCCAATCCAATAAGCGTATAAGCGTTTTCGTTTTAAGACTTTTAAAACTTCATCAGATACAATGTATAACAAGTCTGAAACCATTTAAATAAACTTAATGGGTCATGTGACTTTTTCAAAATCTTAAAATTTAAAGTGACATTCCCCCTATTCAATGCATCCCTTATAAATCAATATATATAGATATATATATATATATATATATATATATATATATATATATATATATATATATATATATATATATATATATATACTAACCATTAATTTTCTACATCAGTAATTCATGCTTATTATACTATTTTAAAACCCATTCATTTAAATTTCATACATATATTTCATACATATAATCAACTGTATTTCATTTAATAACCTCCTATAAGTTTTATTAAAAAAAATATATTTTAATTTAATGTTTCATCTTTCCCAACCTTTTAGTTTCAGGATGGGTGCAATGACAGGCACTGGGTGGCAGTGAAGAGTTACCAAATAGCTGGGTAACAACAGCAGAGCTAGTAAGGGAGATGGCTAGAAAGGTGCTTGGTATAACATCTGGACAGAGTAAGGACAGCAAGGAGAAATGTTGCTGGAATGAGGAAGTACAGGAGAGTATACTGAGAAAGAGGTTTGCAAAGAAGAAGTGGGATTGTCAAAGAGATGAAGAAACTAGACAGGAGTATAAGGAGATGAGGTGTATGGCAAAGAGAGAGGTGGCAAAGACTAAGGATAAGACATATGAAGATTTGTATGAAAGGTTGGACACTAAGGAGGGAGAAAAGGACCTGTGCCGATTGGCTAGACAGAGGGACCGAGCTAGGAAAGATGTGCAAGCAGGTAAAGGTGATAAAGGATAATGAGGGAAACATACAAGCAAGGAGAGTGTGTTGAGCAGATGGAAAGAGTACTTTGAGGGGTTGATGACTGAGGAGAATGAGAGGGAGAGAAAGTTGGATGATGTGGGGATAGTGAATCATGAAGTGCAATGGATTAGCAAGGAGGAAGTAAGGATAGCTATGAAAAGGATGAAGAATGGAAAGGTTGTGATCCAGATGACATACCTGTGGAAGCATGGAGGTGTTTAGGTGAAATGGCAGTGGTGTTTTTAACCATATTGTTTATTGACATTTTGGAAAGTGAGAGGATGCCTGAGGAATGGAGAAAAAGTGTTTTGGTACCAAGTTTTAAGAATAAGGGTGATGTGCAGAGCTGTAGTAACTACAGAGGGATTAAACTGATCAGTCACAGCATGAAGTTATGGGAAAGAGTAGTGGAAGCTGGGCTAAGAAGGGACGTGATGATTAGTGATCAGCAGTATGGTTTCATGCTGGGAAAGAGCACTACAGATGCGATGTTTGCTCTGAGAGTGTTGATGGAGACGTACAGAGAAGGTCAGAAGGAGTTGCGTTGTGTTTTTGTAGACTTAGAGAAAGCATATGACAGGGTGCCTAGAGAGGAGTTGTGGTATAGTATGAGAAAAGTCAGGAGTGTCAGAGAAGTATGTGAGAGTGGTACAGGATATGTACAAGGGTAATGTGACAGCAGTGAGGTCTGTGGTGGGAGTGATGGATGCGTTTAAGGTGGAGGTGGGATTATATCAACAATCAGCTCTGAGCCCATTCTTATTTGCAATGGTGATGGATAGGTTGACAGACAAGATCAGACAGGAGTCCTTGTGGACAATGATGTTTGCAGATGACATTGTCATCTGTATTCAGAGTAGGGAACAGGTAGAGGAGACCCTGGAGAGATGGCAATATGCTCTAGAGAGAAGAGGAATGAAGGTCAGCAGGACTAAGACAGAATATATGTGTGTGAATGAGAGGGAGGATAGAGGAATGCTGACGATGCCAGGAGTAGAGGTGGGGAAGGTGGATGAGTTTAAATTCTTGGGATCAATAGTTCAGAGTAATGGTGAGTGTGGAAAGAGGTGAAGAAGAGAGTACAGCCAGGATGCATTGGGTGGAGAAGAGTGTCAGGAGTGATTTGTGACAGACGAGTACCAGTAAGGGTGAAAGGGAAGGTCTACAAGTGGGTAGTAAGACCAGCTATGTTATATGGGTTGGAGACAGTGACATTGACAAAGAGGCAGGAGTTAGAGCTGGATGTGGCAGAGTTAAAGCTGTTAAGATTTGCACTGGGTGTGCCGAGGGTGAACAGGATTAGGAATAAGTATATTAGAGGGTCAGCCCAGGTAGGAAGGTTTGGAGACAAAGCCAGAGAGGCAAGATTACATTGGTTTGGACATGTGCTGAGGAGGGATGCTGAGTATATTGGGAAAAAGATGCTAAGGATGAAGCTACCAGGTAATAGGAAAAGAGGAAGGCCTAAGATAAGGTTTATGGATGTGGTGAGAGAGGACATGCAGGTGGTTGGTGTGACAGAGCAAGATGCAGAGGAGAGGAAGAAATGGAAACAGATGATCCACTGTAGCGACCCCTAACAGGAACAGCCGAAAGAAGATGATGATGATGATGGGTGCAATGCTGACATGGTCATTTAATCCTGAGTGTCTGTATGCTTCTAGTTGCAGTTGCCATTTTAATTCATGTTGCTCCAGAATAACTGTCCAAAAGCCCCCCTTTTTCTTTCTCCACTCTTTCTAAGTTACTAAATTTAAAATTGTGCTCTGGGTGTCCATTTAAATGTCTAAAAAATGCATTTGTGGTTCTTTCTTTTTTAATTTCATATAAATGTTCATAAATTTGATCACGGAGTTTCCTCTCTGTTTTTCCATATAAAATCCTTCACATCCCTGACATTTTGCAATGTAAATGATTCCTATAGTGCTGCAACTATATTTACCTTTTATATTGAGTTTCCTTCCCTTTATACTAATATGGGTACCCTTGAGTATATGTTTGCAATAATTGCATCTGCCATATTTTGTCATCCTATTGTTTGAAAAGCTTATAATTTTCCTTTTTGCTTCAACCATATTTTTTATGTTACAACCACTTCTATAAATAATAATGCGTGCTTCTCCAATGCCATTAATTATATTTGAGTGTTCATGCAGCACTTTCCAATTCTTATTCATAATCCATTTTATGTTACTGCTAGCTTTGTTGAAAGTTGTGATAAAGGCACTATTATATCTTTTGTTGTTTCTGTAATCACCATTAATACTAATAGTTGCCTCATTTTGTGAGTTCCTTATCGAAATAAGTTGATAAAACCCTGTATTTCTTTTAGATGTAACTTCTAGAGTTAGCTCGTTTAGTAATCCTGATGGATATCCTCTCCTGGTTAGCATCCCTGTTAGGGTATCCACCTCCTTGTAATAATTTCATCTAAGGTGTTCATTCTGGCCACCCTTACCAGTTGGCCTTTTGCCACTGCACTTTTCTGTTTAAAGGGGTGGCAACTAGAAAAGTGAACACCAACAAAGGGTGTATTACAACAGGAAGAACCACATGAAGGGCCCATATCAGGGCAAAGGGACAACTTACTATCAGGACAATGCACCACCATATTGGGGGAGGAAAACTTGAAGAGGCATGGATATGAGAACATAACAGTTTATATAATGGAAATTGAATCAGGAACTGATTTAGAAACATTCAGGAGGAAAGGTCCAGTTGTAGTATACAGCAAGGAGAAGGACTTTAAATTATATAATTATACAGAACACTGTATATGGACTGACATGGCTGACTATTTTGCTAAAGGTATGAATTTTATACCTAAAACTGAAGTTAATTTAACTTATGTATTAATTGATTTAAAATTATATATACACAAAATGAATTTCCAATTGTTATTTAATCAAGATAATAGCAATAGTGTCTATGAAACATTAAGAACAAGTAGCTTATATAATCCACCAGTGCACCCCACCTTAAATATGTTTGAAAAAATGTGTGAAATTGATTTATGTGCACACTATGGGAATAACAAAAAAAGAAAGAACAATAATAGTAATGACATAGGAGAAGAAATGATGGATTTCATATACTTTAATCAATTACAGGTAATGAAACCCAATAAGGGCAGGGGCATTGTAGTTATGAAGCAAGACATATATAAGAACAACATAAGAATGATGTTACAAGGGGAAACATATGAAAGAAGAAGAAGATCAGAATTAAATAGCGCATACATGAGATTAACAAATCAAATCAGAGACATGCTTATGGAGGGAAGAATAGACATGGATGAGTTTAAATATTTAAATGTGATATCACCCAGAATCCCTACAATTTTTGGAGTGCCCAAAATCCACAAGTCAGTTATTAGTCCACCTATGAGACCGATAGTGGATGGTAGGGGCTCCATCACGGTTCCATGTGCTCAGTATATTGACATCAAGTGTAAGCACTATCTAACACAAGAACAGCACTTATGTAGGGATTCTTGGGACTTTTTGTCAAAAATTAATAGTATCATATTTGAGAAGGAAGATATCACGACTGCAATTTATGTAAAGGATTTATATACTATCATCCGGCACTATATAGCTTTAGAATGGACTAGGGAGTCCTTGGAGAACAAAAGCTTGGATCAAACAATAGTCAATAATGTAATAGAACTTTTAGAAATAGTTCTCACCAATAATTATATATATTTTGAAGAGGAAATTTACAAACAAAAAGGAGTTGCTATGGGCTCCCCGGTGGGGCCATTTTTGGCAAATTTAGTCATGTTGGAATGGGAACAGAGGTTCATACATAATAGTATTCATGTAGAAAACATCAAACTTTATTTACACTATTTGGATGATATCTTCCTCATATGGGGAACGATGAAACTACATTACAATATTTTTTACAATATATTAATGAAAGTACAGAGTTCCTTAAATTTACATGTCAATATGACAAAAATGAGATGTCATTTTTAGATGTCATGCTCAGGAAAAACTATGATTTGGGGGAATATGTGGCTAGTATATATGGAAACCCACCTATTCCAACATGTTACTTCACTTTTCTAGTTGCCACCCCTTTAAACAGAAAAGTGCAGTGGCAAACGACTAACTGGTAAGGGTGGCCAGAATGAACACCTTAGATGAAATTATTACAAGGAGGTGGATACCCTAATAGGGATGCTAACCAGGAGAGGATATCCATCAGGATTACTAAATGAGCTAACTCTAGAAGTTACATCTAAAAGAAATACAGGGTTTTATCAACTTATTTTGATAAGGAACTCACAAAATGAGGCAACTATTAGTATTAATGGTGATTACAGTAACAACAAAAGATATAATAGTGCCTTTATTACAACATTCAACTAAGCTAGCAGTAACATAAAATGGATTATGAATAAGAATTGGAAAGTGCTGCATGAACACTCAAATATAATTAATGGCATTGGTGAAGCATGCACTATTATTTATAGAAGAGGTTTTAACATAATAAAATATGGTTGAAGCAAAAAGGAGAATTATAAGCTTTTCAAACAATAGGATGACAAAATATGGCAGATGCAATTATTGCAAGCATATACTCGAGGGTACCCATGTTAGTATAAAAGGAAGGAAACTAAATATGAAAAGTAAATATAATTGTGACACTATAGGAATAATTTACGTTAGAAAATGTCAGGGATGTGAAGGATTTTACGTGGGAAAAACAGAGCGGAAGCTCTGTAATCGAATTTATGAGCATTTATATGAAATTAAAAAAGAAAGAACCACAAATGCATTGTTTAGACATTTAAATGAACACCCTGAACACAATTTTAAATTTATTATCTTAGAAAGAGTGGAGAAAGAAAAAGGGGGGCCCTTGGACAGTTATTCTGGAGCAACATGAATTAAAATGGCAACTGCAACTAGAAGCATACAGACACTCAGGTTTAAATGACCATGTCAGCATTGCACCCATCCTGAAACTAAAAGCTTGGGAAAGATGAAACATTAAATTAAAATATTTTTTTTTAATAAAACTTATAGTAGGTTATTAAATGAAAAACAGTTGATTTTATGTATGAAAGGTATGTATGAAATTTATATGAATGGGTTTTAAAATAGTATAATAAGCATTATTTACTGATGTAGAAAATTAATTGTTAGTATATATATTTATAAGGGTAGTGTTGAATAGTGGGAATGTCACTTTAAATTTTAAGATTTTGAAAAAATCGCATGATCCATTATTTATTTAAAT
The DNA here is from genome assembly GCF_019279795.1 of Protopterus annectens. Classification (NCBI taxonomy): domain Eukaryota; kingdom Metazoa; phylum Chordata; order Ceratodontiformes; family Protopteridae; genus Protopterus; species Protopterus annectens. Next base: position 222,242,409 of record NC_056738.1, read on the forward strand.
GGTTTCAAACTTGTTATACATTGTATCTGATGAAGTTTTAAAAGTGTTAAAATGAAAGCTCTTATATGCTTATTGGATTGTATTGAGATTTTGTTCAAAAATTAAACCTGTGTTTTTAACGGTTTGAAATTGAGCTGTTTTATTTCCAGCAATGTGCACTTTAAGTTTGTGGTCTTGCAACTGTATCACTCTCTATCTCAGTTTAGATTTGTCAAGGACAGGTCATGCTTACTCAACTTTGGGGACTTTTTTGAAAAGGTCTCTAAAGCAATGGTTGAAGGTAAAATGGTACACACTGCCTATCCTGACCTGATAAAGGCTTTTTACACAATCCTCCACATAGGCATAGAAGAAAAGCAAAATAAACTGGAAATAAATCCCACTATCATGTATTGGATTGACAACTGGATCACTGAGAGGACACAGGAGATCAAAATAGATGGAGCTACCTCCACAAAGAGAAAAGTCACCGGTGGAATCCCCCAGGCTCCAGTGCTTTGTCTTCTGTTTAACATCCATGTCTCTGAAGTAAAAGACAATACCAAAGGGCTTACGCTGAAAAAGTTTTCAGATTACTGCAAACTAGGAGCAGTTATTGAACCCCAGAATCCCACTTATTCTTAATGATTTTCATCATAATTACTGGATGCCCATATTCTGCTAAAGCTTTTCTGAATAATTTATGTGGCTGATTATTACAGCCTCTATACCTGTTCTACCAATTATAATTTCACTGTGGTTTTAAATATTACAGATGCTCACCGCAGCTCATTGGCTTAAAAATTGTTTTCCAAAAGTGTCCACTCAACAGTCTCATTCTGTCTTCTGCTGTCCAGATGCTTTACTATGGCAAGAGTGTTTTTGTGAGATACATCTGTTTTGTTCAGCTTAGATGACACATTGGCTAGAAGTTTACAGATAAATGGTCCAGTCAAGTTATTTTGATTCAAGCATTGCTGTGTACCTAACTGACATGAAGGATATTAAGAACATGAGTCTACTGCAATGGATGTGTTTATTCTGAAAGAATAATATTAATAACGTGTCCATTCTAATGTTAATTATATTTTATACAGTGAATTCACATTGGGCATTTATTATAGTCCATGCTGTTGTGAATGCATAAATCACCCCCTTTATGATGACAAGCCTTTTAGAGAATGTCAGTTAAAGTGCTTCACTTGTAATGTAATGTCATCCACACTATGAATTCTTTATTTAAAAAATAAGCTTTATATCATTGGAGTTAGCATTTGATCAGAAGTGATAATTTAATAAATTAATGAAGCTGAGATTTCTCTGAAGTATCTATGTGGTCTCCAGCTGGACGTGCATGATTTATAGTGTCTCAGATGGCATGATGGGTATAGAACAGATGTTGTATATTAGATATGTGCTGTGCTAGTTTCATGGAGGCTTTCTCATCATTCATTCATTCATTCATGCATTCATTCTCTAATTGTTACTTAATGTAATTCATGGTCACAGGAGAGCAGTAGTCCCTTCTGGCAGTCACTGGCCAAAAAACAGAGCATGTACCCAGTGCAAGAAAAGATGGATGCTCACGTATTCTTTTCTACATGACATGTTTACCTTTTTTGAGAAACAGCAATTCAGGTTCTTAAACTTCTTTTATTAATTTTTTTTTAATTATGGATGCATTTAACTCATTATAATCAGATTAGGTGATTGGAGATTTGCATGAACTGCATAATACACAACAGATGCTTCATCAAAAGTTTGAAAAGAAAATTCCAAGCGCATGGTGATCATTTACTCTTTAGGTAGGGTAGGATATAAGTGACCCCTCACTACAATTATATTTATATGGCATATTATGATGATGTACATGAAATTACTTCCCACCAGTTGTTTTGATGCATGTGAATAAAAACTTTGGACATTATTTTGAAAACTGGATGTTTAGCTTAATTTTTTCTTATAAGCTGGGTCCTGTGGTGTATTTAGAGCTACTTTAATGAAAGAACTGAAATAGTGCAACTACATTTTACTTTACTTGTTATTTAATAATTATCCTTGAATTGAAAAAAAAAACATCTTTAATGCAAATTGTTATTTGTATATGAATGGGAGTTTGAAGATCATTTGCTAGGGTCTGACATGTATAATTAGGTGCAGGGTTATTTGTTTAATTTTTCAGTGATTCTGTTAGGTTAGGAGATTTGATATGATACATCTTCACATGGTTATGCCTTTTATTGTTGTTAATATTCTATATTCATGCCTATCACTATGACATATGAATCATGCACACAGCACAATGTTTTTATTAATTATAAAGACATGAACTTATAAATTTGCTTAGTATGTGAATATGAATATTCATGAATATGAATCTAAGCAATATGCATGCCTTAAAGAAAAGAAAGGAATGTAATACTTTTTATACAAATTGCAAATCACAACTAACTCATAATCAGTTAACTTTTGTTAATTAACAAATTATTAGTAAAGTGACTGAAGTTGGATGGACTTTATTGTATGTGTATCAGTGAGGAAACTACAATAATTAATGGTGGAATTATGGTTATACGGCACTTAAAGTAAAAAATATATACACACAAAATGTAACAATAGTTTTCGTGCATGGATCTAAGAACATTCTGACTGAGATTCAGAAATGCATAGCACATTACAAAACCTTGATTCTTGTAGGGTTGTTGTTTGCATTTTAACGGAGTAATTCAAGGATTCTACAGATTCTAAGGCTATAGTGGTAAGAAGGCTGGCATGTAATACTATAAAGTTTTGCTGGAGAAAGCTACATCCAGATATTATGATCCAGTGGAGCATCTAATGCAAATTAGTCATATCTGGTTTCCTGTAGTCTTTCTCTGAGATCAGAATAGAAATGCATACTGATTCAAAGATAAACTCTAGCCTGCTATTGGTGGAGCAAAACAATAAAATAAATAAAAATGCTGGCAGGCAAAGTTTCACAGGCACAAATCACTCAGGTGATGATAAACCAAAGGTGTATTTAATGATAAAAATCCACAAGAAAAAACAAAATGTGAGCGCTTTCGTTCAACAAGTGTTAACTTCATCAGATCTGTCTGATGAAGTTAACACTTGTTGAACGAAAGCGCTCACATTTTATTTGTTTTTCTTGTGGATTTTTATCATTAAATACACCTTTGATTTATCATCACCTGAGTGATTTGTGCCTGTGAAACTCTGCCTGCCAGCATTTTTATATATTTAGTTTGGTTTGCTGCTTCTTTTTTTCAAAACAATAAAAATGTTCATCTTCTTTTGAAGTCAGCAGATAAATACTGTCAAGCTGTGTGTGTGTGTGTGTGTGTGTGTGTGTGTGTGTGTGTGTGTGTATGTGTGTGTGTGTGTGCACGTGTACATATGTGAGTGTATGACTGTGCATGTGTACACGTGCGCACACACACAACTGTACATGTCTGTGCCATAGGGTTTCATTTTTTTTTAAAATATATGCCTATATATCAACTAAGCACAGAGTCCATTTTTCAGCAGGCACCTATGGAGAAAAGCTCCAAATGTTTCATATTTTATCATGATCTACACATAGTTTATGAAAAAAAATAGCAAGTTACAATTTTGTACATGGCCTAGCAAATAATGTAGAAAGAACACAATTTTGCAAGTGTATACATAGTCCAGTGACTAAATAAATTTTGTAAAAGTATATATACATGATATAGAAAAGTCACTAGTATTTTTAAAGTTATACATAGTAACGGATCCATTGCAGATGGTACAATAAAGCACATATACAGAGTATTGTTTTAAGCAAAGGAAGATGATGAGAGTTAATTCATTATACAGATGTAAATTTAAGTGGACATGTAGCATTGTATAAATGCAAACATCACATTCAATGGATCAGTAGAATTGTATATTTCAGTAAGCAGTTTCATAATAAAGACATAAAAGAGACAAAAAGTTGCAGAAAAAGGCATGCTTTTTTGCTTTATGATTTTTTTTGGCTAGGCAGCAGGTACTGCAGTAGACTAAAGAGTGATTGAAGAATGGGAAGGACTAAACATGACTGAAAGTGTGAAGGAGTAGATAGACGGGAACAAAATGATTCTATAGGTGAATGTAAGAAGAATGAATCAAGTGGGAGAGTAGGGGGTAGTAGTCTGTTATGATGAGTGGGTGAGTGCATAGAAAAAGGGTTATGAGAAAGAGATAAGAGGGAAATAGGTGAAGGGTAGGAAGAAGTAGGGAATTATTATTTAGGCTAAGGGTACTTATTCAGGCTTAGTGCCGGAGCAGAGCCAGAGATTCTGCAGCTCTGACTTTACCTTCTGTTTAAAATGTTTGAGATGTTCTTATTTTTAGAGAGAGGTATGGCATTATATGCTTTGGCAAAATAGTTTGTGACTATACTGTTGCCAGCTGTATTGTTGGATTTAGTGACATGGAGCAGTAGCATTTGGGTTGACTAAAGAGGTCTGTTTGGTTTGTATGGCTGAATTAGAGTTGGCAGAGATGGACAGTTTGCAGATTAATATATGTGTTTATGAGCAGTCACAAGTTGTGAGTAAGACAGCCAATGGGGTAGTTTGAGTCAGTTTAGTTCTTTGAGTGCAAGGCAGTGGTGGGATATTTTTTTTTTGGCTGATTTACTGCAAACCTTGCCACTTTGTGGTAGCTTTGTTAAAGCTCTTAGAGCTGAGAGACTTGTAAGTTAGTGAAAATAAGGGCTGAGTGGAAGTGCTTGGAGTAATAGGGTAGGGGATAAGCATTTTCTGATTTGGTCATTGAAGGCATTTTGGATTCTACACATGGAACCCAATTTCTGGTGAGTTTCTTTACCGTATGTTGGATGTGGTAGTCAACATTTAAGCTATTGTCAATAGAAGATGCCAAGCAGCTTAGTATGTGGGGATGATTTCAATTTTAGTGTTAGTTTCTGAGAGAATATGAAAGGAGGGTTTCTGGGATAAGAGGTGTTTTGGGGTAAAGACAAAAAGTTTGCTTTTCTTGAGGGTACAAAAGTGTTATGAGTCAGTTAGACAGGCTTCAGTGGATGAGAAGGATTCTCGGGTGGTTTCTTGTAGGTAATTAAGGTTTATGTGCTACATATGAGGACAAAGTCATCTGCGTACTGAATTATTGTGGCTGATTTGGAGGCATCTGGAAGGTTATCAATGAAGATGTTGGAAAGAATGCAACTAAGAATTGATCCTTGGGGATTCCTCTGGAGACTGGGAGGAAAGGGGAGAAGTCTTTGTGCCATTTTATGGCTTGTCATCTGTTAGCAAGAGATATGTTAAACCATACAGTAGAGGTTTCAATAAATCCTATACTTGATAGTTGTTTTGGAGTATGGGTGTGAGACTATGTCAAAGGCTTTGGAAAGGTCTAAAAAGAGGTCAGATACTAGCCATTCCTTTATTCCTATGGCCATTTACAGTATTAGTGAATTACAATTATGGGAAAATATGCATATCTGATCTAGTTGAGGAAAACATTTTCTGAAGTCTGCCTGGGGGATAAACATTTGTATGCAAACATGTCCAAAGTAAAAATCCTAAGCCTTCTGTACTTTGTGTAATACTTGGGAGCCAAACAGATGTCATTCTATTATCCTTTTGTAAACTAGATGTCCAGTTTCTCTTCTCAATCTTTTCTAACCTCATCTGATATATTCTTAGATTTATCATGCTATATGTATATGACCTTCTAATTATCTCCTAACAGCAGTTTCTCTTCTGAACTTCACTAAAAACTACACCAGAGCAGGTCTTTCACTTTGCACTATTCCTTTCTCTTTGCCTGTACTCTGACATCAATCCCCAATAGAAAAGGCTGTCTCTAAATTGCAGCCCAAACTTCAACTTGGTCTCATCCCACTCTGTTGCATTTACCTTTCTACTGATTTGCAACCAATACTTTGGTTCTTTTATACATTTTTTCCAGTAGATGTCAGTCTCTCTTGTCTATTTTCTGTACCCTTACTTGTTGTCATCATTGTTTGCAACATCTCATTTCTCCATTGCTGTGTTGGCTTAGTTTATAGAATACTTATTGCAGCTTTATGAATATAATATTCTGTATGTCTGTTTTCATTCTCCTTAAGGATCTGTTTCCAAAAGTCTACTTCTCCTCATTTCTTAAGCTCCCCATCAACCATTTCATCATCATCACTTTCCAATTTGATGTATAATCTTCTGTTTCCATTATGTATCTAACCCTTAATTGTACAGCTCTAAAGTATTTCTTTAAAGTAGGAAATCCTAAATGGGTCTACCTCGACCCACCAAAAGTGCGTAATTTTGCAAACCTGTTTTTCCAAAAGTGCATTTATCCAAAAATGCACTTTCGCGAAAAACCGAGTCAATGAAAAGCAACAGAGGTTGTTGTAGATTGTGTCACAGGGAGAATAAGGGAATATTCCCTTTTCCCCACTGTAGTGTGATCTCAGAGTTAGAATATATAATTAGTGGGGGTGTGGGGGTTGCAGGGGGTCTTGCTCCCTGCATAAATGTGTTTAGTGTTGTAATTTTTTTTTTTTTGTTTTTTGTTGACTCGGTTTTCATGAAAGGGCATTTTTGGATAAATGCATTTTCAGAAAAATGGAGTTGCAAAATTATGTTTCGGAGAAATGTAATTTTGGTGGGTCGAAGTAGACCTATCCTAAACCACCTTGTTCTATGGTAATGATCAACTTATTTTACTTAACTCTTGCCCACTTTCAGTGACAAATAAATTCCTTCAGCTCCTTGCTAGTTATTGTCCACAACTTCTGCTGTGTTGATAAAAAATACGCTTGATCTGAATACAAAACTAAAGTGGCAAAAAAAAATCACTTTCCATATCTTACTATTGATATCAAAAACCAAGAGCATCCAGTTTCTCAGTTTTGTGCATTATAATTTGTTTAGTCAGTTCCCACATACGCTGAGCTATGATAACGGAATCCTTTCTAATCCATACAACTAAATATATCATCTTATCATGTCCCCATAAATATGAATATTGTTGAACTAATTTGTGAGTGGGTACTCAGTTTACTGCTGAAGTCTTTGTTTTATTTTCTTTAATTTTATATCCTAAAAAGATCTGAAACTGTCTCAAGAGATTCCAGAACACGAAAATGTCTTTTCCTGGATGTATCAAGTACCAAATAATATCTTCTTAAAATAAAACAAACTTTTCTTGATTACCATACCAATAATATGCTTGAATTTGCGAGTCCCTTATTTTCTTTCTTAATGGCTCTTAGTTAAAAGCAAATTGCAAAGGAGAAAGATGGCACCCTGTATGGTTCCTCTGTTAAAGCACAGCTTTCCAGAGAGGAACCCTCTCACCTTAATTCTTGCCTACAAATCTTTATATATGCCAATGAGTAACCCTATTATTTTCTTGGGGAATGCAAATGCTTCAATTGCCTTGCTCATAAAATCCTAGCTGACAATGCTGAATGCTTTTTGAACATCAGAACCCACCAACTATAGTGGGCATTTTTATATTCTCCTTCCCTCTTGATCATAATTGTTCAATTGATATTGTCAAATGTTTGCATCCCCGCAAAACTACATTGATCCAGATCTATTAATTCTGGCAGCACCATTGCCATTCTGTTATCTACTGTATGTTGTCCTTGAATTTCTGCATCATTTTTGGTGAAAGGAGAATGCTGTTCAATGTCAGGGCTTTGACTTCTTCAAAGACATGACCAGATAACTCAAAATATCTATCTGCTTCTCACTCATGATGGAGAAGCATAATCTAATCTAATCTGGTGTGGTACAGTGACATAGAGACTTTAAGGACATCCCTAATTCTAGCACCAGACGGTAATCTGTCACCCTATATTTTGGCCAGTCTGCCGAGTGCTGTTCTATATGTTTCACAATGGAATAACTGATGGATAAGACATTTCTGGAATGTGCTGCAGGCTTATGGGACCTTAGGGGCACTGCCTTGTGGTACCAGTGAATCTCAGTAACAGCAGATGTGGGCACCCATGTGACCATACATAGCCTCTGGCACACCATGTCGTCATGTCTATCATATATGTCATGAGACAACTCACAATGCAGTCGCTTAACTGCTGTTCATTAGCATCACTTTTGCCACTAACACAGCTGCGACAATTTATCATGCATCCCTTTTCCTGGTATGCCTCTGCTATGCCTGTCCTAATACAGAGATAAGCAGCATCAGGTCCACATCATACTAAAACATCTGTAATATTCAGCATAGCACTGTAGCATTCAAGATCTTTCTGAATGCCTCTTTCACCTTGTTTAAACAGTGTCCATTTTTACAGTTTCTGATACCTTAGATCAAACTGCCTATGATGTTGATATATATATATATATATATATATATATATATATATATATATATATATATATATATATATATAATTTTTTTTTCCATTTCAGTGTTTGCATTCAGCATGAGTTGAGTGACACTCAGTGTAAAAGTTCAACTTCTCTGAAAGTCTAATTGAGATAATATTCAAATATCAGTTTCATAATACTTACTTTAATTTTATGAGAATCAATGGCAGATGCACTGAAGTCAGTGAATAAACCCTGTACAAATGCATGAGAAAGCATCGGTGTTAAGACATGTCCATGTCTGACACGTATTAACATTCCAACAGAAGACGAGAAAGTGCTATATTTATTTTATCATATTTCACACAGTCTTGCAAAAATAGATTCAATTTTCTGTACAAAATTCCTTCTTCCACCTTCTTTATGCACCAGAAGGTAGTGAACATTTTGATATTCTAAACTATAAGCTCATGGTTCTAAAATTGATATACAAAATATTTTACTTGAATTTTATGTATTTTGCCATGTTTGTGTCAGTGTCTAAGACACAGTAAGTCATTATGTAATTAATTTACAGAGACTTCTATATGGTTTCAACAAACATTTATTAACACAATGGAATAGAATTGTTTTTATTTGTGCATCCCAGGAACATCTGGATGAGAATAGACCATTTTATGTGGAGCCCTGCTAAAAAAAAAAAAAAAAAATTAGCAATAGTAAAAATACACAAACCTCAAGTCGTACAACATACTGAAGGATGAGCTAAGTATAGATTGTGCATGATAATGGATATAAGTAGTTGTGAATACTTACTGAACAATTTATGTACAGAGGTAAAAGTGCTCAAAAATAGAGCACAAAATACATAAAGGAAAAAATGGAATATTATAATCCATTTCTATAAAAACAGAAAAAAATGACAATTGCAGCAATCTAAAATAAACAAATGTACCACCCATAGCAAAAGTGTCAGTAGTCTATACTACTGACAGCACCAATAATGAACAATAATTATCAATGAAGAAAAGTTTGGGCAATGTAAAACTGAAACTAAAGAAACCTAAACATGGAACTAAAATAAGTACTTCCATCTGTGCATGATAATTAATTCTTAAGTAAGATATACAAGTCTTGTTTATAAAATATTGTAGCTTCCCTATGCTTCACAGTCATAAAAGAGACATCACCATGATGATTTCTGGATTTGACGTGAGGAAACTGACCTACTGTATGCTGATTTGTACCACCTGATAATGCTTACTAGGAATGAAATATTGCATTAGTATGAGATCTCAATGGCAAATGTCAGGTGATTATACTTTTTGTGATGCTTAACTTCAAATCAAGTAGTTTGTTTGATGTTTAATTTCAGCCCATTCTATGGACTGGAGAAATCAGTCACATGTTCTTGAGCAATGACCAGTAGCATATCTAACAATCCATATGTTGCTTTGCTAAAACTTAATGAGTATTGGGGGCAGAAAAAAAAGCACACATTTGTGTAGCATCCTAATGTTGGCTTGGGTCTAATTTGCTTATCAAGTTAAATGGGAAGGCACTGAATTAATCCTTTGATTCTGATAAAAGAGACATTTTCAAAACGACAGCAGCTTTAGAATACAATGCAGTGGGTTTATACTGCTGATTATATGGATACTGTGATTATAAGTAATGCTGAGCAATGTTAGTCTGATTATACAATGAATATGTATCACTGATTCTGCCCCTATAATGCAGGGCATCTGGTAACTAGTGCCAGCCTATATATAATGTGTGATCCATTGTTCTTTCTGAGCAGACATTTTGTACTGAATAAAAGTTCCCATTTTAACTAAAATGCCAGTGTATTCTCATCCTAAATACATCAGTGTTCAACATTACTTGTCAGCCACACATGCATATCATAACATATTATCAGAAACAACATCTTTGTGAAATAAAATAGAAAATGTCATAACAAGCAGAAAACCATGCCAGTGAGACAAGTAGTGTCTGTGAAGCTCAAAGAAGTGTGCTTCTTAATGAAAATTAGTCATTTTACATTACAATGTGGTTGTTTAATGTCATTCAGCCACAAAAAAGTGATTTTTTTGTCAAAAATGATGTTTAACCCTAGAGAGTAACGTAACTTCTCTAAACCATTTGATTGGCCAACCTGGAATCATATTGCATGCTGTATTGTTTTAACCAGAGTAGTCAAAGAAATAAAATGAATACAGGTAAATATATTTTTTTAAATGGGCAAAGATGTAGAGACAATATATATATATATATATATATATATATATATATATATATATATATATATATATATATATATATATATATATATATATATATATATATATATATATATATATATATATATATATATATAGTTCCTTTTTCATTCTTCGAAGGCTATTGTGTTATGAGTCAGTCATTAATAAATTCACTGAGCATTTGTTATACATGAAGGGGTATGCTTCTACAGATATGTACAAGCCAACAGTGAATGTGTTGAATGTGCTGAAGTTTTTATATATTGCATGCATAAACTGAGTGAAAATTGTAGGTTTACTGGAACAAAAGATTAACAAATTAGGAAAAGCCATACAAATAGCCAAGGAAGCAAGATCAGTAAATAAGCAAAATGCTAACTGAGATATGTCAAGAAAAGGCAAGCAACATGTGTTAGATGAATTGCAAAGAAAATGATAAGGTCGAAAGGAAATGTAAGGCAAGTGAATGCATGAGGATCAGAAGGAGTGCAAACTTGACAAATGCATAACATATGACCATTATCCTGCAGAATGCAGATCAAGACAGGTGTAAGAGTTATAAGAGGCGGAACCATTTTGCCATTGTTCTAACACAAAGTTAATTATAGAGGTTGCTTCTGAAAATAAAAATAATGCTGAGAAAGAGTTTTCCTGGATTCAGTGTCTATTATGTCTGATATTAAAGAGCCTGGCAAGTGAAACTTCATATTCATGGAACTCAATTGAGTTTCAAGATTAATACAGTGTCAGATTTTACTTTGTCATATACCACTTATAGAAGCTTCTTGAAGTGTCTCAGTTGCATGAAGCCCAAACAGAAATATGTAGGCCTGCAGGCAAACTCAATTGCATTTCAGTATCTCTAGCCATGTCTGAGTGGCATGGGACACAAGTTTGAGTTCTGGATTTATGTGCAGAATGGTTCATAAAAGGATAATTTGCTCAGACGATCTGCAGCACATGAGATGGACTTAATTGGCAAAATAAGTGAAGTTCAGCGTAAGTGAGTATGGCAAATTTGGTCTGCGTAATGGTAAAACCAGCAAAGATTAAATTAAAGTCAAATGTTGTACCATGAGCCTTGCCCTCACCTAGGAGAGTGTCATTTTCTATGCTGTCCAAAGCAGAGGCACAACTCAAAACGATGTAAAACCTTCATTTAATATAAAGTCTAACCAAACCGATTGAATGGTGTGTGCTATCTCTGCCAGTAATAAAGAAAAAGGGCAATCAATGCATTAGTGTTTATTTAAAGAATTTTAGTGATGCAGTTGTGTGAAAAAGGATTAGTGTAAAGCTTAACACTCAAGCTAGTAAATGCTGAAGTGTTTCCACATTAGATGATTCCAGTAGGCTTTGGCAAATACCCCCAGAAAAGAAAAGGCAAAAGCTGACCAACTTCATTACCTCAACATTAGACAGACTACAACTGGAACAACATACCCTCATATGTTGTCTCTAGAATTTCTTAGTGCGATAACTAGAATGAACATATCAAGCAAGACTGAGAGATGCAACAGTGGTACTCAGTCAGTCTCTGACATAGAATTACCTCAGCATTAGAGGTTTAGACAGATAGACATCTGAAGCAACAGACCTTCAGATGCTTTTCTCTAGAATGCCTTAGTGTGATGACTAGAATGACCATATTAAAGACTGAGAGATGTAACAATGGCACTCAGTCAGTCTGCGACATATATGTCTGTCTGTCTGCCCTCTGAAGTAGCCATCTCCCTTAACTACCACCCTGGTGTTCCTAAAGGGATTATAACCATAAGATTCAAGAGATGCATAGTTGTAGATATGCCTCAGAGAATTCAGCTACATCCACATTGTACTAGTTTACTCAAACCACAATATTTGCAATCTTACATAATCATGAGTGGTATTCCCAAATGATTTCATAATATTACTTCAGCAATTACAAATCCGTGGTGGTGCAGTGGTAGCGTTGTTGCCTCACAGCAAGAGGTTCTCCCATTCAACTCTCGGCTGGAGTGCGGGGAGTGCCTTCGGTGTGGAGTCTGCATGTCCTCCCTGTGGTTGGGTGGGTGTTCGAAAGACATGCGTAAATGGTCATGCCTTTATTGAAGGTTGAACATCAAGCTGGCACCTCGGTGTTCGTGAAAATCTACTGTCAATCATTAGCAGACCGGAGTTCCGCTGTGGCAACCCCTAACCAGGAAAAATCAAAAGATAAACAACAACTTCAGCAATTACAAATTATGCATGTTGTAATCATTTATGACATTAGTAAAACTAACAGATGTTTCTTTACATTTTCTGTCTTATAAGTTCCTATTTTTGCTGCATTCTTGTCACATGCATAATCAGTGTACATGTCATCAGTTAGACATTGCTCCTCACAAGCTTTGCCAGTAACCATTCTGAACAACTGCAAATTCCAGAACTTGTCAGAAACATATATCTCTAGCTATACATTTTCTTATACCTTTCAGATGCATTAGTGTTTCCTAAATTTTTAAATATGGCTGTTATATCGCAATCTTTTTTTTTACATTCTTATTGTGCCATTTATCTGCTGTGGCATTGGTCATTGCTCATTACAAATATAGGTTTTCCACAGCAGAATAAGGCTCCCTCCTTTCTTCTTCCTTCCTTCCTTTCTTCCTCCTATCAGTCCTTTCATATTATTGCTGCCCTTTTCCCTGTTTTATCTTGGATCTCATGCCATTTTTCCTCCTTTCTTAGCTGTCTAAACTTCTGAGTATTAAAGTTTGTTTTGAATTCAAGTGCAATTTTCAATAAAAACTTTCTGTTATCAAGGTCTTTCTACATATTCATACTACTGAATAGCTCATGCAGCCATGATGTTGATTTATAACAGTAAATTGCCATTTTGTCTGCAAATAATAGAAAATAGACTTTTGACTCTAGGCATTCCTGCTTCTCTTATTGTAAAGTGAGGTGCAGTAAATCTTCCACGTTTCATAAACTAGTACTATGCTAGACTACATAAGAATAAAATGTATTCCAATAACCTAGTTAGCAGCAATTATTCCAATAACCTAGTTAGAAGCAATGATTTTTTTTATGATTTCCATGGAACCTTAACTGGGTAATTTTGTACCTTCACCCTGGACAGTCACCAAAGTTGCCCCACCCAAAACTCAAATTTGAGAACTAGAAAGAAATAAAAGATTTACATTTCTGAACTTGAGAAACTGAAAACAGACAACAAAAATGTCTTCTGAAGTTTTAAACTGTAGCATGGAGCTATTCTGCAGTTAAGCTACTATAAAATGTTATTACAGCAGACACAGAAATGAATCTAAGTACATCAGTTGAACTCAGTCAGTTGCCCTTCAACATCACCAATTGCAGTCCTTGACAGTTTGCACTTGGGGCAGGTACCTCATTCACCAACTTAATTATGGTACAGTATTTCCATTTTGTTAAATTTAATTAATATGTTTTTATCCTGATACCCTACAATCTGCATGCTTTGAATAATATTTTCACTTTTTAAACAACTTCACTTTTGACAGCAGCTCCTCACATAATGTTTTAGCAAATCATATCAGTCTTGATCAAGTAATAGCATTTTCCTTAGAAGTACCAAACCACAAAGATTTGCATGTGAATTGAAATGGAGACCAGCTATCCTCACTGTTTTAGAATACTTAATTTCCAGTATCCAGTATTGTTTCAAATAAAAATTTATTTATACTATAACAAGGACATGCCTAGTCAGACATTATGCCAGACACAGTCCAGTTATTATCCTAACTAGTACATTTGCTGGTCCATATCTATATTCCTGATACAATAATGTCCATGGCAGTTTTTAATATTTATACATGCAATCATACGTTGTACCCTTGTCACTCTGAGTTTCAACTCTGTGAAGTTTTAATCAGATAAAAAACAAAACACACATGCACACACACACACGCGCACACACACACACACATACACACACACACACACACACACACACACACACACACACACACACACACACACACACACACACACACACACCATTAATTTCACCAGCAGGAATTTTCTGTGGCCAAAACCTCTCAACCAGGCTTGGTATAGCTGACTAGTAGACTAGCCTAGGCAACTGAATCTTTTCAACAGTTTCATAAATGTTCAATTGCTCACAAGACAATACTGATGTGGCATAGGAAAGACATTAACTAAAACACTTACAAATTATTAAAAATAGTATGCAAACTTTCAGAAATGGTCCTTCCAACTCCATATGCCTGCTGTGTGACTCTGATCAAGTCACTTAACCTGCCAATGGTCCATGAAAGGGGACATGTGACTTTGGGCTTTTCTGTTTAAAAAAATTAATTCACCTAAAAATGGAAAGCTTTAATATATAATAATTAAAATAGGTACTAAAATGAAGTGCATAGCAATAAAGCATGTATGTTGAAACCGTAAGACAGTACAATCACTTATAATTTATAATTTTTTATGTTCATGTATTATGTAGAAAGACACGAAAATATAAGGCTATTCAAAACCTTTAATTGGCAGAATTTTATTCCAAAGTGGTGACTTTCTTAAATCAGTATTAAATCATTTGAAAAAGCAGTCATTTGTCATAGCCATTATTTAAAACTATGCTGATAAGTCAATTAAATGCAGTTAATACTGTGAACTGTAGAAGAACTAAAATAAAAGTAAGAAAAGTGAGAATTAATGTAAAACTTGTGATTAGTTCAGGAAGATTTTTAGAAACAAACTATACTGCTAATGTATCTATTCTTATGCATTCATAATTTTGTGAAGACATGATTTTCCTTTCATTTTACACTCAGGAAGTGTGAGAAGGATCCAGAAGATGAAAATCATCTCCCTCCATTTATTTAGCACATGGTAGTTGATTAATGTTTAAAATCCTTCAGCAACTAGAACATTATCACAGGAAGACTAAAATGATCTTGATTGTCAATGTTCACATGCATGACTTATTATATTTAACATTATTATTATGTTTCTGGTGTCTAGCACAGACACACACTCACAAACACACACACACACACACACACACACACACACACACACACACACACACACACACACACACACACACACACACACACTGGTGTGTGCACACCCCCACAAGCATGTATGCACACAAAAAATACAGTTCAACAATATGAAGCTTTAACCAGATAAAAAGAATAAATGAATAATAATAACATAACATGCACACAAATCTTTAACTTGATAAAACATCTTTTGAAACTTTTTCTGAGGGGAGACCAAGTCACATTGAACCCTCCATCAGGGGGCCTGTCACCCTCACTCCCCTTACTTAATTGTAAATACAAATAAACCAATGGCCAGGTGCAAGATGCACAGATAAACACATGGAGGGAGATGTAAGTGCTTTCATCCTATCTTCAAAACGTCATCAGAATCAGATTCTGATGAAGTTCTGATGACAGCAAGATGAAAGGGCTTACTTTCTAAACAAATTACTGGATTTTAATTTTACTTGGCCATCTCCCTCAGTGTATTTATTTTATCTGTGCACCTTGCACCTGTTCACTGGTTATTTGTATTTATAGTGTTTCATTGGTGGGGTGCCTTGTCTTTTACTTAAATATGCTAACAGAGCAGTGACACAACTGTAAAGAAAAGAAACAAAAAATCATACACAGAGAATCACTGCTATAACACACATAAATTACTCTACCAGGAATTTTCTGTGGCAGACACCTCTAAATCAGTTTAACATTGATAACTGCAACTCAAGCTAAATCCTGGTCAACATTGACTAGTGGAGTAACCCAGATAAAACAACACATTTTGATTTTTAACAATTTCATGAATGTTTATTTGCTCACAAGAATATGATGATGTGGCATAGGAAAGACCTCAACTAAAACACTTACAAATTATTAAAACTATAAGTAATCCACAAACTTTCAAAAATGGTCCTTCAAACTCCATGTGCCTCTTGTATGACTCTAATCAAGTCACATAACCTGACAATAGTGCCTGAATAGGGGCTCTTGTCCTTTGTTCTTACCTGATTTCAAAAATGAATAAAAATAAAAAAATGAAAAGTTTTAATATACAAAAATGAATATAGGTAAGTTAAACTTACCATAACAGCAGGTGTTTGAATGATCACTGCTACAGTAACCACTGCTATATAGGTTATATCCTGCCCAGGATGCAACAGCCAGCCAGCTTCAAAGGCTTTGGGGCACCTTCCACATGCTCAAACTGTCAAGCAGCTCAAGATGAGTTGACAAACACCAGTTTGCACGTGAAGCTCTTCACAGCTTTGCTGACAGCAAAGAGAGGGCAGGAGGCTGAGCCTTAAAAGGAACAACAAAAAATAAATGTCCACATCTTGGCATAAAAACACACCAAAATACAAAGAGGATGGAAGGAGGCAGTAGCTATTGCAACAGTAATCATTCAAACATTTACTGTTATGACACTTTTAACTTGCACAACTGTACTATGTTCATCATATTGATCACTTCTGCAGTATTCTTAGTTCTATAAGTAGGTTACCTTAGCTAACTACATTTGGGTGGTGGAAGGAGAACTGTTCAAGATCTTGGGAAGAATGGTCCTATCAAAGTCTGGTCTAGACCTAGAGAAGGAAAGAAGTACTTTGTAAAAGTATGTACAGATGACCAAGTAGTAGCTTCTAGAATACTTCTAGAATCTAACCCTTTACAAAAAGCCATAGATGAAGCTAAGGCCCTGGTAGAGTGGGGCCTGACCCTGCCTGGTATAATTTTGTTATGGTGAATATAACAAAAGATAATAGTCTTAGATAACTGATCAGAAATGGTCTGTTTTGCTGCAGCTTGTCGCTTGTTCTTACTTTCACAAGAAATTCACAATTGATTCAAGGACCTGAAATATTTTGTACTGTTAAGATAGTACCTGAGCTGTCTGTGGACATCCAAGGTATGGAGTATCCTTTCTACATAATTTTTAGGTATAGGAAAAAAAAACAGGAAGATAGATAGTTTGGCTTAAAGTAAACTCGGATGCAACTTTAGGCATAAAAGGAGACTTAGTTCTCAAAGAAACCCTTTCGCTATGGAAAATGAGATAGGATTGACTCATCATAAGATCTTGCAGCTCAGGTACCATTCTTGCAGAGGTCAGTGCAATCAGTTTAACATGTTTTACATATGAAGAACCTCAAGTCAGTGAGATTAGCTGGTTCAAATGGAGCAAGTGTTAGCTTCTCTAACATAAAATTAAGATCCCAAGGAGGGGTCATGGCTTTTCTTGAATCCTCTTATACAAAACCCCTTTCAGGAACAATTTGACATGAGACTGCCTCAATAGAGGAGTATCCATGGACAGACATGCTGAAATGGCCGATAAATGAACCCTGATAGAGGAATAAGAAAGGCTAAAGGATAGTAACTCACACATATATTGTAAAACCACAGAACAACTAGGCCTGAATGGAGGCTAGCTACATTGCTGGCATCAACTGGAAAACCTTTTCCATTTACTACTATATGATTTTATAGTAGCAGGCTTTCTTAACTCCATTAGTACCTACTGCACATCCTCAGTAAATCGGTGCCTAAAAATAATTAAGACTTATCACTGAGACTGACATTTGAAGTTTATTGATGTCTGTTCTTGTGTAAGTAGATCCAGTCTGTGAAGAAACTTGTTCTAATTGCTCCTGGCCATTTCCAAAAGAAGGGAGAACTATGGTTGCCAAGGCCTGAAGGGAGTCACTGCAATGATCTTGTGGAATTCTTTCTGAATCTTCAGAAGTAACCTGGATATTCACAGAAAGGGTGGGAAAGCATACAGGACTGTTCCTGACTAAGGAAAAGAAAAGACAACTGTCTTCCCGACCTTCATATATGGAGTCTTGGAATAGAATCTTGACAGTTGATTTTTCTAACAGAAGACAAAAAGGTCTCTTGTGGAACTCCTCACAGATGGATCAAATTGCAGAAGACCGCCTGATGTATTTTCTATTTGTTAGGGTCTGCACTGGCCCTGCTCAGCTTGTCTGCCATACAATTTTAAGAAATTAATCTTAAAAAAATGTCTGAAGTCTGGATCAATAGGGATGTGATTGTAAGCATCTCTAGTGTTGCAAAGAAAACTGAAAGCTAAAGAAGCAGTAACAAGCTGCAAAGAGACAACATTTTGAATTTGGGTACTACCACAGATAGGTTAAGGAAAGAAATATCTAGAACTGGTCTCCACAAATTTTCTTTCTTTTGTACTAGTAACATCCTTGAATAAAAACCCTTCCTACCTGGGAAGGAAGAACTGGTTCTGGCACTTCTTGGGATAGCACATGATGAAAACTGATGGAAACAAAATAGTCTGATCTTGAGAATGAGGAATGAACACCTGGAAAGAAGGAATTTCCTCCCACTGCCATCTGTAACTTTAATGAGTGATTTTCAGAACTAATTTATCTGAAAATCTCTGTTGCCGAAGAGAAAAATGGAGATTCAGAATTTCTGGAAGAAAAAAGAGGCTAAGTGAAAGGGTTTCACAAAGACTCTTGCATAACCTTTCAGACTTGTCGGATTGTCATTTGTTTTGCGAGTTTCAAGACTTCTTTTTGGAACCCTCTTGTTATTTTTTCTTAAACATCTGTTAATATGTATTATATTGAGACTGTTTACTCTGCTATTATTTATTTATTTATTTATTTTTGCCAAAATTGGATGAGAGAACAAAACTCCCTTGGAAAATTTAGAAACGGAGGGCAGAAAATTCTTACCTAGATCAACTGGCCCTTTTCATCACACTTTTTCTGCAGCTGAGAGGCCAAACACGAAGTCTCTTTCCAAGACAGAACAGAAAATCTCATTTTACCATCATCTGAAAGGTTCTGATAATGTAGCCATGCACACCTCCTCAAAACAGTACCAGTGGCCATGGTCCTGGAAGAAGTGTCAGCCTAGTCATCCACATACTGTAAACAATGAGAAAGTGACCAGCGCAATAGAAGAAACCAAGTTATTTAAAGCAGATTTTTCCTCACATGAAGAAACTGCAGATAAAACTTTCCTACTGCTTTCACAATTTGTCAGAATAAACTTTACCTTATGAACCTGACAGTTCAAAATTCTGAAAATCAGAGTTTCAGACACAACCACTTTTTTCTCAAACCTATCAATAATGTTCTCATTCTGATCAGAAAACGTAGGATTGGAATTAACTAAGTGCTAAGCAGTAGTGGGGTCAACTAAAGCTAAAGCTGGTGGGTCAGGTTTGGGAAGAGCGTATAGAAATTTAACAGCCTGAGGAAATTTATATATCCTGTCTGCCTTTTAAGGGGCAGCTGGCTGGCTATCATGAAATTTGCAGGCAGTAACACACACATCTTCTAAAGCAGAGAACAAGAAGAATGGATGTAACTTCTGGAAAATCCTTATGTAGCAACTGATAACATTTTATGAGTGACTGAGGAACCTTAATGTTCTTCCACTGAAAACTCTGGCACATTCTAGCAAGAGTCTCAGAGAAAAAGAACCCCCACAGGGTGAATCGGAAACTGAGATCTCCTTTGAGTCTCAGTCAGAAATCAGAAGGAAATCCTTGTATCTCTCCCTGCATATTCTTATTCAGATTCAGAATCTTGAATCTCTTCAGAAAAAAGATGAATCCCTCTTTACTTTACCAGAAGCTACTCTACAAGAACCATCAATAGCCTGAAATAAGCCACAAGCCAGACCCAGTAAACTACTCCTATCCAAAGGAAATTAAGGAGGAGTAGATACATACTTGTTTACTGTTTCTTACTGACAGGAAAAATGGGGCCAGCTGTGTTACTGATGGCAGCAGCAGCTTCCACAGCAATGGGCAAAGCATTCTAACACAAAGTGAGGTTTTCTGTGGACTAGACAGCATCAAAAATCAAATGTGATGGGGTAAGGTCAGAAAATTGTGTGAAGGGTAAGTCAAGCTTAGAAACAGGGACATATCTTCAAAGCAGACATGCTGTGAAGATGTATAACAAGCAAAATAATAGGAATGTTCCTTCAAAACAGGGACGGTTGAGAGATCTGCTTAAGTCTCAGGCAAATAATATATATATATATATATATATATATATATATATATATATATATATATATATATATATATATATATATATATATTTATAAATACATGCATATTTATAGAGAGAGCATAGTGTTACCACACTATGTGGCTTCAGTATAATTTATTTACAGTGAGTTTGCACTTTACAGTTTATTTAAAGTGCCATCATAAAATCCCAGCTACATTATACAAGGTAATAACAGATCAATTTATGTAAATGATGTGAAATTCAGTGCAGATAACTGAAATATCTCTTTAACTAAAAGCTCACACAGTGATTTACTGAAGGTCCAATTCATGTTCTAATTATTTATTTATTTTATTTGCATTTGTTTACCAGGATGGTCCAGCTGGGCCAAAAGTGCCCATTTTCAGTGGAGTCCCGGGGAGAAAAGCTCCACATATAATACATTCCACATGCAATACATAATTTACATTAATAAAGACATTTAGTACATATTATTGACAGCTTATACAACTGGTGAAAAAAACAGTACATAAGTAATCATTCTCAAATCAACGATATTATACAAGCAATACAGAGTATATACATGAGGACATTCCATATGACTAGTTTTCAGGTAGCAAAATTTATATAGGACACTTCATGCAGTGGATGCAAAGCAGATATAGGAATTAATCAGAGACTAGGTACTTAAGCTTTTCACACGATTAGGAGGTGTAATAGCTGAATGATAGGCTATATGAGTCCTGTCGCAGGAATCAGCAAAGTCGGTGGAAATTGTTGCAGATATAAGTGGTGGTATGTTATTAAGGTAGGCTGCGGGAGTACCTGAATGTCTCGCCTGGTTCAATGGTAGGTCTATAAGGGTTAGGAAGAGAAGGAAGTAGACAGGAGGGATCAATGGTGGGACAATTAGGGTTAGTAGAAGAGGGAAGTGAACAGGATAGTAGAAGAGGGAAGTGGACAGGATGGAGAGGTGGAGTAAGTAAAAATCCAGGTGGATGTAAAAGGAGGATGCCAGAGTAGTAGAGTGGGGATGAGAATAGTTGTGATGGTTGAAGTTAGGTCATATGAGATGTGGTGTTAGCACATGTGCACAGCCAAGATGAGGAGAGGTGTTGTTTCAGAGATGTCTTGAGAGGGTTACTGAGCAGGTAGACCTAAGTGTTTGGGGGAGGGAGTTCCAAAGTTTTGCGATGGTAAAGGAGTAAAGCATCTGGCCAGCCAAAAGTTTGGGTTTTTCTACATTTACGAGCAGTTGATTATTGGATCGGAGTGGTCTGTTAGGATGGTATAAAGTAAGTATGGAAGATAGATCAGGGGACATGCATGGATTATGAATGAGTTTGCGAACTGTAGTTAGTTGGATAAAGGTAAGATAGTTGTGTAGTTCAAGCCATTTTACATTGTGTAATAATAAGCAGGGTGGGCTGAGTAGGAGGCATTAGTTACAAACTTATCAATTTTGTTGTAGCATAAGTGTGACTTGAACTTTAGAGAGGACTGAATGCTGGTGGGGGGGGGTACGGTATAAAAGATAGGGTAATAGAAAAGAAGAGGCAAGGGAAAGTCAGGCTGATGCACTGAGTAGATGTTTGTGTCGGTAGAGAGTGCCAAGATTTTGATGTGTCTTTTTGACATTGGACTGGATTTGCAGGTTGAATGTGAGGTTTTCATCTATGATGACACCTAGGAGTTTTGTGCTAGGTACAGTGTCAATGGTGGTACCATTTAGGGATTGAATGGTGAAGTTCTCTTTTTGTAGATGGGTGGACTTTTCAGGGATAAAGATTACTAGTTTGGTTTTGTTAGGGTTCAGGACAAGATGATTATTAGTCATCCAAATTTCAGTGGAGGTGAGGGCATTTTTGGATGAGTTGGTTAAGTTCTGAGGAGTTGTTTGCAGTGCAGATGATAGTGGAGTCATCTGCATACTGGATGACTGAGCCTTGAGCGAGTGTGGTGTGGAAGTTATTGATAAATGTGCTAAATAGAAGTGGGCCTAAAATGGAGCCTTGAGGAACACCAGTGGTGGTGTTTAGGAAAGGGGAGTAAGAGTTCTGCCATTTAGTTGATTGTTGCCTGTTAGTGAGGTAATTAGTGAACCGGTTTAGAGTTTGAGGTGATCCACCTATGTTAGAGAGTTTTGTTTGAAGGAGAGAGTGGGATATAGTATTACAAGCTTTAGAAAGATCAGGAAATAGTGAAGATATGATTTTACCAGCATCATGGAATCGGTTGACAGTGTCCATGAAGGATATGAGGGCAGTGGTGGTACTATGTCCTGGCCTAAATCCGTGTTGGGTGGGGGAGGGGATGTGATTGTGAGTCACATGGTGAAGAAGTTAGAATTAATACATTTTTTCAGAATCTTACAGATGGGTGATAGTATAGCAATGGGGCGGATGTTGGTGGTGTCTATGTTGGGGCCCCCCTTGTGTAGAGGGAGGATATAAGCTTTTTTCCAGATGATGTGCATATAGGATTCTTGGACAGATCTGTTGAGAAGTATGCTGATAGGGTAAGCAATTGAGTTGGTTGAGATTTGCTGGTATTTTGTGGATATATTGTCAGGCTTTTGTGCATTGTTTGAGTTTTAGAAGCAATTTTTTAATAGTTGAGGTGGGTATAGGTGACAGAGTAAAGGTGGGAATATGGGTTGTACTGGTGTGAGTTGTGGAGGGGTCTGTGGTGGCCAAGTTGGTCTTTGGAAAGGTAGCAGTTAGATTGGCTATAGTCTCTATGAAATAGGAGTTGAAGGTTGCAGCAATTTCAGTGGGTGTTTTATTTGGGTCTGGGCAAGGATTATTACTAGATCCTGCGTTTAATAAAGAATTGCGAGAGCTCCAGAATTTCTTTGGGTTTTGTTTATGTTGATTTTGTAATGTAAGATAGTGTTCTTTTTTGTTTTGTAGTACTAGGCGCTTAATCTGGTTTCGGAGCTGTTTGAATTGGCCAAGATCAGATGGGTTTTTGTTTTTTTGCCAGATTTTCCATGATTTGCCCCTACATTTCATGCGATCCTTAGTGGATCTTGTTAGCCATCTGGCATGGTTGGTCTTTACTCTCTTTTGTCTAAAGGGAGGGAGATTGTTTAGTATGCTGAGGAAGGTTGAGTTGAAGAACTCAACTGCCTCATCAAGGGGAAGTGATTTTAGTGCATCCCAGATAATGCTTAGCAACTTTTGGTTAAAGCTAAATGGACAGAACTGGGATTAGTTTCTGGTAACCATGTACTGATGTTTTTTAATTGTTGTGGTACATTGTACAAAGGCTTGTAAGTGGTCACTTATACCATTGGAGAGTGTACCAGCAGACGTGCTCATATTGGCATCGGACACTAAAATCCAGTCTAGGATTTAGCCATTGGTATTAATTTTATTAGGCCCGGTTATGGTGTTAACTAACTGGGTGAACTTATATAGACTGATATTGCAGTTAAAGTGGTCTGGGGATATGTCTAGCCAGTTGATATTTATGTCTCCCAATATGACAGTCTCCTTTTTTTATGTTAGTAGATGCTCAGGCAAGGATTTCCTCAAGAATTGGGATGTTATTTCTCCTTAATTAAGAGGCCAAAGGCCCTGATACTCAGCCCTTTTGTCTCTTTCTCCTAACTCTCAACCTTCTAGATCCAAAATGGAAACTGTACCTCTAATAATTTGGAAAAATGAGAAAAGTGTAAAACATTTACTAACAGCTTGCAAAAAAACTTCAACCAGGAAGGCCAAAATATGATTAAAATGTATTACCTTATACTTTGAGAAATGTCTTTTGATAAATTAATATGATTCAGTATTATGTGACATCAGTTAAAACAATCCGTAACACTGAAGGTGTGATAGACATTTTCAATGTGGAACTTCAAGGAACATGGACATTTTTAGAACTTAGGGTACATTACTCATAGTGAGGTACATATGAGATGTATGCTTTCCTGTCTCCCTTTGTCCTTTTCTTCAAGAGTACCTCCCTACATTACTTTCTTTCTCTCTCAGAATCCCATATTCCTTTTATAAGATGGAGGTTTGGTTTTCCTCACTCAGTGTCGATGTGAATTCCCTCCCAGACTTTCACAAAGTTGTAGATTCACATGTCCAACATTTTCTAGGAGGCACTATATGCAGACACACACACACACACACACACACACACACACACACACACACACACACACACACACACACACACACACACATATATATATATGTATTGCTAACCGGTGAATACTTGCACATTCACACCAAGTGCTATAACACAGTCTTGTACACTTTCACAACCACATTTTCAAAAACGAATCTCCCTGCACACTCCTGCTTATCTACACTATATAAAACTAAATTCAAGTATATGTGATTCAAACAAATGTGCATTCACTCAATTGTGCATTCTCTCTTTCTTAGATCCACAAAAACCTTTCTACCAAATATGTGTTTTAACTTTTTAGTTACAACCTTTCATATGCACACACACACACACACACACACACACACACACACACATATATATATATATATATATATATATATATATATATATATATATATATGGGTCTACTTTGTTTCGTTGAATCTCATTTCATTGAATTTCATTACACCCCAACCACTTCGCTGAAAACACAAATTACTAAAAATTAATTTCACTGAATCTCATTTCACTGAACTGAACTTAGTATATATAGCACTGTGTAGAGTACTGCGAGGCAAGTAAAAGGTATATGCCTTTTTCCCCACTGTAGTGCAATTCTGGAGTTAGTATATATAGTTGAGGGGGGGGGGGCTGGCCCCCAACCTTGTTTGTTTTATATTGTATTTTACCAACAACTTGAAAACAATACATTTTAATCAATAGACATGCATAGTTGCAACACCAATGACTAACTTTCTCCAGAAGACAATGTGTACTCAAACTAAGTGAGCGACTATGACCCCCTTACCCCCACACCCTAACTATATATACTAACTTGAGGATCGCACTACAGTGGGGAAAATGGCATATACCTTTTACTTGCCTTACAGGACTCTACATGGTGCCATATATACTAACTGCAGTTCAGTGAAATGAGAATCAGTGAAATGAGTTTTCAGTAATTTGAGTTTTCAGTGAAGTGGTCAGGTTGAAATGAAATTCAGTGAAATGAGATTCAGTGAAACAAAGTAGATAGATATTTTCATACATATATATATATATATATATATATATATATATATATATTATATATGTGTGTGTGTGTGTGTGTGTGTGTGTGTGTATATATATATATATATATATATATATATATATATTATATCTATGGAACATTTTGCCTCTCCCTTACTCAACTTCTAGTTGTGATAAACTTTATTCTCCCATTGCCTACCTTTTGTTTCAGCACTGCTCCCATATTACCTCAAAGGCATTCATGTATATGAAAAATTGTTTTGAGATGTTAGGGGATACTAGAGTCTAGACAAAAGCTTTACTTTAGTCTTTGAAATGCTTCCATGGTCTCTGGCATCCATCTGACTATTTCAAGTAGCTTCCTCTTGGTCAATTTTGTAAGAGAGCATACACAGAGACAGGCTGAAGGATATGCTTTAGGTAATATCCAACAAGTCCCAAAAAAGCCCTTATATTTTTCTTTGTCTGAGAGGCATGCCATTCTCCAGTACCCTAAACCTCCTGTTGTTGTGGTTTGATTACACTTCAGAACATTAATATTGAGACCTTCCTGTTTCAGTGAATTTAAAACTGTTTGTATCTTCGGAAGGTGAGAACTCTAGTCTTTTGAATGCATGGCAACATCATCCTTAAAGGTCTCATCATAGGTTTGATGCAGCTTCAGGACCTGGTCCAATAGTCTCTGTATCATGGCTGGAGCCCTGTGGAGACTTAATGACTGAATTCATTGATGGTAGAAAACAGTCTTACCCTTAGTCTTGTTGGTTAAGGGAATGTGCCGATACCTTTTTGTTAAATACAGAACAGTTAGGAACGTAGCCTACTATAATTGTTCAACCATTTCTTCTAACCTGGGCATAAAATAGTTGTCAGTCTTGAGATGCAGTTGAGCTTTCTGAAGCCATTAAAAAATCAAACCATACCATCCTGTTTTGGGACTAATACAATGAGGCTGCTGCTGCAGCAATTATTTGACCATTAAATAGCCTCTAACATTACCAATTTCTTTATTTCCTTTCTGATAGTCTTTTTCTGAGCTTTTCATAGTGTGTAGGATATTAAGTTAATATTCTGTCACTTGACTAGAATTTTTTTTATATTTATGAGGACAGCAAATAAAATGTAGTCTCTCATCTGGAACTCCTTATTCTGGGCATTTTTGTTATAAACACTTGGTTACCTCACTTGTGCTGATCCACATGTTTCAGCACAATGGACATCGCTACTCTCAACCTTTCCTGCATATATGTTTTACAACCCTAAAACATCTTTAAAATGTGTTGTTTTCTTTTTCCTACTTCTTTCATTATACTCCAAAGTCCCCCAATCTGCTACCATATAATATTTCCAAGGGACTAAATCTCATAGAGGTTTTCAGGTAACCCTAAAACTGACAACATTAACTAGAGCAACAGTTGGTCTCAGTGCTTCCCATTCTTCTCAGTAACATTGCTTAACATACACTTTAGGGTTCAGTTAAATCACTCTACTAACCCATCCATTGGGAGTGATACACCAAGGTTCTTAGCTATTTTACCTGAAGGGTCAAACACAGGTAAGTCATGACTTTGCATTTACCTTGATACATTAAGGCCTCTTCCAGTATCCCTACCAGGGAAAATAACAATACCAGCTCCTTAGCAATTGCTTTGGAATTAGACTTCTTAAGGGAATAGTGTCATAGAACTAGGTAGCATAACCCAGTACCACCAATATATATCGGTCTCCACTGCTGAACTTAGCTTATGATCCAACTGTGTCCATTGCAATCCATTCAAATGGAACATTTATCATAGGCATTAATTTCAAAGGATTCCTGAAACGCGGGGTATGTATTATCCACTTACAATAAGGACACCTAGCACAAAAGTTTCCAACTTCCTCCATTATTCTTTGCCAGTAGAAACTAGCTAGTACTCTTTCTTAGGTTCTATATATATGCATAACGGATACACCAAGCCATGACTATGAGGGCAGTTGCCTTAATAGCTTGAGTACAAATAGATAGTGAACAATAATTTCTCTCTCCTTAGCTAACCTATAATTGTGGCTGTTCTGCATCTCAATGTAAAAATTATCTTCCCAGGTTCCAACATGAAAGTCCTTATCTACTAACCTGGATATACTTCTTCTAGAATTACTTAACACCTCATCCTCCTACTACACCTTCTAGAACATTAACTGGCTTAAATGCATTTGAGACAGACTAGGTTTCTCATCTTTTTCTATGTCTTGGATGCAAGAGACATTGCTTGTTCTCCATATATGGAAGACATAAGAAACACCAAATTCAACTCCTACCAAAGGAATGGTAGTTCATTTCAGTGCTCTAGCCTGAAATCCCAGCCTTCCTTTGAAGATCTCTGTCTTTTATCATTCATCAACCTTTAGTTTCAACCTTAGTTTGGGTTTTTGGTATCTTGTCTCCCCTTAAGACACTCATCAACCCCTACTTCTGCTTGGCATCACTGTTGTGCGGGGGCATGGGTCTTCCTTTTTTAAACAGCTTTATCCATATCTTAAGTCTGCCTTGCACCATCTCTGGACTACTTCCAGCATCTCAAGTCCACTGCTTTTGTATCTTTGTATTCTGGATGGGGTGTCTCTACCCTGCTTGCCATTGTAGCATGCTGGGCTGATTTTACTTCACTGAGACTATAATAGATTCCCTACAGTTTTCCCCTTCCCACTCTTTCTAGAAGATTTTCAAATATGGGAAGTCTTTTGCAGTAATTACATTATAAGTGTGATAGAGAACTATGGATTCTAGGTGAAGGACTTTCCTAAATGGGGTTTGTACCTTTAGATTTGTAACTAGGTAGTATCTTTTCACTGCCTGAATTCACACTACCTTGATAGATTTAGGTGAATATTTTTTCTTGCAAAAGGATTGTGCTTTAACTAAAGTAGTCATACTATTTTGATTTCGTTTTTACCTGTAATTCTTACCTATCTACCCTACTTAACCAGAACTAGCTTTGCTGTAGCAGAATAGCAAGATGTGGTCTTTACCAGGTGAGTCTTCATCTGATCACATTCCTTAACCTCTTCTCTCCTTTCAATTGCCTTATTGTTTGTACAACAGTCTAATTTCCCCCTTTTGTCACACCTTAAGCAAATTTTGGAAGACATAGATCTTTTTATTTAATTTACTCTTTTCTTGCTTAATTTAATAATTGACTTTTTGTACTCATTTTCATAGTATAGAACTTTCCTCAGTAAAATTGCAGTTTTTAGTATATTGTGGGTCCACATTACATGTCCACTTCTTAATGATTATGGGCAAAACATTTTTTAAATAATTTAGTATCAACATTTCTGTGATTTATTCTTTCATGTTCAGATCCTTTTAGCCAAAATTTCACAATCCCCAGGATTTAATAAACTTTGTTTAGGCACAGTGTAGAGCCTACATGGAATGTTACCATGTATGTGTACATGGTTCCCCCGTGGTAGGGCGCCATGCATATTAATCAAGGCACATTGTCCAGGGAGAGCCATGGAGCATGGTTATTGAATCGGTGTAAGGAGTGCAGTACCAACTGTGCCCACAGATGAGTAAGATAATCCCTGCACTGTCCAATTGTACAAAATCAATTGTTTATTTTATTGTTTTAAGTGTCTATTTGTTTTGTTTTTTTAAAAAAGGATGTTTGCACTTCATGGTGCAGAGCACAGCAATGCTAAGCAGCACTGGGACACCTGTCAGACATCTAAAAATAGAAACCGGATGCAATTAATTATTTATTTAAAGGTCATGTTTAAGTATAGCTGAGCAGGTTTGCGCAGCACAGCATGGTGCTTATCAGTGCTTATAGGCAGCTCCAAGGTATATATAAAGGTGTAGCTGAGTTCAGCATATCCATGTAGCTAAATGGGTAGAGGTATGGTCTCATGAGCAGTAGGTGCAGGGTTTGAATACATGGAAGGGAAAATAAGCATTTATTTTTGAAATACAAATGATACCAATTATATTTAAATTCTGGCATGCTGTGCTCGGCTAAGCTCTGCTAAGATCTGCTAAGCACTGCTAAGCTCCGCATAAACACAATAATGGCTGAAGATGTTTATGCACTGGTCGGCTCTGCTTGGCTTGTTTGCACACTGCTAAGCACTGCTAAGCATATGGGTCTTTGGATTTTCGCACTGCTCAGCTTAGCTCCACTAGTTTGCCCACTGCTATACAACGTGCCGCATTTTTAAATATTGCCCAATGGCATGTAAGGGTGGGAAAACAGGCTATATTAATCCCAATAGGCAGGAATATAGCATAATCCATTGGAGTTATGTCTCTGAAGGATACTGTTAATAGCACTGATGAGGGTTTGTGCTTTCATGAGTAGCTTTGGGGCATCCTGGAGTCTAGGGTCATGGTCAGACTTCTTGTAAAAAAACATGAAGACCAACTTCAGCAGAGAGGTTACCAGGGCTCAGAGTGCAAGGCAGAGGCCTGGGACTGGATGGCAAGGGAACTCACCAGTGCAACTTGTATCCCCCACACAGATGAGCAGTGTTATCACCACCATGATGACCTGAAGAGAAGTAAGGGAGATCTGTTGGACACCTGAGTCCAAGAATTTCAGGCAAGGGATGTCCCACATGTATGTAAGTACTTTTACCTTTGTACCCCCTGTACCACCAATATCTAATCTAAATGTCTGCTAAACTGGTATCCATAATCCTTAATGGTGTGCTTCTCTCCCAACAGCTGCAGAGGAGAGGGCTCACAGCCTTGAGGTGCATGCTGTGTGCTTGGCCAAATTGCACCATGAATGTGATGAGTATCGATGTATTATGCTAACTGTAGTGAAATAAGCAAGAAAGAGTAAAGCATTACTTGCAATAAAGTATGTACATTAAAGTTTGTATTGCAAGAAATGTGGACTTAGAGCTGTAGTGCAATAAATGTGTATTGCCAACCTGTAGTGCAATAAATGAATAATGCCAACTGTAGTGCAATAAAAACAAGAAACAATACCATTACCTGCATTAATGTATATACAATGAAGTATGTAGTGCAATAACTGTGGAAGTAGAGCTGTATTGAAAGACCTGAATAATGACAACTGTTGTTCAATAAAAACTCAAAACAGTACCAGAAACTGCATTAAAGTATATACAATAAAGTCTGTAGTGCAATAAGTGTGAAATTAGAGCTGCTTGTCAAGAAATGAATAATGCCAACTGTTCTGCAATAACACATAAACTACTACCAATAACACCAAAGTAAATTGTGTACATCAGGTTTGTCTTGATTTAACCATTGCAGTACAACTGTATGCATTCAAGCATTAAGGTGAGGTACTGCAGTCAAGTATAACACTGTAATAACTATAGCGCACAAATATAATGGCAGGCAAATGCCTTATTTAAAACATGCAGTACTGTTCAAGGCTGTTAGTAGGCTAATATTTTATTTATTTATTTAACATTTGTTGACCAGGAAAGTCTGCCTAGGACAGAGTCTATTTTCAGTGGAGGCCTGGAGACAAATTCTCCAGACCCATGTCTTTAGAATGTGGGAGGAAACTGAGTACGCCGAGGAAACCCATGTGACTGCAGGGAGAACATGCAAACTCTGCACAGAAGCCACCCCAGCCGAGAATCCAACCGAAGATCCTCTTGCTGTGAAGTGGCAATGCACCACTGTGTCACCCAATTTTGTCCACATAATGCTCTGTCATCCACAAACAGCAGGTAAGCAGGTATATGGGTGAGGTAGCCCACTTCATGATCTGATATTGTTTGTTGACTTCACAGATATTTCAAACCAATAACAATAAATTGTGTACACCTGCATTCTATATACTAATGTATAGATTACCTACTATTTCTGTCATGGTTGTATTTCATGCATGTCTGTTCTACTGTCACTAAAGTCTAGTATACAACTGTAATAGTACTACCAGGTCATATATTGGTTCCATGTAAGTTCTAGGCAAATATCAGTCAATTAGTAGGCAGCAGTCACTCAGTAGCACAATTTGTTAAATGCTCTGTCTGTAGTACATTTTGCCACACACAGATTAGGGTACGAAACCAGTGCTATATAACACTAAATATTACAGTATCAGTCATGTAATGTTTACAGACTCTCTTTCCACAGGAACTACAGGTAAATGGGTGAGGTAGCCCATATTACAAGTAAATAATTGTGTGTTTAGAGGTCACAGCATTAGCAAGAATGTCAAAGTATAGCATAACATAAAGGAAATAAATATAATAATAAAATAAAATGAAATAAATAACTAGTAATCTTGGTATGACTGTATGTCTGGAATTTCTTTTCAAAGTTGCTGCAGCCAATTCATACATTCCATGCAGATGTCCTCTGCAGTCACTGCTATTGTGTTCTATCACCATGCCTGCCAAGCAAGACATGATAGTTGTTTAGATTCTGTACTGTACCCATACATGTCTCTCAAGTGTCACACTGTCATGTAATATAATTAGCAATGTGTAATCTGTCTGTCACAGGATTACCATTGGAATGATTACCTAAATTGCAAGTATCACTACATCAGCCCACAGTACACCTTCGTAGTTATATTGGTCTACCTGATGTGCAAGTGTTCTGTGCAGTTGTGTACCCACAGGTGTTACTGCCTGGCCCATACTGTCTCATGTGATTAGCTTGAGAAGTATGTATGCACTACAGCAGCTATAGGGGACTGTTACACATAAAGAAAGGACAGACCCATAGAGTAGATAGTAGGATTGTTGTCAAGTAAATAGCCTATAATGGTAGTAATGGACTATTTTTCTGTCTTTCCCCACCCCTTATCTTCATTTCTTTGTTATTGTTATCCATTTGTTATGGTTTATTATTCACATATGTTGCTAAATTATCTGTATTTTGGCCATGTACATTATTATTGTTATGTATCATAATGGTTGCATATTAACATATCTTGTTGAATTACCTATTTTTTCACCTTATGCTGTAACTGTTACTGGCATGCTGTTAACATATTGACTGTTCTGTCATGTACTGTTGTGTTTCACAAAATATGCAATGACATGTATTCAGGTTATTTCCACTGTTCTGGCATGCTGTTATTACTAGCTATGTTTTGTTTATAACTAACCTATACTTATTGCTATACCTCCATCACCACAGCATGTCAGGGTGGGCCGGTTCGTGGTGATCAGCCTACCTTGCCTCAACTGGCCATGACACTGGGTTCTAGCACATCTGGGACACAGGTTGCTGGTGCTCCCTCTGCTGCCCCTGCACCACCTGCAGTGTTGGGTGGAACCACATCAGGGGATAGGGCCCAGGATCCCCCTGGGAGTGGTGGCATAGGGGCTGCAGTCACCCAACAGGAACTGCTGTCATGGTGTGCAGGATTGTTCATCAGACCTATGAACATTGCCTGTGCCAGATTGAATGCACACTGGCCAACCTGGTGGGGCAAGCTGGCCCTGGCACCCAGCCTCCAGCACAGCCACCTTTGGGGCAGTGAAGGAACAGTGTCAACTGCCTATGGGTGGGGATGTCAGTCATGCTGCTGCCATCCGGAGGCACATGCAATTCTGATTCCACTACACCATCTCCGTCCAAGGTGTTTACCCCCCACATTTGTCACACATGGCCCCTGCCTGCTGTTTTGTCTGTCTTATCTGTCTGCATTGCATCCTGTCCTACTCAATTTACCTCCCCACATGTACCTATGTCTCTTCCCCAACATTCCACTCTCTCCTTAAAAAAATGGACACCCGTCCCACAAAAAAAATCACACCATACATAGCTCTCCATTTTTCACACATGACCACTAGACACAACTCCTTTGGTACAATTCCTTTTCTTTACATTTTTTACAGTGGATTTGCATGGATTTGTGCTTAGCAGCACAGTGTGGTGAGCTATACCACTTCACTTAGCTCAGCTTAAATGAGTTTACATGAGCTTTAGAGCTTTAATGTCTATATGCGTCTATTACAGAGTTACTCACATGTACAAAAATAAGCACCTCTGCCAAGTGTTCAACAAAGGCCCTATCAACTATAGAACACTGCATTAACCCACCTTACTATACAGGCTTTAGGTTAAGCAGGTGTTTCCAACAAAACATACTTTTTGCTACTTACAGACATTGCGCATGTAACTGAATTAAAAGACTAATGTGAAAACTGGGAGTGTACCCTGGAATCTGGTGTAATAATAATAATGAAGACATACTAATAGATGTACGTGAGGCCTGTGATAGCAGGTATATGTGCCCTTTTATCAGCAACTTGTAGAAAAACACCTGCTAAGGCATCAATGGTATAGCACATGTACAACTGTGACCCTGGTGCAGAAATACAACCATACAAAGCCACGCACATACCCATGGATGTAGTAATGTTTCTCACAGCCTGTATATGTGCACATATATCCTGAAAATACACATGCGTTTGCAGTGTCTCAGTAGCTCAGTCTGTTAACTGCCTTGCATGTCATGCATTTTGCCATATGCAGTCCTGGGTTCTTATCCAGTGTTGTGTCACACTTCAATTAGATTATTGTGAAGACAGCAAGTAATGACTGAGTCATGCAGTCTTACTCCCCACAGTTTACTTCTACTTAATTAACTGCTACCCAGTTTTGCAAGACAAAGGCCTGCAGGCAGAGACATAGTACACATATCCATATAGCGTAACTATATGTCGCCTACTACTTTGTTAGTCGCAGCGTTGCATAACAGACGTACCTTAAGCACATGCCACAGTTGCACTGTAAAGAATATTCTTGCCCTGGCACTGGCATAATGACAGGCCTGACACAGCTGACACAGTTACATGTACAGCTTACTGTCCACCAAAGTGTTCACACTCCCCCCTATGCATTGTAGTATACACAGCTGTATGTAAAGGAAGCTGCTACAGACCTACCATACCTCTCAACCCCCTAGAACAAGGGATCCAGACACAGTCATCTGTAATGGGGGGACAAAGGGCCACCGATAGGGACATGTTTAACAGTTTGCCCCAACAAAGATAGTAAGTTGATAGAATAACAGCTATTGCAGTAGCATGCATTGTCTGATGGGTATGTAATGTGAAACACACTTGTCTCTTCCCTTATTGACCTCAGCCCACAATGATTCCCAGTGCACTACCAGATGACCACAATGGTATGGGACACTAACCATACATATGAGGCAAAACTGTAGACATACATCATAAATCTCTACAGTAGATGGTGTTTATACCTACTCTCTGTGAAGCTGTAGTCTCCACACCTCAGTAATGTCCATCTCAAAAACTAAGACAGGCATCAAGGCCTACACGAAGGCCTTATATATTGCACTGTGTTGGCATGTCATTGGCTAATACTAGTGTAATACAGCTGTTTTGGCTGCAAATAGAAATTCTAAGCCACAGAGTGGTGCAAAGGCAATTACCTGCTAATGAGCAGTACCTTACAAAGGCAAGCAGCTGGTTATGGGGAACAGGTCTATATGAGACTTAACCCACACAGAGAGTGTATTATCAAAAGATTACTAGAAGCAAAGTTCAACAAAGGAGTACTGCACTCCACCAGGTATGTAATAGATTTCTCCATATAACAAGATGCAGATGGGAGGATGGAGGTATGGGGAATAGGGATTACAGCAGTAAGCCTGTCTTAGTTCTTTGGTGCTGACATGCCATTGATACTCTGCTGTCCTACACCTACACACATGCCTCTCAACTATCCCTGATTTCAATCACATCTCAGCTCTTTCCCTGTCAATCCCACCTACAATGGTCAGCTGTTGTAGGAAAGCTAGTGTATTACACATTGTACATAGTGACAGTAAGGGAGAGTGTACACCCCTGTAATGTCAAACGATGTACTGTAATTCACCTCCTCTCATTTTGTGCATGTCTCACATAAATAGTTCTAGCATTGTAAAACTGATACTGAATGCCCTGATGTACACTGGCTAAGTCCTTGTTTCTGTTGACATTTGTCCCTGTTTGGCTGAGAGCTATGTCTAACATACCTGTCAACCTCCTACAGCAAAAACTCAGGTTGAAGCCATACTTAATGGGGGGCAAAGGCCCAAACTCATGGTACATACCTGAGGCAATGATACTGCTACTGGCATATTATTCTCAATATAGGTGTACTGGGTGTTATGTTTAGTTCTATCACATACACTGTCATATTGCATACCTTGCAGGCGTATTGTACTGCCAACTTTAGCTGGATATAGCTGAAGTGCATGTTATAAAGGGTTTGACTTGTCTGGGTATGTTGTGAGTTTGTCTGTTGTGCATGGGAGAAGATGTGCAGATGTGTGACTTGTAATGCAGTTGTGGTTCTTCATCTGTATGAGTCTGTGTGGATTACTATACATAATAGTAAAGGTAGTAACATACTGCTGTTGTTTTGCTTCTCACAGGTGACTGGGGGTTGTAGTCTGTCCCCCTCACAGCCTGATGTCAGTGTCTCATCAGATGCTGCTGCTGATTGTGGTCATAGTGAGGCACAGGTGGGATTGTCAGTAGCTGAATATGTCCCAGAGGTTGACATCCCTCTTCTACACCCATTGTCACCACAA
The DNA here is from genome assembly GCF_019279795.1 of Protopterus annectens. NCBI lineage: Eukaryota > Metazoa > Chordata > Ceratodontiformes > Protopteridae > Protopterus > Protopterus annectens. Next base: position 222,278,689 of record NC_056738.1, read on the forward strand.
ACTGGGAGTCTACATGGTCATGCACAGTCATGCTCCTGTACTGGCAGCATCTATACTGCTACAGAGGGAAGTGTTCTGTCCATACCATGATGTGGAAGACCATGACCATGTGGTCCTAGGTGAGGACACAGCCCCAGCAGTTTTCAGACAAGTAATGACTGAGTCAGGTACTAACATCACATCTGATCTTGGACATGGTGATACCAGTGCTACTCCTGGCAGAGGCAGTTCACGTGTATGCACCTGGAGATGGTGAACTGTCCATTCTACCATGTACATTCCACACCTGTCCAACATACACACATGTATGGCTAGCACTGGGCTTGCCTATGTGCGTATACACACTCAAAAACCACTGTCACATGCAGGTCACTAACAGACACACATGGCACTTCTGCATGGCCCATCTAACCTGCACTCCTTCCTGACTCACATGCATACTGTCACCTGTTTAGCACAGCCTAGGCCTCTGGCACCCCCACACCACACCCTGTGCATGTGATGATACCTGTGTCACATCCCTGCCATCCGTGACATCAATGCATGGAAACACAAATATGTGTCTGATGCACAAGTTGACTATATTACTTTACATGTACTTGTGTAATGCAATATTGTTTTGCCATGGCACTTGTGGGTCACTACAAGTATTGTATACTGGCATGTGTCATGAATACACATCAAACATTGTGTACCTTTGTTGCATGATGTTAGACTGGCAGTAGAGTTACAGGTGTCATGAACATGTGTATGTGTCTGTTCCGGGTGTTTGAGGGGTTTAACAATGGACACATGGTGGTAATACTGTGGCACAGGATGGCATGGTGGCACAGCAGACATATGATGTCAGCAAGGTAAGGCAGTATACATGCATGGCTCCCTAGGTGCATATGTGTATAACAGTGTATCATGGACAATGAGGGCAGTCAGCATAATCATACATTTTTACTTTGAGACAAGGTCTACTACCCTCGATAAGTGTCACCTGGGTTTTCAGAACATAGAAATCTAGAAGGTGGTGGATATCAATTATGCTTATGTGGAGGAGGGCAATTTAGAGGCCAGCATCTAGTCACATGTCCATAAAATGCATAACTATTGCATGGAGATAAGCCATATGGACATGTCCAAGTGTTGTAAGTGGATATGTTTATAAACATACAGAGTTGGATGATGTGAGATTGGAACTCCTACCTATCTACTATGCACACTAAAGTTTGCAGTACTTATCGCATGCTCCACAGAGATTATGCGATATTAGATTGTCAGCCAGTGCTCTTATGGTGGATGACATCAGCAGGCCTTGTAAAGGAGTTCCATGAAGAGGCCCGCAGTTAGTCACAGGGACTTAAAATGCAGGGCAGCGGTGGTTAATCAGGTTTAAACTATTTGGGCTACCTAAAGTCCACTCTTCAAATTTTCCCTTAAAACTACCTTCCTCGAACTATACTACTGTTCTAATCAGTGTATCCTATAACTAAAAAAATTATCTCTACTTGACTCCAAAGTAGACTATTCTCTAACTGTAAAGCCCAGCACTTGCTCCTACAGTACTTATCACCTTGATACAGCACTCTTGTTATAGATAGTACCCCAAAAAGGCAAACCCCATTTCTCGGTCACCCACATCCCCGAACCTTTTAAGTTTTTGTCTATTCCTTCTAGGATGTCGAGGATCAGTTGCTAATGTCCTCCCTGCTCAGCTGGTGAACCTGGGAATATTGAGGCAATGTTACAATTGCCTCATGTACACAGACAACCCTCCTCCTCCCACAAAACACAAATACTTGCGAGATGCAACTATACGGCCAAACTGGAGGCTGAGCTCTCTCAACATAGGACTGGCAAGACCAGACAGGAGGAGAATGTTACCACACACACTATAGACCCAGTCTCACATAGTACCATCACAACCTCAAATCATACACATAAACACACAAAGACATACTGGAGGCTCTGATCAAAATCTACCAAAACAACAGAGGCCACCAAAGCAGACACCCAAACAACTACCACCTCAGAACACAACACCTGCAACACATAGACCAAACAGTCAGAGTGTCAAGCAGTCACAGCCCTTACAAACACAATGCCAGACACACTAGTCATTGGTGACTCCATAATCAGACACACTGACGCCCCGCCACCAGACTGAGTAAGGAGAAGGTCACAGTAAGCTGCCTGTCAGGCTAGAATCCGCCACATAACGCAAGCACTCAGGTCTCTCAACAGCAGGTACAAGTGCGACTCAATCATTGTCCATGCTGGTGTAACGACCTGAGCATCCTTGCACTACATGAAAAGAGACATTGAGGAGCTCTCTGATTATGTAGCCCAAGCAGGTATGACCCTGACCTTGAGCAGTATCCTACCTTCACCAAGAATGATGCCACAATACAGAGATAAGATGATCAGCTTTAACAATTGGCTTAAACTCTGGTGTCATTCAACGGTGATCCAATGTCTGTCTGCCTGGGATGACATGCTGGACAAGCCAGGCTGGGATGGCTTGCACCTGTCACCCTGGGATTCGGATTTGGCAAAGGTTCTTGCCACCCCCATAGTGCCTTTTTTAGGCAAGGCTCAAATTCTAAACCTACCACCCTAGAACACAATAAAGAAAAAAAACTAAGGGTAATGCTGCTCAATGCCAGAAGTCTCAACCTCAAGATGCACACACTCGAGGCCCTTCTCAGTATGGAGAACATCGATGTCTGTGCTGTGACAGAAACCTGGTTCAATGCTCCTGAGAGCACCCCAGCACTATCAGGTTTTACCTCATATCATGCCTTCCGGCCCCAAAATCCGGACAATACCAAGAAAGGAGGGGGGGTATCCATATTCATCAAGGACACCCACACCTCAAGATTGGTGGCAATGCACGACGCATCGGAAACCATCCAGGTGCAATTAACCATAGGCAAGACTGCTCTGCAATTTGTAGCATGTTACAGGCCACCCTCGCAAACTCAGGAACCTCACATGGCTTTCCTGAAAACACTGGAGGATAAATGTATCTCGAACACCATCATACTAGGTGACTTCAATTACCCTAATATAGACTGGGAACACTACTCAAGCCCAAACACTCTAGCCCAAAAGTTCCTGGAATTCATAAACTCAAATGCCATGGAACAACTAGTCACCATGTTCGTGATGATGAGATCAAGAGGAGAAAACATACTTGATCTCATCATCACGAACATGGGAGCACAATGTTCAACACTGGAAGTATACCCCTCACTGGTGAGATCAGATCACAAACTAATCTCGCTGGAGGTCCTCATCCCGCCCCCACCTGAAATAAAAAAGACCACAGTAAAGAACTTCTCGAAAGCCGACTTCACACTTCTAAAGACTAGTGTGGTCTCCTTTAAGGCCCCGAGCGCGTAACATTACTCAAGCTGCTGAATCACTTACAAATGCCTTCTACCAGCACCTGCAGGGCTGCATGGATCAGGCAATCCCAAGCAAAACAAAGACTCTTTGTACCAAAGGCAAGCGTCCAGTCTGGTGGACCCCAGCCATAAACAAACTCTACAACAAAAGGAGAAAGCTACTACAAGATAGAGCAAAATCCTTAAAAGGTAAGACACCGCTGATCACTATAAGTAAAAAGCTAAGAGCTCTCATAAAATCATCCAAAGCTAATTTCTAGAGAAAAATAGCTAAGGACTCAAAAGACAATCATAAGGGATTCTTTAGCTATGTTAGAAACCTGGGAGGAAACTCCCAGATATGCTCAGAATTAGTTCAAAATGATGTGAAGATTACTGATCCTACAGACATTGCCAACATACTGGCTGACAGGTTCAGTGCAAACTTCTCCCAAAGGAGAGATATCTATACCAAATGATTGTAGCCCCCCAAACATCTCTAACGCCCAGGTGAGAACTGCTCTCTCCAAGGCAAAAAACACAGCATCCATGGGACCTGATGGTGTCCCCGGCTGTGTGCTCCACGGGCTCAACAAGGAATTAAACCTGCAGTTAGGACAGCTGCTTAATATTAGTCTCACCTCCGGATACGTACCCAGGGAGTGGCGCACAGCGACTGTGGTCCCACTTCACAAAGGCGGTGCCTCCACCGACCGTGGAAATTACCGTCCCATTAGCTTGACAAGACTTGTCTGCAAAGCCATGGAGAGGATCATAATGGATCTCATAAATAAAGACATAGGGAATTTGCAGACTTTGGATCCATCCCAGTTTGGCTTTGTCAAAGGCAGATCATGCCTTTTAAACTTGGTTGACTTTTTCGAAACAGTCACCAAGGCCATTGATGAGGGAAAGGCAGTCCATACAGCCTACCTCGACCTGGCGAAGGCCTTCGATACAATACCCCACTCGGGTATCATTGAAAAACTCATCAGCTTAAATGTAAACCCATACATCACAAGATGGGTTGCAAACTGGCTGAGTGATAGAACCCACAGGGCCAGAGTTGCTGGCACCATGTCAGACTCAAAGCCTGTCACAAGTGGTGTCCCACAGGGCTCAGTCCTGGGCCCACTCTTGTTTGGCATCTACTTTTCTGAAGTACAAGCAAACACAGGAGGGTTATGGCTGACAAAGTTTGCAGATGACTGCAAACTGGGCCGTGGTCGAAAACACATCTGACACAGATATCCTTCAGAAGGGTCTCACAGAAACGGATAACTGGTGCCAGAGCCATGGCCTAAAGTTAAATGCCAAGAAATGCATAGTGATACCCTTCGGGAAAAACAAGGTTACCCCTAGCTACCATATAGGTGGCAATCCACTGAGCACAGAAGAAGTTATCAGGGACCTGGGGACCCAGGTTGACAGTAGCCTTCATTCGACACTCATATTGCTAAAGTAGTTAGGAAGACCTTCTACATTGCCCACCTTATCATGAAGGGATTCACATCTAGATCAAGGGAGGTCATAGTCTCCCTATACTCATCACTCATCAGACCAATGATTGAGTACAATGCTCCATTCGGAATGTATCTGACCCGACACTTGCAGCAGCTGGAGAGGCCACAAAAGTTCCTCACCAAAAGGATAAAGGGTCTCAAAAATCTGTCTTATGCTGCCCGACTGAAAGAACTCCAGCTCTATTCAGTTGCTTACCGCTTGCTCAGAGGTGACCTGTGCCTGACATACAAGGCCATGTCAAACCCAGATTTCATGAACATGCTTCACCTCAAAAAATCTAGATCCCTCAGTGCCACAAGGGCGGGAGACTTAAACCTCGACACGGTTATTAATAGGATGTGCTGGAGGGATAGATTCATCACCCAAAGACTCCCTATGCTGTGGAACAAAATCCCAGTATATGTGAGGCAGAGCACCTCGCTGGCCTTGTTCAAGAGGAATCTTGACCAATGGATGGGAGATCGCAGATATACCCCAGGGATTACCTCAGTGTCACTGCTTGACAGAGGCACAGCAAAATAATGGGCATAGTTTCTCCAAACTAAAGGGGTGGCGTAAGCCACAAAACTATGGGCTAGGCTTGTAAATGCCCTCGGGCAGATAGCCTAGTATGAACCTATGAACCTATGAACCTATAACCATTGCACAGAGATAACCCATATGGACATGCCCATATTGCTGTAAGGCGATATATTTGTACACACACAAATTGAATAATGTGAGATTAGAGCCCCTACTTATTTAGTATTGCACATTACAGCTCACAGTAATTATCACATGTGCCACAGGTTATGCCTGTTGTATATGTGGATGCAGGCAAAGTACTTGTAATGTATGCAGAGTGACCTTGTGTTAGACAGCATGTGTGGCCTGCTGAGTGATACTGCTTGGTACTGTTATTGTCTCTAGTGTCCTAGGAGTGGGATATCTGGTAATATCCCTACTATGTGTGTACAGTTACCAATATGGCCATATGTGACTGTTTGCAGTTTGATAGACGGACATGTGGCCAGGGACAATATGGCCTGTACATTAAACCATCTGTTTATCCATGCCTGTCTACAGGGTGACAGTCCGCAAGTACAGGGATTTGTGGATGAGTGGATTATGTACTGTTGCAGCCTTGGTCTGGTACCATTGGACCACTGTTGTAATGTGTAAGTGCAGATAACCCAAGCATTCCAGAGTATGTGGGGACATTCGTACACCCCCACACATATCTATATAAATGTGTATAACAGGGATGTATCCTTAACTGTTGTTGTGTGTGTACATTATGTACATGTGTTATGTAGACATACATGGAGAGTGTATATATCATTGTACTTTATATAGCTATATATATATATATATATATATATATATATATATATATATATATATATATATATATATATATATATATATATATGTATATATATATATATATATATATATATATATATATATATATATTCCATGTTCCATATACTGATGATACACATATACAAGCATGAGGGGGATAGGGAGCGATAGATATGTATATGTAGCTGTATATATGTACAGACACATTTCCACATAGCAGGTCTTTGGGTGGAAGAGGCAACAGACTTGGGCTCAAGTTAGCTAAGTGTAGGAACATGCCCACTGTGACAGTCAGTGCTTACAAGGTAACTCCAGGCCAGAGCTACTTGTACTCCAGTCCAGGATCATGTGTGCTGCAGACCAATGGCTGCTGCACTTGTTACCACAGTACTGCACTTCCCTGATATTGTCCAAGGCATTCCCCGACTGTTTGCTGACCTTAACATGTGATTCATACCTCATGACTATACTGAGCTTCACAGAATGTCCAGAACTTTGCCTCATATTTTTGGTCCATTTTACATAACATTGTGGTTTTCTGGCAAATTAGTGGCAAATCATTGAAGACTGGTTAATAAATAATGACATACATGTTATTCTATCAACATTCTACATTTGTAAGAGTAATATTTAAAACTTGTCCTTATTTGTGGGCCTTTGTTCCACTTTTATTCATGGCTTTTGGCATATTTCTTGCTCTAAAAGATATTATGTGACTGGTATATATGATGTAACACCACACACAGGGTGAGAGTCTGCATACCTTTCCCCTCTACTTGTTTTTGCAGAATATCCAGCATTTTGCCCCATGTGTCTGCTCTGTTCCTGATACATTTGTGGTTTTCCGGTAATATACTGTAAAATGCAGTCACTGAATTGTTGTAACTGCTAAGACATTTAAGTGATGGCCTTTACATCCTGCAGTTAATCTGACCTGTTGCAACCTGCTGTTATACTAGCCACCTTCTAGGTTACTCTGAGAGTGTATAATGTCTATCTGTAGGTTTGGCCCTTTGTCTCCTCATTCACTGTCGCTATGTCCAGCTTTCTTGTGGTAACAGAGTGAGGGGTTATGACAGTCTGTGGGAATACCACCATATGACTACCTCAAATGTGGCTACTGCCAGATTCCAACTATCAACACCATCACCCATGCTAATGTCCCTCACTCACTGAGCCACACAGGCTGCTAGACAGGGATGAGTCATTCATCACACAATCAACAGCATACAGACATATACATTGTCATCCCTGTGTTATGTGAGACATACAACATGTGACCAGGTTCTGTCTCTATAGCCCTTGAATTGGGTGGTCTGCTGATATATCATTGCAAATATACTGTTACAGCAGTTATATAGGTACACTGATGACTTAGGGGTGGGGGACAACCAGCCCATACTCTACTGGTATAAACAGCAGTACAACTGTTCTGTCACTGCACTGTTTGGCATCTTCCTTGAATAATGTAGTGGGGTTTCTAGCCATGTGGCCTAGTGAATATTATGAGGCACATAATATTGGACAGAGTACCTGTTGTCCCAAGTGGCTGTTAGAACTCTTCAAGTAGCCCAGTAGCCCACTATATTCCCTTGCATGCATGTGGCAGGTCCAAACATATGCTACAATATTCTAATCGACTTTACAAGTGGTGAGTAGCTGTGTGACTTACCTTGCAAAAGCAACAGTTGACAAACCTCTAGTTCGGGGCAGATTCTGTCTGATGCACACAGTTCACAGCCAATACATGGTAAGGTACAGGTAGTGTTGGCTGGTTGGCATCATTTTTACTAATATGTATGCAATTGAGACAAAGGTGTCAGTCCCTAGTGCCTTAGATTGTCAGTGCATGTGCTATGCGTTGTCTCTTGGCCAAGGCCAGGGCATACTGGGCATGCCTATGTCTGCCTAAAGGGATAACCTCGGGGTTTTCCTCCTCAAAGTCCATCTGTGGGTGTGGCTGTGGTGACCTAGACACTGGTGGGGGGCTGTGTATCCCTTCCCTTTGCTGATCCTACTACAGCTGTTTCTGCAGGATTATATTATGTAGCAAGGCACATACTGTGAACATGTGTACACATGTGGCTGGACAATACTGCATGGCTCCACCAGATACATCTAGGCATTGGAACCGTGACTTCAGCAGCCCATACACACACTCTATGATGTTCCTAGTTTGTGTGTGTGCCTCATTATGGCATTCTTCAGTGGGTTTGTGTGCATTTCTGATGGATGTCATCATCCACGGTTCTAGTGCGTAGCTAGCATCGCCCAGTAAATGACCATGTGGGATGTCCCCCCTAGCAAACATCTGGTACAGCTGTGATACATGCCAGATATGGTATTTGAGATAACTGCCAGGGTTGCCAGCACACACATTTATGATAATGCCCTGGGCATTCCACAATGCCTGGAAGTTGATGTAAAAGTATTGCATACTGTCATCCCCCACCTCAAGGGTGAGGGGAAAATAAATGTGTTCACTGTCATGTGGTAGTATAGCATCAAGGAACTTGTGGAGAATCCTGGATGCTGATACATGTGGGATCTCCATCATGTCCCCAGTTGGTCTTTGGAATATACCCATAGCTAGTATCTTAAGAGCCACACATACCTTAGTTTCCACTGGGATGAGTTCCTCTCTGTTGGCTCTGGGTCTGAGTTGAGGTCAGCAGAGCTCAATGAGTTCTTCTTGTAGTATGTCCCTGTCTGACCTGTACTGCTCTACAATCTGTAGCTCATGTAGTCCTAGGAAGGTTACCTTAGGCCTGAGCACTCTTCTCCTTCTCAGTTTTGGCATATTGTCATCAGCAGCATTGATTTCAGCATCTAGCACATACATATGTAGCAGACCTGCAACAGCCCATAGCATTTCTTCAGTTACAAGTCCCAAGTCTGTACTTCTGTGGTGCAGAGTATGGGGGTGAAATCAAATTGCAGTGTTTCTGTACCCTTCATAATGCTCTGCTGTAGATGCAGCCTTTCTGATTGGCTACCTATGATGCATTACAATGGTCAAGTACATCTTTAAGGACTGTTAATGGCCCTAGTTCAAGTGGAACAGGGTTCATCTGTATTTAATTTCTCATTGCCTTTCTCAGCCAATTTTTTTTAACAGCCTTCCTCACTCAGCACTGCTACATGCCACGCAAACACTCACTGTGAAGGTAAACAATGCATTCATTGTAAATTGGCCCATGAAAGGTCACGCTCAGCACAGCGGTCTGCCTTGCAAACATGCTCTAACCCAATAAAACATGTGCCCCGAAGGTAAACACAGCTTAGCAGCCAGTGTATACACACCCTTGATAAGCACAGTGGTGCACCACACAAACAAGTGCTACTGTGCTCCAATGAGCTTAAAAGGACATGGACACACCCTTTTGATGTCAGCTACCTCTTCTGTGGACAACAGCACAGTTGTCTGCCTACACGGATGGGATCTGTGCACACGGATACCCATGCGTGCTATTCAGTAACCCTGGCTCATTTGCACAGAGATTCATGCACACAACCTGGGAATTACATGGTTACCAACCACAGCATTCTACCAACGTACCTACTCCACATAGGGTCCTATAATGCATTACTGTCACATACTTCTTATTTTTGTTTTTACACTTTTTAAATTTTTTTTCTTAACAGCATGTTTGTGCACTGCATCGTGTTGTGCAAACATAATCTGATTATAAAAAGAAAGAAGTATTTTAAATTATTTTCCATTAGGTTTTGGATACACAGTGGATAGTTTTGCACATATCTGTGTCTGCTATGTTATTTCTGCCCTTCTTACTGCACTTTTACAGCCGCTGTTCTCTGTTTAACATCCTGTATATGGAATTTTTCCATGTACATTTTGGACACCAACATGGGGTCTGCACGACTGCCTATTTGCTTGCTGGATCTGTCTACCACCCTCACTTGCATGCAATTCACCTGCTTATGAGGTGATTTGTATGCCATGGGCAATTCTGTGTTGGTGTGCTAGTGCATGCCCCTCAGCTCTGTTTCCTGGATTGCAATCCTGCTTACTTTCATGTAAGCAGTGTGCCACAATGCCTACAAGGAAAATAAGTCCATGTAGGCTTTATTAAATCCCCCCCAATATATTTTATTTTATTCCTTGTCTTATCATTAAGGTAGGGGCACTCATGTAATTTTTAAGTCTGTGCCTCTGAGCTGACCCCTGCATTTACTAATAAACTTTTCATTACCCTCTTGCGTGAGCTAGTAATATGGAGTATGCATGAAGGAACTCACTCACACATGCACATACATATTTATTTGTATATCTGTATGTGTGTATATATATATATATATATATATATATATATATATATATATATATATATATACATATATATTATGGGTTCACTTCACTATCTCAAAATACTGAAATCTCAAATGTCAGTATCTCAAGACTAAAACAGCGAAAGCCCAGTTCCATGAAAGACCGCATAACCAAATCTGGAAATGTCGAAACAGCGGCTGTGGTGGTGCACTGTGTTAATTGATAACTGGAGATTCAGGTAAGTGTTCATATTTTAGGGGTTTTGGGTAGAGATTCTAGTATATGTTAGTGTGTTGGGAAGTTGTAGGTGTAGGTTACGGTATATCGGTAAGAGTGTGAGTGTGTAACTGTTGAGAATGGTGGTGTTTGTGCATATGTGATGTGTGTTTGTGCAAGAAGGAATGCAGATTAGATTGTGTAGTGGTGGGTTTCATGTCTTTGTCTTTTTAGTGCGACCTCGGAATTAGTGTATATATAAGTAGTGGAGGTGCAGGAAGGCTTGCCCCCCTGCTTATATGTAGGGCAGGTTTGTGTATTTGTGTTGTTGTGTTTGTGTGTGTTTTGTCTGTTTGTTGCAGTGTTGGGAGGAAGGTGTATGTGTGTTTGTTTGAGTGATGCAGGGTGTGCTTAAAAGTCACAATTTTGAATTTCGCACTTTTGGGGTTTCGGTATTTTGATTTTTTGGCTTTATAGTTTCGACATACTAAAATTCGTTATTCAGTATTTTGAGATTATAAAGTGAATCTCTCTCTCTCTCTCTCTGTATATATATATATATATATATATATATATATATATATATATATATATATATATATATATATATATATATATATATATATATATATATATATATATATATATATATATATATATATATATATATATATATATATATATATATATATATATATATATATATATAGAGGACTGTTGACCAAAACTTCAACATCCCGAATCCACAATAACCGAACACACTTTAACGAAAGTGCTTTCACCGAAAAAGCGCTTTCGTTAAAGTGCGTTACAAAAAAAAAACAATAAATATACTTTTATGCAGAGGCAAGCCCCCCCTGCACACCCCGCTGCTTTAATAATCTCACTCCGAAGTCGCACTACACTGGGGAAAAGAGAATTTTCCCTTATCCGCACCATAGTGAGACCAGCACAACAAGCATACTTATCCGAAAGTGCTGCTTCGGTGATCAGCACTTACGGTTAAGTATGTTCGTTGATTTCTGCTTTGGCAGAAAGTGCCATCAGGGATCAGTATATATATATCTTCATGTGTGTGTGTCATAGGTTCATAGGTTCATAGGTTCATACTAGGCTATCTGCCCGAGGGTATTTACAAGCCTAGCCCATAGTTTTGTGGCTTACGCCACCCCTTTAGTTTGGAGAAACTATGCCCATTATTTTGCTGTGCCTCTGTCGAGCAGTGACACTGAGGTAATCCCTGGGGTATATCTGCGATCTCCAATCCATTGGTCAAAATTCCTCTTGAACAAGGCCAGCGAGGTGCTCTGCCTCACATATACTGGGATTTTGTTCCACAGCATAGGGAGTCTTTGGGTGATGAATCTATCCCTCCAGCACGTCCTATTAATAACCGTGTCGAGGTTTAAGTCTCCCGCCCTTGTGGCTCTGAGGGATCTAGATTTTTTGAGGTGAAGCATGTTCATCAAATCTGGGTTTGACATGGCCTTGTATGTCAGGCACAGGTCACCTCTGAGCAAGCGGTAAGCAACTGAATAGAGCTGGAGTTCTTTCAGTCGGGCAGCATAAGACAGATTTTTGAGACCCTTTATCCTTTTGGTGAGGAACTTTTGTGGCCTCTCCAGCTGTTGCAAGTGTCGGGTCAGATACATTCTGAATGGGGCATTGTACTCAATCATTGGTCTGATGAGTGATGAGTATAGGGAGACTATGACCTCCCTTGATCTAGATGTGAATCCCTTCATGATAAGGTGGGCAATGTAGAAGGTCTTCCTAACTACTTTAGCAATATGAGTGTCGAATGAAAGGCTACTGTCAACCTGGGTCCCCAGGTCCCTGATAACTTCTTCTGTGCTCAGTGGATTGCCACCTATATGGTAGCTAGGGGTAACCTTGTTTTTTCCGAAGGGTATGACTATGCATTTCTTGGCACTTAACTTTAGGCCATGGCTCTGGCACCAGTTATCCGCTTCTGTGAGACCCTTCTGAAGGATATCTGTGTCAGATGTGTTTTCGACTACGGCGCCCAGTTTGCAGTCATCTGCAAACTTTGTCAGCCATAACCCTCCTGTGTTTGCTTGTACTTCAGAAAAGTAGATGCCAAACAAGAGTGGGCCCAGGACTGAGCCCTGTGGGACACCACTTGTGACAGGCTTTGAGTCTGACATGGCACCAGCAACTCTGACCCTGTGGGTTCTGTCACTCAGCCAGTTTGCAACCCATCTTGTGATGTATGGGTTTACATTTAAGCTGATGAGTTTTTCAATGATACCCGAGTGGGGTATTGTATCGAAGGCCTTCGCCAGGTCGAGGTAGGCTGTATGGACTGCCTTTCCCTCATCAATGGCCTTGGTGACTGTTTCGAAAAAGTCAACCAAGTTTAAAAGGCATGATCTGCCTTTGACAAAGCCAAACTGGGTTGGATCCAAAGTCTGCAAATTCCCTATGTCTTTATTTATGAGATCCATTATGATCCTCTCCATGGATTTGCAGATAAGGCTTGTCAAGCTAATGGGACGGTAATTTCCAGGGTCAGTGGAGGCACCACCTTTGTGAAGTGGAACCACAGTCGCTGTGCGCCACTCCCTGGGTACATATCCGGAGGTGAGACTAAGATTAAACAGCTGTCCTAACTGCGGGTTTAATTCCTCATTGAGTTCATGGAGCACACAGCCGGGGACACCATCAGGTCCCATGGATGCTGTGTTTTTTGCCTTGGAGAGAGCAGTTCTCACCTGGGCGTTAGAGATGTTTGGGGGGCTACAATCATTTGGTATAGATATCTCTCCTTTTGGGGGGGGGCGGAGAAGTTTGCACTGAACCTGTCAGCCAGTATGTAGGTTTCTAACATAGCTAAAGAATGCCTTATGATTGTCTTTTGAGTCCTTAGCTATTTTTCACTCAAAATTTGCTTTGGATGATTTTATGAGAGCTCTTAGCTTTTTACTTATAGTAATCAGTGGTGTCTTACCTTTTAAGGATTTTGCTCTATCTTGTAGTAGCTTCCTCCTTTTGTTCTAGAGTTTGTTTATGGCTGGGGTCCACCAGACTGGACGCTTGCCTTTGGTACAAAGAGTCTTTGTTTTGCTTGGGATTGCCTGATCCATGCAGTCCTGCAGGTGCTGGTAGAAGGCATTTGTAAGTGATTCAGCAGCTTGAGTAATGTTTACCGCCGGCTCGGGGGCCTTAAAGGAGACCACACTAGTCTTTAGAAGTGTGAAGTCGGCTTTCGAGAAGTTCTTTACTGTGGTCTTTTTTATTTCAGGTGGGGGCGGGATGAGGACCTCCAGCGAGATTAGTTTGTGATCTGATCTCACCAGTGAGGGGTATACTTCCGGTGTTGAACATTGTGCTCCCATGTTCGTGATGATGAGATCAAGTACGTTTTCTCCTCTTGTGGGGATGGTGACTAGTTGTTCCATGGCATTTGAGTTTATGAATTCCAGGAACTTTTGGGCTAGAGTGTTTGGGCTTGAGTAGTGTTCCCAGTCTATATTAGGGTAATTGAAGTCACCTAGTATGATGGTGTTCGGAGATACATTTATCCCCTCCAGTGTTTTCAGGAAAGCCATGTGAGGTTCCTGAGTTTGCGAGGGTGGCCTGTAACATGCTACAAATTGCAGAGCAGTCTTGCCTATGGTTAATTGCACCTGGATGGTCTCCGATGCACTGTGCGTTGCCACCAATCTTGAGGTGTGGGTGTCCTTGATGAATATGGATACCCCCCTCCTTTCTTTGTATTGTCTGGATTTTGGGGCCAGAACGCATGATATGAGGTAAAACCTGATAGTGCTGGGGTGCTCTCAGGAGCCTTGAACCAGGTTTCTGTCACAGCACAGACATCGATGTTCTCCATACTGAGAAGGGCCTCGAGTGCGTGCATCTTGAGGGTGAGACTTCTGGCATTGAGCAGCATTACCCTTAGTTTTTTTTCTTTATTGTGTTCTAGGGTGGTAGGTTTATAATTTGAGCCTTGCCTAAAAAAGGCACTATGGGTGTGGCAAGAGCCTTTTCCAATATCCGCAATCCCAGGGGTGACAGGTGCAAGCCGTCCCTTGCGAAGCAGCGTGGCTTGTCCAGCATGTCTTCCCAGGCAGACAGACATTGGATCCCCTTTGAATTACACCAGAGTTTAAGCCAATTGTTAAAGCTGATCATCTTATCTCTGTATTGTGGCATCATTCTTGGTGAAGGTAGGATACTGCTCAAGGTCAGGGTCATACCTGCCTGGGCTACATAATCAGAGAGCTCCTCAATGTCTCTTTTCATGTAGTCCAAGGAGGTACGTCTCAGGTCGTTTACACCAGCGTGGACAATGACTGAGTCGTACTTGTACCTGCTGTTGAGAGACCTGAGTGCTTGCGTTATGTGGCAGATTCTAGCGCCCGACAGGCAGCTTACTGTGACCTTCTCCTTACTCAGTCTGGTGAGCGGGACGTCAGTGTGTCTGACTATGGAGTCACCAATGACTAGTGTGTCTGGCATTGTGTTTGGCCTTAAGGGCTGTGACTGTTTGACACTCTGACTGTGTGGTCTATGTGTTGCAGGTGTTGTGTTCTGAGGTGGTAGTTGTTTGGGTGTCTGCTTTGGTGGCCTCTGTTGTTTTGGTAGATTTTTGATCAGAGCCTCTGAATATGTCTTTGTGTGTTTATGTGTATGATTTGAGGTTGTGATGGTACTATGTGAGACTGGGTCTGTAGTGTGTGTGGTTACCTTCTCCTCCTGTCTGGTCTTGCCAGTCCTTTGTTGAGAGAGCTCAGCCTCCAGTTTGGCCGTATAGTTGCATCTCTCGCATGTATTTGTGTTTTGTGGGAGGAGCAGAGGGTTGTTCAGTACATGAGGCAATTGTAACATTGCCTCAATATTCCCAGGTTCACCAGCTGAGCAGGAGAGGACACTAGCAACTGATCCCTCGACATGCTAGATGGAATAGACAAAAAAACTTAAAAAATGATTCCGGAAGATGTGGGTGACCGAGAAATCGGGTTAGCCTTTTTGGGGTACTATCTATAACAAGAGTGCTGTATCAAGGTGATAAGTACTGTAGGAGCAAGTGCTGGGCTTTACAGATAGAGAATAGTCTGCTTTGGAGTCAAGTAGAGATAATCTTTTTAGTTATAGGATACGCTGATTAGATCAGTAGTATAGTTCGAGGAAGGTAGTTTTAAGGGAAAATTTGAAGAGTGGACTTTAGGTAGCCCGAATAGTTTAAACCTGATTAACCGGCGCTGCCCTAGTGTGCAACAGTGGCAACTCCGCGCTAAATCGCGCTAAAACTAGCTAAAGCGCGCTTTATAGCAGGGGGCTGGAAGAGACAGGAAATGACCCAAAATGGCCAATAAACTACAAGTTACTGCCTTAAACCACTCCTCTAAGGACAAACAGGCAGCTCAGTACTCCCCACTCTCACTGGTGAGTAAAGAAACTTCCCCCTGACCAAACAAGGAAAATGGAGAAGCACATGAACCAAGACAAAGCCCAGGGATCAGCAAAATCTGGTCTCTGGAACACTAGCTAGGAAAGTATGGAAAACAAAGATATTCTTTTTTTGTTTTTTTCAAGATTTTTTTTACAGAAAGGCAGAAAACACAATAAATGCTATATTTTTCGACTAATTGCTAACAAAAGCTAGTACACTTGAGTGTATTAGCCTGTAGTTTAACTTTTAAGCAAAACTTAAATTAGCAAGTGCAGTAAACAATTTGAGCTTATAAAGACAGTAAAAACAGTGCAAACTTCGATAAAACAAGCAAAAACAGTGGTCGAAAGTTACAACAGGTCGAAAAAGCCAAGAAAAATACTTAAAATCTGGAAAGGTAGTCTTTTCTGGTCTCTGCTGCTACAGGAACACTGCTGGCCACCACGAGGAGCTGTGCTGAGTTCTCAATAGCTGGAAAAGCCCACCAAAGCGCGCTTTACAGCAGGGGGCTGGAAAAGACAGGAAATGACCCAAAATTGCCAATAAACTACAAGTTACTGCCTTAAACCAGTTGTATTTTGAAATTTTAGGATTTTGGTTTATGTGTTTGTATTTATATGTATAAATAAATATATATACAGATTACTGTTCATTTGTCAATTGTTTAGTTTGTCAAAGAATGGACTGTAGGCATAATGTTTGAATGCATGATTGGTTAAGTAATGCAAATGTTGAATGTATGACAATGGATTTCTGGTTCTGAGTGAAAGTTAATGGGGGGATTGTGCCTCTCAGTATTAGGGGGTTAGGGTTAAAATAAGGTTTAGGTAAGGAGATGGCTGGTAGAAGTGTATGTGTGAGTTCTTGAGGGTTATAGACAGAATAAGAGTTATGTTAGGAGCTATATGCTCTGTTGTGTTTTTTGTGTTATTGTGCATATTATGAGTATTATATTACCTATGTAGTTGCAGTGTTTTGGAAAGGGTTATCCTAAGGTTAGATATAGGGTTGGGGATAGGGTCAGGGAGAGGTATAGGGTTAGGATTAGTAAGCAAGTGTTTTCCTTTTGGAGTCTGTTGTATTTTGAAATTTTAGGATTTTGGTTTGCTGTGTCTGTTGTTCAATGTATTGGATTTGGTTGCTTGTGGTTTGATCTTACAGTACATTAATAAAAAGACATGGATCCATATGCCTATATACATATATGCAGTGTTTTTCTAACAGTAACTTACATCTATAACTATATCTGTCTATATATATATATATATATATATATATATATATATATATATATATATATATATATATATATATATGTACATGTACTGTATATGCACATATAAGTCATTAGGCATTGCATCAAAATGTACTGTAACTCTGGTAAACTAACAAATATCAGGCAAAAGTATCAAAGAGCAAAACCATTAAACTGTTCTTTTACAAGAAACAGAAACTACAGGTAAAAGAAGGACCCCACAAAATGGGTTTTTGAAGGTGGCCAATACATTGCACCCTTTTAGGGAGAATAAAACATTGCCCAGGGCCCTTATTTTCCCCTTAATTATTCTTCGAAATATTGAAATTTCTTTCGATTTATTAAACACTGAGAGTTGGGGGGGCCCCCCTTTCCCAAAAAAGGGAAACTTTTCTTGCTGCACTGGGACTCCTTAATAAGTGTGGGGTTTCTAGAGGGGCCTGTGTATTAAGGCACAAAAATTAAAGAACCCTTTCCCAATTTTAAAATCTTAAAGTGCCCAGGACTTACCCTTGCACGTATTTAAAATTGCTAAATATTCAATAAACAAAGGGGTTTAGCTGGGGACACCGAAAAGCAACATTGCCCTTGTTCAGGGAATTTACATGAAAGTTCCAGAAACAGGTAATCGGGTATTTTGGGCGGGGAAAATAATGATGTAACAAAGGGTCCCCCTAGGCCACACATGGCTATTTGTTTTGGCCGGCCGGGGCATAGGGGCATGCCTAGGGCCCAAAAATTTCCGGGGTTTTCCCAAAGCCATCTTTGGGGGGGTTTGGTACCAAAGGGGGGGGGGGTTGACCCCCCCTTTGTATTACTACGGGTTTTCTGCAGGATTTTTATGTAGAAAGGCAATACTGTAAATGTTCAAGTGGCGGGGAAGACGCATGGCCCCCGATAATCTGGCTTGGCCCGTATTGCCCCCCAAACCTAGATGTTTATTTGGTTTCCTCATTTTATTCAGGGGTTTTGTGCTTTCGTGGAGTTACCCGGCTGTGGCAGACAAAAAATGCCTGTTTCCCCTAAAACATCGGGTACAGGTAAACATCCAGAAGGATTTGGAAATGAGGGTTGCCGCCCACTTTTGAAAACCCTGGGACCACTGTGGAATTTTAAAAAGATTCATATGTCCCCCCCACCCAATAAAAATAAATGTTTTATTCAGGGTGTTCTAAGGTTGGGGGAAAATTTGGGATGTGTAGGGTTTTAAATGTCCCCATTGGGTTTTGGAATATAATACTATATTTAAAAAATATTATTTATATATTTTTTTTTTATTATAAAATAATATTTTTTGTGTATGCCCTTCACCTGATACAATTTTTCCAATTTCCCGGGCCTCACTCCCCCTTTTTTTTGGAAGAACAGCTTATTTAGCATTAGACATCAATGTACAGCCCTGAACAGCCCAAGTTTTCTTTTTACCCCCAAGTCGACTTTGGGGTGCAGAATGGGGAAAAACAAATTGGTTTTTACCCTTCAAATGTTGCTGAATACCTTTTGATTCTACCTATGATCATTACAAGGGCCAAGAACTTTGGCTTTTGGCCCGTTAATAACAGGGTTTCTGAAATTTTTTTCCCTTTCTGAATTTTTTAAATTTACTACATGAAATCCAAAAACATCACTTGAAGGAAAAACTTCTTTAAATTGGCCCTGGGTCCCCTAAGGCTTGCCTTCCTGCTCAAAATAAAACTGGCCCAGGTAAACACAGTTAGAGCCATTTTCCCCTTGTGCAATTCAAAAAACCCAAGTGCTCTTGTCCAATACTTGGTGGCCCCTTTTATGCAGCCCCTTTTGTGGAAACCCTTTTCCCCAAGGAGGGGATCTGCAGGTACCCGGGCTTTGAACCCCGGGCTTTTCAAAATTCAGAACCCGGGGAAATTAAGGGTTCCCCCCAAATTTTTTTTTTCCCCATAGGGTCCTATTCATTCTGTTTTTAAATTTTTTTTAAATTTTAAATTTTTTCTTAACACATTTTGGCATTTTGGTCAAACATAACTTTTAAAAAAAAAATTTTTAAATTTTTTTTCCAATTTTTTGGTAACAGGGATAGTTTTCACATACGGTTCGCTTTTTATTTCTCCCTTTTATGTTTTTTACACTTTTTCCTTTTTTAACACCTTTTTGGAAATTTTCCATTACTTTTTGGAAAACGGGGGTTGCAATGCCTTTTTGTTTGGGTTGCACCACCCTATTTTTATACCCCTTAATGTTTTTTCCCTGGAAACTGTTTGGGGTCTTGATTGGGTTTTTTCCCTGGATTGCCCTGTTATTTATGAAGCATTAAATGAAAATGTCCAGTGGCTTTAAACCCTAAAATTAATTTTATTCCTTGTTTGGGGGGGCACTATGTAATTTTTAACTTCCTTGAGTCCCCCCTGATTTACTAAAAACTTTTAACCCTTTTGGTGGCAGAATTTATCTAAAGGAACCATCACACCCAATACATTTTAGTATTTGTTTTTGGAATATTTATAATATTTTTAAATTTTAAAAAATTTATTATTTAGGGTTCATTCATTCAAAAATCGTCTCTGCAAAAAGCTAAAAAAGAGTTCCTAAAGAAAAAAGGTTAAAAACAGGGGTTGGGTGGTGAAAAAGGGTTGGTGTTTTATTTTTTTTGGGGTGATTCTATAATGTTTGGTTAATTGTGGGGAGGACATATGGAAAGTGTATGTGCTGGAGAATGGTTTTGGCATTGGAGTGTTTTGGAAAGGAAAAACAATTAGATTTTAGTGGTGGGTTTCTTCTTTTTTTTTTCAGTTGTGTATTTAAGAGGGGGGGGAAAGGTTCCCCTTATATGCAGGGGTAGGGTTTTTTGGTTTTTTTGGGGGTTTTTTTAGTGGGGGAAAGGGTATGGTTTTGGATATGCGGGTTTTAAAAGCAAAATTTTGTTTTTCCTTTTTGGGTTTTTAATTTTTGTTTTTTATTTATATTTAAAACAAAAATTTTTTTATTTTTTTTTAAAAAAGTGAATTCTCCCCTTTTTAAATTTAATTAAAATTTTTTAAATTTAATTTTTTAAATTTTTTAAAATATAAAAAATTATATTAAAAAAAAATTTATTTTTTAATATTTTTTTTTTTTAAAAAATTAAAATTTAAAAATTTTTTATAGGGGCTGTTAAAAACCCTTAAAAACCCCAAAAACCAAAGGTTTTAAAAAAACCCTTTTAAAATTAAAAAAAAAATTCTTTTATGCAGAGGCCCCCTACACCCCTTTTAAAATTTTTCCCCCATACATAAAAAATTCCCACCCGTTTGTGAGAAGAAAAACAATTACCGGGGTTTTCACCTTCTTAATTTTGATTTCTGTTTGGCAAAAGTCCCTGGGTCAGTAATTTATTTTTGGGTTTTCAAGGCAGGTTCATCTAATTCCAGGGTTTTTGCCAATTTTTTGCTTCCCCCCCCTTTAGGGGGAAAACATTTTTTTTCTTCCCTCTTGGAATGCCTGAGGTCCCCGGGGGGGAATTCTCCCCCCCTTTGGTAAAAAACTTTGAAAACCAGCTCCCGCCTACTTTGGGGTTTTTCCACAAAGTCTTTGGGTATAAACATTCCACCCCCTTTATTAAAAACCTTCTTTTAACCCCCTTGTGGCCTAGGGTTTGATTTTTGGGTAAGCTATTCAAAACTTTTGCAGGTTTCAGGAAAAACCCCCTTTGGGGTAACAACAAAGACTAGTTTTTTCATGGGGCCAAAAGAAAATTTTGGGCCCCTTTATTTTTGGGTAAACTTTTTTTTCCCTTTAAGGCGGGTGTCACTGAATGGGGTTGTCCAATTTTGGGTTAAGGGGAAGTATAAATATTCCTTGTTGATGTGAATTTCAAAAAGGTGGGCTGAAAAGGGTTTTCCCAAACTACTTTAAAAAGGGTTCGTCTCTGTAAGGGGTCCCCACCCCCTTAACCCTGGTCGGGATTCCCCCTTTTGGGTGCTGGGAAACCTTGTTTTTCAAGGGTATAAATTGTTTTTTGGGCTTTTAATTTGGTGGCTTGGCCCAGTTTTTCGGGAAACCCTTCTAAAATTCTTGTAGATGTGTTTTAGGCCCAGGCAGTCATTAAACTTTTACCTAATTTTTTCTTGTCTTCAAAAAGTGGGCCCAAAAAAGATAGGCTGGCCCTGTGGGCAACTTTAATTTACTCTGGACCAGAATTGATTGGGGGTTTGACTCACCATTTGCCCCCTTTTTTTATTATGGGTTTATTTTAAAGTGATATTTTTAATAAAATTTATTTATAATTTTGGGGGGTTACTCCTTTTCCCCTCAAATCCGGGGATTTTAAAAAGTCAACCAAGAAAAAGGGCAGTTTTTTTGAAAACCAAAGGGGGGGATAAAGTTGTTCCCTTGTTTTATTTATGAGATCCTTTATGCCCTTAGGTTTGGAAAAGGGTTGTAAGAAATGGGGGAATTTAGGGTGTGGGGGCCCCCCGGGTAAAGTGGAACTTTGGGGGGTTTGGGTCATATGAGGTGTTTGAAAACAGTTTTAAATGGGTTTAATTTCTTGGGTTTGGGCACCGGGGGAAATGGGTATGGGTGGGGGGGCCCCGTTTATGGGGGTGTTTGGGGGTTTTGGTTGTTTCTTTTTTGGGGGGGGAAGTTTGTGTGTGAGTATGGGTTTCTAAAAGTAAAAATTTTAATTTTTTTTGGTCCTTTATTTTTTTAAAATTTTTTATTTTTTATAATTTAGTTTTTATTATAGTAATCTTTCTTCCTTTTAAATTTTTTATTTATTTTTTTTTTAATTTTTTATTTAAATTTTTTTTAAAAATTTTTTTTTTATTTTATATATTTATTTAAAGGCTTTGAAGTGTTTCCAAGTTGAAATTTTGGGGGCCAAAAAGGGAAAAATTTTAAATTAATTTGGGAAGTTTTTTACGGGGTTTTTTTTTTTTGGGGGGTAACCCTGGTTTTTTTTTTTAATCCACCAGGGGGGGAACCGGGTTAACTTTGTCCCCCCCTGGTGATAAGGTAATTTTTTTTCCTCTTTGGGGAGGTGCTAGGCCCATATTTAGTTTTGTTCCCAGGTTTTGGGTAAGGTTTGGGCTTGGAGGTTCCCAGCATATTGGGTTTGGCACCTTTAGGTTTGGAGAACTTTATTCCGTGTTTTCAGGAAGGCCATTGAGGTTCCGGGTTTTTTGGGGGGGTCCTTCATGTCAAATTCGGACGCCAGGTTTTGCCCTATTCTGATTTTTCCCCCAACTTAGGGGGGGGGGTTTTTGATGAATTATCCCCCCCTTTCTTTATTGTCGGTTGGGGGGCCCGCTGTTGGGGAAAAACCTGATTTGGGTGGGGGGCCTTAACCGGTTTTGAAACCCCGAATTTTCCCTCTGAAAAGGGGCCCTGTTTTGAGTGGATTCTCATTGGCAGCTTTACCCAGTTTTTTTTTTTTTTTGGGGGATTTTTTACCCTTGAAAAAAGGCATATTTGGGGAAGGCCTTTGCCAATTTTCCCCCCAGGGTAAAGGGTAACCCCTTAAACCGGGGCTTGTACTTCATAGGGGAATTGTCCCCTTTGAATAACCGTTTTAAGCCAATTTTTAAACTGTCCTTACTCTGTTTGTGGTCACTTGGTGAAGGGGAAACTGTGGAGGGTATCCCTCCCTGGGCAATAATAAGGCCCCAATGCTTTTTTCATTATCCGGGGGGCCCCTAGGTCGTTTAAAGGTGTCGGGCATTTGACCTCGGGAAACCCTGGTGTTTTTTGGGGGGTTTTCAGGGCACAGATGGCCCCCACTAGCGGGTGGGGGCCCATGTGCGTTTGGGAGTCCCCAAGACGGGGTTTCGGGCTTGGGTTTTTGGGCCTTTGGGGCAGTTTGAACCTCTTGGGGTTATGGTTCATGTTGTGTTTAGGGGGTAGGTTTGGGGTTGTTTGGGGCCTTTTTTTTTGGTAGTTTTTGATCCCTCTAATTTGTTTTTGTGTGTTTAGGTAATTTAGGTTGGGGGTTACAGGAACGGGGTTTGGGTTTTTTGGGGTTATTCCCTTGTCTTTTGAGTCCTTTTTAAAACTCCCTATTTCCCCGAAAATTTTTTCCCCCGGGTATTTGTGTTTTTGGGAAAAGGGGGTTTTTTTTAATGGGGCTTTTTGTTTTCGGGTTCACCAGCGGGAAAAAGGGGACATCCTATCCCTGCATGTGTAATAAAAAAATTAAAAAGTTCCCGGGAAGAGGGGGTGAAAAAGGGTTTTTTGGGGATATTTAACGATTGATAATTAAGTCTGTAGGACAATTTGGGGGTTTCTGAAATATTGTTTTGGGAGTAATAAAATAATTTTTTATTTAGGTCGCTATTAATCATAGTTTTAAATGTTTTGAAAATTTGGGGGGATTTAAAAAAGTTTTGATTAAGGCCCCCTATTAAACATGGGGGAGGGTCTTAAATTTATCGGGGGCGGGAAGGACGGTGCCCAAAAATGGAAAAAACAAAAGACTGTTCCACTCCTCTGGGAAAAAGGAGTATTTCCCCCCTTATGGTAGTAAAAAAACCCCCCCTGAAAAAAAGGAAAATGAAAGAATAAAAGCAAAGCCCAGGGTCAGAAAATTTGGTCTTGGCATAGCAAAAATAAAAAAAAATTTTCTTTTTTTTTTTCGTTTTTTCAAAAGGCAAAAAAATAAAGCTTTTTTTTTTTTTGTAAAAAAAGCTAGCCTTAGTGTTTGCCTGTTTTTTTTAAAAAACTTTTAGCAATCATAAAAAATTTGACTTTAAAACAGTCTGTTTGTAAAAAAAAAAAAAAAGGGGTTTTAAACTAAAAAAAAAAAATATTTCTGGGGTTCTTTTTTTTGTGTACGGGAACATGTAAAAGTGTGTGAGTTTAAATGCGGGCCCCCAAAGGTTTCAGCGGGGGGGAAAAGCGGAAATGCCCCAAAATTGAATTGTTTGTTAAAAGTTTTTTTTTTAAAAATTTTAGGTTTTTTTATGTTTTGTATTTATTGTTTAAATTTATCGTTATTTCTTTGCAATTGTTTTTTTTAAAAGAATGGCTGTGGTAATTTTTAAATCTTTGGGTTTAAAAAAATTTTTTAAAATTAAACAATGGTTTTGGTTTGAGAAAAATTTGGGGTTTGTTATATTGGGGTTAGGGAAAAATAATTTAGGTAAAGTGGCTGGAAAGGAGGGTTTTTTTGATTAAAACAGTAAAATTTGGAATATTCTGTTGGTTTTTTTTTATTTGCAAAAGTAAATTTTCCTTGTTTCATTTTTTGGAAAAGGGGTTTCCCAAGGGTTTAAGGGGGGGAACAAAGGTTATTGGATTTAAAAGTTTTTTTTTGCTGTTTATTTTAAATTTTAATTTTTTTTTGGTTTTCTTTTGCAAGTAATTTTTTGTTTGGGTTTTAAAAAATTTTTTTAAAAAAAAAGCTGGCCCTTCCCTTAAATAATGCGGTTTTTCTAAAAACTTACACCTAATTGCTTTTTTTAAATATTAAATTTTTAATTTAAAATTTTTTTTTTAATAAAATTTCTGTCTTTCAATTGTCAAGGTTGACAAAATGTTGAACCGGGTAAATCAAATTGGAAAAGTTAAAAGGCCCAAAAATGTTTTTTCCAGAAACAAGGTAAAAAAGGAAAAATGGGTTTTGGGGTCCAAATTTAACAAAATAGACTCTGCCTTTAAAATTTTTCAAAATGTTAAAAATTTTTTGGTTGACTTGTAAAAGGGTTTTAAATTAATTTTTGTAAATTATCCCTCCCTTTTCAAAATTTAAAAGTTTTAAAAAAAATTTGGGTTTGCCCTTTTAAAAAAACCAGGATAAACTATACCCCTAATTTAAAATATATTTTATTTTATTTTTTATTATTTTCTTTTTAAATTTTTATTTTTCCAAATATAAAAAAGCCTGTTTTTTTTATTTGACAAAATTAGTTAAACCAAATTTTTAAAATGCAAATTTTTTAAAATTTAAGTTTTTTAAACCTTGTACTTTGTAAAATTTTTAAATTTTGTCTAATTTTTTAAAATTTTTAAAAAACTGAATTTTTTTTTTTTTTTTTTTATTCAATTTTTTAAAATTTTTTTTTTAAAATTTTTTTCCCACGAAAATCTTTAACATTTATTTCCTTAAATCTTTTTAAAAAATAAACTAAACCCCTCTGATTCCAAAATAAAAGGGCTGTTTCCTTATAGTTCATGTGATAAAACTACAATACCCCCTTAAACGCAAATTTTAAATTAAAATTAAAAAACCAGAAAACAACAAAGTTCAAAAAAATGCAAATTAAAAATTTAAAATTAATTAAAAAATAAAGTTAAAACCAGTAAATGTCTAATAAAAGATTCTGGCTTCATTTTTTCAACAAGTGCCTCAAAAAAAAAATAACCAAATACAAGCAGGGATTAAACCCGAAACAATTTTTTTCAATAAGGACTGATTGTTTAAAAATAGAAAAATTTAATTAACCAATCCTAGTAATTAAAAATCCAAAACCCAGGCAAACACAAAAAAAAACATCAAAACTAAGCAACTAAAACCCACAACAACAAAAACCACAACCAAAAACCACACAAACAACACCCTTACTTTTTAAAAACAAAAAAAAATTTTTTTAAACAATAAATAAAATTAAAAATTTTTTTTTATAAAATTATTATTTAAATAATACATAATTAAAATTTTAATAAATATATTTTTAAAATCAGGGGACTCATTCTACTTTATTTTTTTTTGGACCCCCTTTTTTTTAAAGTTAAAGCCAAATTTTTAAAATAAATAAAAATATAGATTTTTAATTAATAATATTTTTTTTGAAAAAAATTTTTTTATATTTTTTTTTATATTTATTGGGGTGGTAATGGTTCTTTTTTTTTTTAAAAAAATCCTTAAAAATTAACGGGTTGTTTTACAATAAAGATAAGACTTAAAACCCCCCTTTACTTTGGGGTAAAAGTTCGTATTTTAACATCTCCTTAAAATTTGAATAATAAAATTGTTATTTTTTTAAATAAACAAAAAATAAAATTTTATATTTATTAAATTATTTACAATAATTTAAAACCACCAAAAACTTTTACTTTACAAAGTCTCGGGGCAGTGTCCCCACTACCCTAAATTTTTCCAAGGAATCCCCCCTTTAACCCCCTTCCACCCCATTCCCCCCAAAAAAAAATTTTTTAAAGGGGAACAAAGGGATAACCTTTCCCTTTTAAACCCAATTTCACCTATACAAAAAGGGGGGAGGGACCAACTAGAAAAGTCCCCTTTTTCCTTTTAACCCCACTTTTAACCTTAAAACCCCCTTTTCCCCAAAACCCTTCCTTTTCCCTTTCCCACCACCCCCATATCTTATCCTTTAAATACCACCAATTCTCCTTACCCCCCCATTCCCTTTTCAAAACTAAAACTTTTTATCCCCTCTTTTCCCCCCCCCCCAAAATCACCCCAAACACAAAAATTTTAACCTTTTTTAAAACTCTATTTCAATACTTTATCAAAAAACCAACTTAGTTATCCCCACAATTGTCACCTCAACCACCCTAGAATTTACCTAACTATTCCCATACCTTTCCCCCACACATACCTCCCCCCCCAATAAAGGCAAACCCCCTCACCTAATACCCCCTTTTAAAAAAACCACCTTCTTTAAAAAAAAGGGCAACCTTCACCCCTAACCCCCACCCTTTCCCCATTTTCCCCTCCAAACCTACCAACAATTCCTTAAAAAGGAAATGAAAATTAAAAACCAGCCTGGTCAAAGGTGTCCCTCCTTCAATCCCAAAACCCCCCCTTCCAAAAATCTCTTGGTAAATGGTTCCCCCCAAAACCCCCTTTTTTAAAAAAATTTTTCCCCTTTAATTCCCAAATTTAAACCCCCACCAAAAAAAGAAACCCAAATCTGACCCCAATTTCCATACCTTAAAAGCCAACCACAAACCGGAAAATTCCACAATTTTTTTGAAACAATCCCCAATCTTTCCCCCCAAATAATGACTATTGGGAAACCCCCCCAGTTTGCCCCCAAATTTATGCAAAAATCCAGCCAAACCCAACTTCCAGTAGCCTCCCAAATTGAAACCCCCAAAATTTCCCCAACCCTAACTAAAGCACCTCCCCATGGAAAAACAATCCCCAAATTAATTTTCCCCAAAAAGAAAAAAGAAAAATAAATAATGCCCAAAAAAAAAAGGGAAAATTTTTAATAACCCAACTTTTTAACAATTAATTTAACTACCCTTTACAAATCAGGCCCCCTTTTTGGGAATCAAACCTTCCAAAAACCCATGAATGAAAACCCCCCTACCGGAAATTTTCATTAAACCCCCCCCACCAGAAAAAAATCTTTTTCCCACACCCTTCCCCCTTTTAAAATTCTTTTGCCCAAATTCTCCAAATTCTTTCATTTGAACAAAAAAACCCCCCTCCCAGTTGATTTTCACTCCACCTTAATCTTTAAACCTACCCCCAAAAACACCTTTCCAACATTCCCTAAAAACTCCAAATACAAAAGGGCCAAAATATAGCCATGTACATAATGCACCCCACATAAAGTAACCCAAAACCCTTTGCAACAAACCTAACCCTTCCAACAAAACTTTCAATATAACCCTCATAAGCGGCCATTGAATATCCCTACATTCCACCACCACTCTCCCCCATCCCCTCAACATACGCCCTAATGTCCAAGACTTAGTAAAATCCTGAAACTCCGCTACCTTAGCAAAAATGCTAATTGCAGCCAAATCCACCTTAACCATCTGCAAAGACTTGCTTAGCTCCCAAGCATGAGCTACATATTGCAGTAGTAATTCCTCCCCATACCCCTTCCTCTTCTGGCTGCAAAATAAACTTTTAAAAATTTAGAAAGAGCCCTCCCCGCCTTCCTAAAGAAGGGGCCCAGGAATGCCATACAAACTGCCTGGCTACATCACCTAAGATTCCACACCTCCTCTGGAAATTTTCCCCCCCCCATGGAACCAACCCTCAAACCTGCAAAACTGAAATCAGGACAAGCTATCAGCAATCTCATTCCTTAAGCCAGGCACATGCTCCTGTAAAAAAAAAATTTATTAAGAGGCTCTGCAAAACCAATTTACATAATACCAACAATAACAAACCCGACTTAGTCATCTTCTTTTCAATACCCTCACTACAGCCATATTATCAGAGTGAAAAAATATACATTGCCCCTCAATTGCTCTTTCCCCACAGAAGCTGCCCATATAGGCATCAACACTAAAAGGCCACATCCGCCCCTTTCCCTTTTTCCCCAAACCCCGACCATTCAGCCCCAAAACCCCTGACTCCCAAAATAGGCCCCATGGCCCCCCGCTGTGTCTGTAAACAACTGAAGTTCCTCCTGCCCCACCCAGTCTGACTGCCAAAAAGATATCCCATTAAATTGTTGCAAAAACCCATTCCACTACACCAAGTCCTCCTGCACCAGTTGGGTCACCCTAACCCAATGGTGTTTGCTCTGACCCCCTTTCAGCAAATACGCCACTGACCTGCAAAACACTCACCCTGCCCACAGGCAAAATTCAAAAGCCCAAGCAACTCCATAACTGAACAAACCGAATCTTATCCTTACCCAACACCGAACATATCACCCCTAAGTCTCTATTTTATTCGGTAAAAAAACAGTCCCGCTCTGCATCACTGTTAATCCCAAAAAATTTTAATGCTCCTGGACCCTCCATCTTATGCTGACCAATGGTACCCCTAGCTCTTTACACATAATCAAAAATCCCCATCCCTTCTGTGCTCCTCCCCCTTCCCCCCCAACAAAAATCATCTAAATAATGCACTGCCTTTTGAGTTTCCACTTTCTGCTGCCAAATCAAACCAAAACTGTACTGAACTTCTCAAAAGTCGCACATGCCACTGACAACCCATAGGCATAGCTTTATCAGTAGTACTTATCTCCTACCTGCATCCCCAGTAGTGGTCAATCCTCACTCCTAATAGGCAACAATCGAAAAGCCGACTCAGTGTCAACCTTAACCAACCATGCTCCCCAAATTCCTAATCACTTTCACTGCATCATCTAAAAACGTAATGCACCCTAACCCCCCCTCTTCTATAAAATCATTTACTGAATTCCCTTCGGATGACAAGTGATGTATCGTCTGATTCCCCTCTCGCTTCTTGGCACCAACCCCAAAGGTGACACCCTTGTACTAAAACGGACTGTCAAAAAGGGCCCAATAACTGCCCCCCCACACTCTTTCTCCAGTACAACCTCCAAGATTCCTCTTTACCTTGAACAGATCATAAATTCTTGTAACCCCCACCCCTCCTTTTGGGCTTATTTGGAAACCCCTTGAAATCCTTTTATTATCTCCTCTTTGATGGCCAGACCTGGAAACCGATAAAGCATACCCCAGAGAACCTCCACCTTAATGGGGAACAGCACCCCTTCCTCTAATGGCTCTAAAGAACCTGAGTCCAAATCCCCAGGACCCAAAAATTTCCCTCCCCCGACCGGTTGGCCCGGGGAAACCTTGCCCACCAAAACCCCCCACCCATAACATTAGAGTTGCAGGTGGACAGATCTTGCCACCAGAGCCAATGATCGAATGACTCCCCCCACATCTTGAACAAATGTGTGCAAATTTGTACCCCACCCATGAACAGGAGCCACTATAAATGACCAACACCCACCACGCCCCACAACCTTCTGTTAAAGCCAACGAACTATCCCATCATAGCCAACCATAGATCTGGATGACCCTCCCAATGAAGTGACTGGTCCACAGCCTTCCGGGTGAAAGCTGATCTCCCAAAACCATGCATTACCTGGCCTTAACCCTTTAGCCTCACGAATTGGAAATAGCCTAGAAGTGGCAGGACCAAAGACCCCCCTTTCCAGCTGCACTGCCATAAAATAAATAAAGCCAACCACCCAATTATACCATGTCCTAGGGGGAAGCTTACCTACCTCTGCCTTCCCAATGCCACTAAAGAAAGTCCTTGCTATTAGAGGACTCTGCCCCCAGCCACTGGACTCCTTCTGCATTCATCAGCTCAAACAAATCCACATACTCTCCTTTCCAAATTTTCTCCTTAACCCCACCCAGAATGTGAAATCAGGAAAACTGCTCCTGTCCCAAAAGGGGAGCCAACCAGTCCCTGGGCCACACCCAAAGTCAGAGCCTACCTCCAAGCCCAAGACCAAACTGTCCCTGGAACCAACCCCCCCCGTCTCTAACTGGGTACCTGTCCCCCGGAGCCCTTCTTTCTTTCCCTTTACCATCCCGAGATCCCCAACTGAAAGTCTTTCTCCCTCCCCACCACTCCTCTCCCTACCCCGCCTTTTCCTTCCATTCCTGACCTTTGTTTTCGCTCTGGGGAACCGGGTTTCCCCCTCCACCTGCTTGATGCCTGTTCTTTTTCCCTCCATCGGGGGCTCACTGTCCACCCTTTTGACCTCTGTATTCCTGTCCACTAAATTTGCCCTCCTGGAACACTCCCCTTTGGGCCACAAACCCCCCTTTTTCTGCCTTATTCTTAATTTACCATCTTAAAAAAAACTATTAAATGTTTTAAATATTACTCCCTCCGACCCTATAGCCCCCATCCTTAAAATTCCCCGCCTGGACACACTTTCCCCCAGTGCAACCCAATCTGCCCCATCCCCTTTAAACCCCCCAAAGAAACCCAAAACCCCCCCATAAAACAAATAAAAAATATTAAAATGATTTAAAAAAAAATAATCCGCCCCAACATCCCCACAACCCGCCACCCCACCAACCATTACCAAAAAAAGCCTGAAAAACTTAAATTTTTCCCAATGCAATACAGAGGTAACCCCCCCCAGACCTGCCCGGCCCGCCAAAAGAACGCAAAAACCCCCTGAAAAAACCAGGGAAAAGGAAAGGATATTCTGCCACCCCCACCACTGAATAACAGGACACAGAACACCTGAATGACCCACAACCATCCCAAGACGGACAACGGGGACCAGAAGGCACGGAAAACCCATGAACCCACCAGGGGGAAAAAAGCTTTCCCACCCCAAGAGATGAGCCCAGTCAAAGATGAACCCCACCCACCAAAGACTGCTGGGATAACGCCGGACAAAGGGAATACCCAGGACCCCCCGGGAACAAAAGACCCCAACCCCAAACCCCTCCACCCCATGAGAACCATTTCCCCAGAAAAGGGCTCACCCCAAAACCCCCCGGGGGCATAAAAAACCACCACAACCCCAAGCTAAGGGGCCAAAAAACCCTCCACCGTACCAGACCACTAAACACTTTCCTCTTTTTTTTTTACCCACCTCCCAAAACCCCCCCCACCCAAAAACACCCCACCCCCCAACACACCCACCCAACCAAAACACAACCACACACACAAACACACAACAAATCCTCAGACACCCTCCACAAAGCCCCCAAACCAAAAACCCGCCCCCACCCCACTAACACCATACCCCCAGGAGGGAAAGAAATCCAGGAACTAAAAACCCCCCCCCCCACCAAGGCCCCGAAAAACCTCAAACCCAGGGAAGCCAAGCCACCAAAACCCTTTTCCTCTTTTTTTTTACCACCCTCCAACCTTTCCCCACCCACCCCACACCCCCCAACCCCACCACCACAACCACCCCCCCAAAACAACCCCACCCAAATCTCTCTATATTCCACCCTTCCCTATCAGAAGCCCAAATATTTCCCAACTACCCCCCTTAAATTTAAACCAAAAAACCCCAAAAAAAAAAAATGAAGTTCCTCTCCCCCTCATAACCCTTTATCCAAATATAAGGTCGTCTGGAGAAGTAGATTAATGCAACCAAACAAAAGGCCACCCCCTTTAAACCCAAATTAATCCTGAAAGTCCCTCCTTCCCCCCCCTATTCCTTTTTCACCCTTCTCAAACCAAAACCTATGTCCCTTAATAAATCCCCCCTTAATTTCACCTTATTCAATTTCCCCTTATTGAACAACCTTAGTTTTCCCAAATAATTTTTACTAAGCAGGAAAGCCATTATGAAAAATTAAGAAGCCCTCAAATACTCAAACTTTAATACAAGGACAAAAATTTTGAAAAACTTTTTTTTTTTTTGGGCAGAAATGGACAATGAACAGGAGCTCTGAGAGAAAAACACATTTAAACCCAAAATTTAATGAACCACAAAATTCAATCCAATACAAACAGATCTAAACCCCCAAAAAATTCTCAAAAACTAAAACTAAGTTAGCTTAGAAATATTGTAGCTCCCTCTAACACAACCCCAAGGGGGTTATGTCTTTTTTTCAAAAGATCAAAAAATCAGGATTAAAAATTAAAGGTTTCTAAGTAGAAAAGAAGTGCTCTTGAAAACAACTAACAAGAACTTTTCCAGGTCCCAGATACCCCTCTGAATTAAGGAGTTTAAAGTGCAGTTGAGCAGGCAACTACAAGGACACAATCGATTCACACTAAGATAGAAAAACCCCAAATTTTTTCCATCACCTAAAGATATTTATAAAAAGAAGCCACCACAAAACATTCAAATTCCAGAACAAGAAAACAGATCTGAAAGGACATGTAACCCTTCAAACCCAGTCCCAAAAATGTTAAGTTCTCAGCAAATTAGTGGGAAAGGGATAGGGCCCCCTTTTCCAACACCAAAGACCCCTTTTTCCCTTTTTTTTTAAAAAAAAATCCCTTTTGGGCAGGCACTTGTTTAAATGGCTTTTCAAATATTGTTAAAAAGGAAAATCTTCCTTTGATAATCCTAAAGGGTTTTTCCCCTCTTTTTCCCTTAGGGGCACCAAATCCCGTTTCAGATTTCAGGGGTTTTACAGTGTCATTGACCCAAAACCCTTTTTAAAAGGAAAATCCCACAAAAACCCTTTAATTCCCTCCCTCCATTCTTTAGTGGGGGGAAAAGAGCAAGGGAAAACACAAAGGGAGGCATAATCCCACAAAACCCCACCCGAGAATCAAACCAGAAACCTTTTTTCTGTGGGCAGAATCTAACCCTACCACTTGGGGATGAAATTTATAAAGTTTCTAGCATCACATTAAAGTGTTTTTCAAAATACTTTTCCCAAAGAGAAAAACTGACTTATTAAAAACTTAAATTGATTTAATGGCACAATGAAGTTAACATCGTTTTCAAAATGGAGGATTTACAAACCATATTTGTTCCCCAATAAATGGCCAAAATCTCCCTTTCATTCCCGAAAAAATTACTTAACCCCCTTAGGTTTTAAAGCAAATCCCATTTAAACCATGGCTTTTTACATTTTGGTTAAAGTTCCCAATAAAACTTTTTTTTTAAATTGAAAAAAAATTCTTTCCACATAAACATTCTTATAAAATTCTTCTCCATTCTTTAAATGGATATTTAGAATAAGATGAATCAAAAGGGTTTATTTGGTATATTTTCCTTATTTTTAAAACCTCTATTGTGAATTGATGTCAGTCCAACTAAAGTATTCTTTCAACTGGAATAGGGGCACTGGGAAATTTTTCCCCACCCCTTGGGGGTGAAATATATATCATGTTTCCTTAATTCATGTCAACTTTTTTTAAAATTTTGCCCTGTTTTTCAAAATTTAAAACGTATAAATAGTTTTTGAATGCTGAGTCATTTGATTTAAAAATAAATTAGTTTTTGAAAGAATGTTACCCAATTAGTTTCAAATTTTTAAAAATTCAAGATTTATTTCAATATAAAGGAGTTATTTACCATAACTTTTATATGACTTGGTGGGAATTAATGAGGTTAAATTTTCCCCCTTTTTCCATTTTTTGAATTACTTAGCATTAATGGAAATTAACTATAAACATGCCTATTTTCAATGGGTTTGAAATGCCCCAGATTAAAACAGTTTTGGGGTTGCACCATTAACTTCCTGCCAATCCAACATAAACGAAAGGCATTTTGTTAAGTTATCCTCTCCAGAACCCGATACTAAGAAATTTCTTTCCAAATGGGATATTTTTAAGAAGAACCAGGATTTAAACAATGGAAAATTTTTGGGACTTAGAAATAACGATACAATTTGGAAATTTTGGAAAATGTCAAAGGGGCACTTACTTAACAGGGGTTTTAATTCCTCTGGATTCAAGGCCAATACAACTAGATTTTTCCGACTTCGAGAAATATAGTAAATATGGGTGAATTCTTAATGGCTACATACTCAATATCTTTTTAGCACAACCCATTACCTTATGCCTCCCATTTTGGATTCTGAGAAAAGAGTTTACTGACTTGTTTAAACCTCTCCTTCAAAGAAGTTATAATTCTGGTAATTTTTAGTCTCCAGTTTTTTAAAATTTCCCCCCTCTTTGGAAGTTTCATCCTTTTTAAACATGTCACCCAGAATTTATAATTTTCCTAAAA
This sequence comes from Protopterus annectens, assembly GCF_019279795.1. Lineage (NCBI taxonomy): Eukaryota > Metazoa > Chordata > Ceratodontiformes > Protopteridae > Protopterus > Protopterus annectens. Next base: position 222,313,376 of record NC_056738.1, read on the forward strand.
GATTATAATTCTCCCCTTTATGCTTAAAGCCTTTTCATGCCAAACTCAGGATATACTAGGAGGAAGGATGGAATGAAAAGTTATGGGCTCAAGAAAAATTCATAGTTGAAAAGAAAAAACCCTCCAATTTTTAAATTTTAACATTGCCATATTAAAAAAGGAAAAACAAGACATTGTAACTAAATAAAACATTTAGACAACACATTTAATTTATGGTTGACCCCAGGATTTTTAAATATTAGAAGGTATGCATCCCAAAGGTGATTTTTAACCAGGGAAAAAATCCATATAATTATCTAAAGCATTTTGAAATTGTAAAAATCTTTCCCTGAAAAAAGATTATTGCTAAGTGACTTTTCTCCCTTTTTTTTTCAAAGCCCTCTCTCTTGCAACCGCCAGACTTTACCTCTAAGAAAAAATTTACATTGCCCAAAAAACTCCTGGTTCTCCTTTGAAAAAATAAACATTAGGTTCCCCGAACTAATTTTGCCCCTCCCACTACAAAAGCTTTCAAGTCTTCTTGGGACATTCAAAGGTAACCTCCTAAGAATTTTTTGTCCTTCCCGTATCATCCCGCAAAACCCCATATCATTCTAATAATATATATCTCTATTTAATGTACATCAAAATTTCTTAAAAATTAAAATGTAAATAGTTCCATTTTAACTATTACATTTTTTTTCTTTTTTTAAAGGTAGAACCTCCTGGAGATTTGTGGGGAATTCTGGATGAAAAAGATTTAATGAACTTTTAAGAGTTCCTCTCCCAAAATCAAAAAACCCCTTATAATTTAATTGGGGTTCAGTTTAAGCTTTCAAGATTTTAAATACCATCTTTTTCTAAACTCTAGCAGTCATTGTCAATGAATGTATGGGTTAATTGATTTCAACTACTTTTTTTTTATTCAAAGAGGGGTTAAGGATTCTGCTTGTTCTACTGGGGTTTTAAGGTTTTGCCCCAACTCAAAAAAAACCCCTCTTTCTAATTTACTAAAAGAAAGGCTTGCCCGATTTAGTCCCTTTGCAAATGACCCTTTTTTTATGTTGATGACTAATGCCCCCACAAAATTTGCTATTATAACAAAATCCAAAGTACCAGGAAAAAGGAAATCCTTTAAGTTTGGAACCTATAATTACTCTCCCACCTAGAAACAAAACCACAAAATTAATTTTAGTTTATCCTCCCGTTAATACTTTCATGATTTATAAGGGAGGTGAAACCAGGAAATAAATGCCATATAAATCAATACTTACTAGAGGATCTATAGGAATGGGTCACATTCTTTTTCCTCTGGACTTACTTATTGCTAAAAATGTTCTTAAAAGTACTTTTTTACTAATTTTTTGACCTTCCCTGTCTTTTTGAGTTGAGGGGGCCTTCTTTAAATTTTCAATTTTGAAAAACTTTATTGTATAAAAACTTTAGCTTTTTTTACCCCAACCACCCTTATTCCCGCACCCCACCATACATAAATTTCAAATGTCAAGTCTATTGCAAAGGCCTTTCAAAGGAACCTTAAGTACACTAGCCTAAAAAAAAACAGATTATATTTCCAAACACCACTACTTTTCTATTATCTTCTACTACTACACATTTTATTATCATTATTTTCTTAAAGTTTAAGTTCAATTGTTGGAAATGGCCAGACAATATTCCTATTTGGACTCATTGTCTTCACATTACAGACTGCCCTTAAAATTGGTGGGGTTTTAAGTAATCGAATATTGGGGGGAACTTTAAAAACCCCTGGAGAGAGAATTCCCCCACTTAATTTTTTTAAATTTTAGTTAAAACTGATACATGATGGGAACTAATTAAATTTTTTTAATGAACTTTAGCAGCCATTTGGTAACATAAGTAAGTTTGATGGAGGGCACAAAAAGTACTAAGGAACGAGTTTTGGAACTTATTAACTTGCTAACTGACTTAAAATAAAAGAGCTTTTTAAGGGTTGAAACCCAAACAAAAAACACTTCCCCTTTTTATTTGCCTAAATCAATAGGTTTTTTCCCAATAAAAAAAAACAAGAATTTCCCAAACCCCCCCAATTGTGGGACAATTTTCCATAGTTGTTAATGGGAAATTATTTTTGGGTTGGAATGAAAATTTTGGGCCAATTTGGAGAAATGAGAGATTTAAGGAAAAAAAAAAAAAAAAAAAAAAAAAAAAAAAAAAAAAAAAAAAAAAAAAAAAAAAAAAAAAAAAAAAAAAAAAAAAAAAAAAAAAAAAAAAAAAAAAAAAAAAAAAAAAAAAAAAAAAAAAAAAAAAAAAAAAAAAAAAAAAAAAAAAAAAAAAAAAAAAAAAAAAAAAAAAAAAAAAAAAAAAAAAAAAAAAAAAAAAAAAGAAAAAAAAAAAAAAAAAAAAAAAAAAAAAAAAAAAAAAAAAAAAAAAAAAAAAACAAATACAAAAAAAAAAAAAAAAAAAAAAAAAAAAAAAAAAAAAAAAAAAAAAAAAAAAAAAGTAAAAAAAAAAAAAAAAAAAAAAAAAAATAAAAAAAAAAAAAAAGAGGTTTAATCTAGTGTAATCTAAGGTCTAATCTAAGCAATCACATTTTGGCATGAACTTGCTACAGTGCAGATTTGTGTCCAAGACGAACTTGTGTGCTACTGCTGTGGTCGGGTGGGCCTGGTGACTTGGCAGAGGTAGGTAAGGTTGGTTGGTTGGTCATGGTTTGGGGGATGTGCTGGTGTTTGTTGTTGTTTATTGCAAGGTCATTTGTCTGTGAATTGGTGGATTGTTCAGTGTTTCTGGTGGTTCAGTTTGGAGGATTTATGGCTCGGGCCTGTGGGGGTGGTCGTTCAGTCTGAGGATCCCAGGGGAGGCTTTCTTGTTGTGTTGCTTTGTTGCATGCAGTCATCAGCACTGTCATGCTCTAGCTGGGGCCTTTCATATGAGTTTGAAGAGTTTTGGCTGTGTTACTGGGCTGTTGAGTTGTAGATATGTGCAAGTTGGCTCTGTATGAATTAATGTTGTGGGGCAGTTGGATGGCCGTTGTCCTGTTGGGGATCTGATCCACTTAAAGGGACATTGCTGGAACATGTTTTATTCCTTCTTGTGGCATGGTGGTATTTGTTGGACTTTCAGGTGATGGGTTGGGGTGTTTCACGGGTGCCAGTGCAGTGTTGCTCTTTGTGCATGCGCAGCTGCCATTGTCTGAGAGACTGAGAGGTGTCTTGTTTTGTTTCCATTCAACTGAACAGAATTTTGCAGAATACTGAAGTTGGGCTGGGATTATGGTCCACACTGTTTTCCACTGGCTCAGTTGGACTAGCCTGGTCAACAAATGTAAAGATTTAAAAAAAGAAAAAAAAAAAAGGAATGTAAACGGTATTCTGACGGTGGTACAGGTAGGGTGGGGGAAAGTCCTGTTCCTCTAGCAATGTCCTAATTATAGGAGCAATATTTGAAATGAGTCCCTGTTTGTTGCTTTGTCCCCCCATCATGTCTGGCTTGGTCTGGAATTTGTGTGCTGGGAGGTTGAGAGGTATGAGGTGGTGACTGCTTCGGAGGTCGTTTTTCCCTTTGGATTTGCCTTTGTGGTTCGGAGTGGAAAGCATGTGCCCTATCCGATACCTGCCATGTTATGTTGGTTGGCTTTCTAGGTTTATGGGAGCAATATGTGGTAGGTGTCGCTGTTTTGGCTCGTTGTCTCTCTGGTTGGACGGTTGGACCTTCGGACAGTGTGGGGAGGTGCCATTTGTTCTGGGGAGGATGGATTCAGTGCAGGGTGAGGGGCAACCAGATGGCAGTTTGGTTTGCTGGGGCAGAGTGCTTTTGGTTGGTTCATCGGTTGTTTAGGTATTGAAGGCTATGGGAGGCTTTGAACTTCATGTTCGCTTCTTTAAGGGTTCCCGTTGGTGGTTTAGTGCTTCGCGGGCTTTAAGCAGTTGATGTTTGTTCCAGGTTCTGGAGGCAGGGGAAGGTATGTATGCACAATGCCAGTGAGGGATGAAAAAAGAAAAAAAAAATTCACTGCTCTGGTGGTGGGAGCGTTGCTGTCCATTTTTGTTTCTATATGTTGGTTGTTGTTTGTTGCTCCCATCCAGGGGAATTGGAGAGTGGTTTCCTTGTCGGTGGTCTGCCTCCGCATGTGGCCGTTGAAGGTTTGGGTGGCAAATGGATGCAGGTGGTGGGGTTTGCATATGGGTGGTGGGGTTTGTCTATGGTCGGCATCACAACTCGATGCCTGGTTGTGTTAAAAAAAAAAAAAGGTTTTTGCGGGCTGTGTTGAGCTGCTTGCTTGCTCCAGGTGGTGGGAGTTAGTCACATGTGCAGGGTCAGCATTGGATATGTTTAGCTGTAAAACATTGGCTTAGTCAATTTATCTCTGTTGTAAAATGTGCAAAACACTATAATAAACAGCTTCTATAATGCACAAGCTTAAAAAAAAAAAAAAACTGGTGTTTAGTTAACATTTAAATAGCAGGCAGATGTGTGTAACATTAGCACTCATTTCCATTTGCAAATTAAGTTACCATCAAAGGACTTATTTATGACACAAAATTGGTTATGTGCTCTTTTGAGGAATTAAATAAGAAAAAAAGTTTAAAATGTTGAAAGTCCAGCAGTGTGTAACTATCTTCAGTCACAGCATGAGTTTCGTCAATAGAGGACATAAACTGAAATGATTCTTGTGGAACCCAGAGGAGAAACAAGAACTGTTTGGAAGAGAATTATAGCTAAGGGTGAAATTAGATGCGTGGTGGGTGATGTGTATTTTGCTTACTTGGTAACTCATGTTCACACTGATAGGTTAGACTTTGACTTGGGGTGTCTGACATTCTACAGTAGAACGGAGTTTGAGTCAGGGTGAGTGGTTTCTGTTCGTCATTGTGGGGACTGCTAAAGTGGCTGGGTGTTGTGGACATTCCAAGGTGTTTAGTCGCTGGATTGGAGTTCTGCAGTAACTAGGCAGAAGTAGATGACATGGCAGGCCAGTGGTGGGAGACCTGGAGAGATGCGCTACTTGCATTGGGAGGCCTTAAAGTGATCCATTTTCTTGGGTTATGGACACTCATATGCATAGTGCTTTAACCTTATAGGGGGGGACTTGTTTGCTGATGGGCATTTGTTTTGGTGTAATTCCTTATAAATCTGTGCTGATACAAGCCTGTTATGCCCGCCACCTTTTTAGAGCAGTTCTTCCATTGTGTCAACAGTTTCTGAGGATTAAGGGGCAGAACCTTAGTGTATAGATGAGTGAAAGCTCTACATGAAACATGCAAGTAACAGCGGGAGAAAGGGAATGTGTGAACAGTGTGGTTTACGGGGATAGAAACATGTTTACAGATTATACAGACATGTATTTTACTTAATGTTACAGACAAACCTGGACTTTATGCATGATTAGTAATGGTGGTTTAATGATTATTAGTACTGCTCAAATAAGAAGCAGATAACTTTTATTTCATTTGTTCATGAAAATAAAAGCATTTTATGATGTGCGGCTGGTAGGTCTGCCTCTGGGTCAAAGTAGGTCTTAATGGACCATGAGAGTAGGACAGGGTCACAGGTTTTATGAGACATTTATGGCTTACTTTTAATGGTTAAAAAATATATAGGCTTGCGGGGTTAATGTTCCCAGTGGTCAACATATACAATGCTGCAAGAAAGCAAATATTTCGGTATTAAAAACATCTGCGTGACTCATGTCATATTATTGATCTATTCCTCATAAAATATGCAATTTTTCTGACAATTTGCTGGGTTAATCTAAGGAATTAAGTCACTCAGTATTGATGTACATATGTGTTTCAGGTTTTGTATCCTGCACAAAAATGTATGCAGCCAGAAATCCTGTTAATTTAGCAACTTTATAAGTTTATAAGAACAATATTTAAGAGCTGTCGCTATTGTTGGGCCTTTATGCATAGCTTCACGTTGGCTGCTTTGTCATAGATGTGAGTGGCGGTGGTACGTTTCCTCCCAGGTTGGCAGGATAGGTTGTCCTTGAAGATGTCTTGGAATGTGGGTGATGTATTTTGGATGATTTACATGTCTTTTTTTTCTTGCAGATGGGGTCTTGGAATGCAGTGGCTGTATTTGGAATAGGTGGGTATAAGGTGGAGCCTTCTCTTTACATGTTAGAGGGTTTACTTTTGTCCTTTTCTTTGTAGATGGTGGTGTGACGACTACCAGTTGGGGCGATACACAGTGAATTTGCCAATGATGGAAGCAGTGGTGAGTGAGGAAGTTACACATGGGGAGCACAAGTGAGCAACAGTTCCTGATGGAAATTGCTGAAGTGCAGAAGGCATCATGCGGTGACTTGACAACAGGATTTGGAAGGTGATATTTTGATGGGATGGATGTTCTTGCCACTTGAATGGGGCTCAAGGTGGGTCTGAGTATTACCTTAGTAAGGAATGTTAGACCTTTGCGTTTAATTAGTGGGAGCTGATTATTGGGCTGGGATTTGGGAGAAGTAAGGAAAAGGTAGGTAGGGGTGCTGGGGAGTGTGGGGATCCCATGGGATGAGTACAGTCATGAGATTCGTAGGAGCATGGGAACTTATTAGGCTGCAGCCCTATGGCTCTTGCAAGCCAGTGAAGTTCAATCCTTGCTTTCTTGGAACCTTGGGTTGTTGCATTCACTCATCCAGTTTGAACTGTAGGTGGGGGAAGGGACAATGAGGTGTTTGACAAGATGCTGGCATTTGTGCCTAATGGATGGTAGCTTTGGGAGTGACAAATTTGTCCCTTGAGTAGGTGGTGTTAATGTTGCATACCAGGTTAAGGTTTTACAGAATAGCACAAGGATCATTTCACTTGGGGCTTGGATTACTCTACTGGTATAAACAGCAGTACAACTGTTCTGTGGCTGCACTGTTTGGCATCGTCCTTGAATAATGTAGTGGGGTTTCTAGCCATGTGGCCTAGTGAATATTACGAGGCACATAATATTGGACAGAGTACCTGTTGTCTCAAGTGGCTGTTAGAACTCTTCAAGTAGCCCAGTAGCCCACTATATTCCCTTGCATGCATGTGGCAGGTCCATACATATGCTACAATATTCTAATCAACTTTACAAGTGGTGAGTAGCTGTGTGACTTACCTTGCAAAAGCAACAGTTGACAAACCTCTAGTTTGGGGCAGATTCTGTCTGATGCACACAGTTCACAGCCAATACATGGTAAGGTACAGGTAGTGTTGGCTGGTTGGCATCATTTTTACTAATATGTATACAATTGAGACAAAGGTGTCAGTCCCTAGTGCCTTAGGTTGTCAGTGCATGTGCTATGCGTTGTCTCTTGGCCAAGGCCAGGGCATACTGGGCATGCCTATGTCTGCCTAAAGGGATAACCTTGGGGTTTTCCTCCTCAAAGTCCATCTGTGGGTGTGGCTGTGGTGACCTAGGCACTGGTGGGGGGCTGTGTATCCCTTCCCTTTGCTGATCCTACTACAGCTGTTTCTGCAGGATCATATTATGCAGCAAGGCACATACTGTGAACATGTGTAATCATGTGGCTGGAGAGTACTGCATGGCTCCACCAGATACATCTAGGCATTGGAACCGTGACTTCAGCAGCCCATACACACACTCTATAATGTTCCTAGTTTGTGTGTGTGCCTCATTATGGCATTCTTCAGTGGGTTTGTGTGCATTTCTGATGGATGTCATCATCCACGGTTCTAGTGCGTAGCCAGCATCCCCCAGTAAATGACTATGTGGGATGTCCCCCCTAGCAAACATCTGGTACAGCTGTGATACATGCCAGATATGGTATTTGAGATAACTGCCAGGGTTGCCAGCACACACATTTATGATAATGCCCTGGGCATTCCACAATGCCTGGAAGTTGATGTAAAAGTATTGCATACTGTCATCCCCCACCTCAAGGGTGAGGGGAAAATAAATGTGTTCACTGTCATGTGGTAGTATAGCATCAAGGAACTTGTGGAGAATCCTGGATGCTGATACATGTGAGACCTCCATCATGTCCCCAGTTGGTCTTTGGAATATACCCATAGCTAGTATCTTAAGAGCCACACATACCTTAGTTTCCACTGGGATGAGTTCCTCTCTGTTGGCTCTGGGTCTGAGTTGAGGTCAGCAGAGCTCAATGAGTTCTTCTTGTAGTATGTCCCTGTCTGACCTGTACTGCTCTACAAGCTCTAGCTCATGTAGTCCTAGGAAGTTTACCTTAGGCCTGAGCACTCTTCTCCTTCTCAGTCTTGGCATATTGTCATCAGCAGCATTGATTTCAGCATCTAGCACATACATATGTAGCAGACCTGCAACAGCCCTTAGCATTTCTTCAGTTACAAGTCCCAAGTCTGTACTTCTGTGGTGCAGAGTATGCGGGTGAAATCAAATTGCAGTGTTTCTGTACCCTTCATAATGCTCTGCTGTAGATGCAGCCTTTGTGATTGGCTACCTATGATGCATTACAATGGCCAAGTACATCTTTAAGGACTGTTAATGGCCCTAGTTCAAGTGGAACAGGGTTCATCTGTGTTTAATTTCTCATTGCCTTTCTCAGCCAATTTTTTTTTAACAGCCTTCCTCACTCAGCACTGCTACATGCCACACAAACACTCACTGTGAAGGTAAACAATGCATTCATTGTAAATGGCCCCATGAAAGGTCACGCTCAGCACAGCGTTGTGCCTTGCAAACATGCTCTAACCCAATAAAACATGTGCCCCGAAGGTAAACACAGCTTAGCAGCCAGTGTACAAACCCCCTTAATAAGCACAGTGGTGCACCACACAAACAAGTGCTACTGTGCTCCAATGAGCTTAAAAGGACATGGACACACCCTTTTGATGTCAGCTACCTCTTCTGTGGACAACAGCACAGTTGTCTGCCTACACGGATGGGATCTGTGCACACGGATACCCATGCGTGCTATTCAGTAACCCTGGCTCATTTGCACATAGATTCATGTACACAACCTGGGAATTACATGGTTACCAACCACAGTAGTCTACCAATGTACCTACTCCACATAGGGTCCTATAATGCATTACTGTCACATACTACTTATTTTTGTTTTTACACTTTTTAAATTTTTTTTCTTAACAGCATGTTTGTGCACTGCAATGTGTTGTGCAAACATAATCTGATTATAAAAAAAAAAAAGTATTTTAAATTATTTTCCATTAGGTTTTGAATACACAGTGGATAGTTTTGCACATATCTGTGTTTGCTATGTTATTTCTGCCCTTCTTACTACACTTTTACAGCCGCTGTTCTCTGTTTAACATCCTGTACATGGAATTTTTCCATGTACATTTTGGACACCAACATGGGGTCTGCACGACTGCCTATTTGCTTGCTGGATCTGTCTACCACCCTCACTTGCATGCAATTCACCTGCTTATGAGGTGATTTGTATGCCATGGACAATTCTGTGTTGGTGTGCTAGTGCATGCCCCTCAGCTCTGTTTCCTGGATTGCAATCCTGCTTACTTTCATGTAAGCAGTGTGTCATAATGCCTACAAGGCAAATAAGTCCATGTAGGCTTTATTAAATCCCCCTCCAATATATTTTATTTTATTCCTTGTCTTATCATTAAGGTAGGGGCACTCATGTAATTTTTAAGTCTGTGCCTCTGAGCTGACCCCTGCATTTACTAATAAACTTTTCATTACCATGTTACAACCACTCTTGCGTGAGCTAGTAATATGGAGTATGCATGAAGGAACTCACTCACACATGCACATACATATGTATTTGTATATCTGTATGTGTGTATATATATATATATATATATATATATATATATATATATATATATATATATTATGGGTTCACTTCACTATCTCAAAATACTGAAATCTCGAATGTCAGTATCTCAAGACTAAAACAGCGAAAGCCCAGTTCCGCGAAAGACCGCATAACCAAATCTGGAAATGCCGAAACAGCGGTTGTGGTGGTGCACTGTGTTAATTGATAACTGGAGATTCAGGTAAGTGTTCATATTTTAGGGGTTTTGGGTAGGGATTCTAGTATATGTTAGTGTGTTGGGAAGTTGTAGGTGTAGGTTACGGTAAATCGGTAAGAGTGTGAGTGTGTAACTGTTGAGAAAGGTGGTGTTTGTGCATATGTGATGTGTGTTTGTGCAAGAAGGAATGCAGATTAGATTGTGTAGTGGTGGGTTTCATGTCATTGTCTTTTTAGTGCGACCTCGGAATTAGTGTATATATAAGTAGTGGGGGTGCAGGAAGGCTTGCCCCCCTGCTTATATGTAGAGCAGGTTTGTGTATTTGTGTTGTTGAGTTTGTGTGTGTTTTGTCTGTTTGTTGCAGTGTTGGGGGGAAGGTGTATGTGTGTTTGTTTGTGTGATACAGGGTGTGCTTAAAAGTCACAATTTTGAATTTCGCACTTTTGGGGTTTCGGTAATTTTGATTTTTTTGGCTTTATAGTTTCGACATGCTAAAATTCGTTATTCAGTATTTTGAGATTATAAAGTGAATCTCTCTCTCTCTCTCTCTGTATATATATATATATATATATATATATATATATATATATATATATATATATATATATGGAGGACTGTTGACCGAAACTTCAACATCCCGAATCCACAATAACCGAACACACTTTAACGAAAGTGCTTTCACCGAAAAAGCGCTTTCGTTAAAGTGCGTTACAAAAAAAAGAAAAAAAAAACAATAAATATACTTTTATGCAGAGGCAAGCCCCCCCTGCACACCCCGCTGCTTTAATATTCTCACTCCGAAGTCGCACTACACTGGGGAAAAGAGAATTTTCCCTTATCCGCACCATAGTGAGACCAGCACAACGAGCATACTTATCCGAAAGTGCTGCTTCGGTGAACAGCACTTTCGGTTAAGTATGTTCGTTGATTTCTGCTTTGGCAGAAAGTGCCATCAGGGATCAGTACTGATCCCATATATATATATATATATATATATATATATATATATATATATATATATATATATATATATATATATATATATATATCTTCATGTGTGTGTGTCTATGTGTTTGCATTTATATGTATAAATAAATATATATACAGATTACTGTTCATTTGTCAGTTAGTTAGTTTGTCAAAGAATGGACTGTAGGCATAATGTTTGAATGCATGATTGGTTAAGTAATGCAAATGTTGAATGTAGGACAATGGATTTCTGGTTCTGAGTGAAAGTTAATGGGTGGATTGTGCCTCTCAGTATTAGGGGGTTAGGGTTAAAATAAGGTTTAGGTAAGGAGATGGCTGGTAGAAGTGTATGTGTGAGTTCTTGAGGGTTATAGACAGAATAAGGGTTATGTTAGGAGCTATATGCTCTGTTGTGTTTTTTGTGTTATTGTGCATGTTATGAGTATTATATTACCTATGTAGTTGCAGTGTTTTGGAAAGGGTTATCCTAAGGTTAGATATAGGGTTGGGGATAGGGTCAGGGAGAGGTATAGGGTTAGGATTAGTAAGGAAGTGTTTTCCTTTTGGAGTCTGTTGTATTTTGAATTTTAGGATTTTGTTTTGCTGTGTCTGTTGTTCAATGTATTGGATTTGGTTGCTTGTGGTTTGATCTTACAGTACATTAATAAAAAGACATGGATCCATATGCCTATATACATATATGCAGTGTTTTTCTAACTGTAACTTACATCTATAACTATATCTGTCTATATATATATATATATATATATATACATATGTACATGTACTGTATATGCACATATAAGTCATTAGGCATTGCATCAAAATGTACTGTAACTCTGGTAAACTAACAAATATCAGGCAAAAGAATCAAAGAGCAAAACCATTAAACTGTTCTTTTACAAGAAACAGAAACTACAGGTAAAAGAAGGACCCCACAAAATGGGTTTTTGAAGGTGGCCAATACTCCCTAACACCCCCACACATAGACGGTCTGCCTTTGAACCCCCAAGTTTGTATACAATGCTAATAAATCTGCTTGTCATTGTCTGCACTTGTACAAGGTTGCTAATGCCTGGAACTCCTTAACTATATCCATCAAATCTATACCCTCCCATCTTTCAAAATCACTCTGAAAGATTTCCTAGCTAAAATTTGGCTTTGTCCTTCCTCAAAACCAGGATAAACTATATCCCTAATTGTGAACAAGTATCATTTTATTCCTTACTCTCCCTTCTTCACTTACTTCCTTACTTCTTTCAAATTCTCTCCCCTGACTTTCTCTCTAAATATAGCAAAAGCCTGTGTTTTCCCTCCGTTCATATTGTTATTCCTATGTGTATTAGATTAACTTACCTATAATTTCTCTACAAACTGTCTAAAATTTTTTTAAATATTAAGATTGTTATATACCTTGTAGCGATTCGTAACCAATGTTTTCATATTATGTCTAATTTGTTACAATTATTAAAACTGCAGATTTTTTATTTTTATTTTATTTTTGAAGCTTGTATAATCAATGTTCTTAAAATGTTTTTAATAATTTGGAGCTTTCCCCCTGGGCATTCACTGAAAATGGGCTTCTACACAGTTCGACTTTCCCTGTAATCAAATATCAGTAAATAAATAAACATAAATACCAACTGCATGATTGCACAAACATGAACAAGGCTATAATGTTCCTAAACAAATTATACGATCTGCATAGTGATAAACCACATCAGCAGGATCCTCCTGTAATAGCAAGCAATACTAGTTTCCAAATTAAAAATATCCAAAAGAACCAGCAAACAACACAGCATTCTATAAAACATGCAAACTTAAGCAAACTTAAAATAGCTCCCACATATGCAAACAAGAGATAAAGTCCACAAACCAGATGAAATACTGTCGATGCACACAGACAGACTGTACTGGTCTTCACTTCTTTTATCAGACAGAGATGCCAGTCTAGAAAAGAACATTACTAACCAACATACTAAGCACTGGCACTATAACCTGCCAAACAATTCCTCTTTGCTTTGAAGTACAGGCACTGTATTGATCTGAAAAATAGATAACTTGAGTAATTAACCAGCATCCATAGACATATATTATAAACATCGACATACAAGCCCATGAGCACATACACAAATAAACGTACGCAAACATACATACATACACATGAATGCACATGCGTGCACAAACACACACACACACACACACACACACACACACACACACACACACACACACACATAAACACAAACACATAAACACACACACAGACACACACACACACACACACACACACACACACACACGCACACACACACACACAAACTTACCTGATGGAGTCCTAACATAAGACATAAGCGCTCAATAAATTGTTTTTTAAACTATTTATATATTATATAAAAATATAGAAATTTATATATATATATATATATATATATTTTTTTTTTTTTTTTTTTATTTATCTAGTTGGGTGACTGCAGCTTCTGACATTATTTTTATTTTGTTACTTGTTTTCTTTTTTTCTTTTTTTTTTAAACGTTACTGCCAGCAGATTTGTGTACAGATACAGAAACCTATAGATGCCCTTTCTAGCATTAGATAAGTAGTGTTCTTGTTATATAAAACGCTATCGTCTTCCCCTGTGGATATGTTTGTGTATTACATTTATATAGGGTGGTAATGTGATTCTTTTTTTGATTGATACATCAAAATCCAATTACAAAACTATCAATTGTCAGGTTAGAATTTTACAATCAAGACTATAGCATCTCTGAGAACTCCCTTTACTTTGAGGTACAACAGTCTCAGTCAGTATTTATACATCTAAACCTTAACAATTTCAGAATGAATAAAAGTTGTCCCGTCACACCTTTAAATAACCACACGAAACACATAAAGACATTTGATGACCTTTATTAAACTCTATTATACAATGAACTTTATACACACCAAACCAACATTAGTTATCTTCCTCAGCAATGATGATCTCAGGGCAGTGTCACCACTCACCCTGGATGAATTTACCTCAAGGCAGCGTACCTACTCACCCTGATACCTCCTCCACCGGGGCAGTGTACCTACTCACCCACATAAAGAGGCAGCGTACCTACTCACCTCACCTCGATGCCAAACCATTAACCAATAACCAACTTCTTTAGAGGTGGAACAGAAGAGGACAATCCTGTCCCTCTTCTCCACCTCAAATTGCCCACATCTTCATCCATATACAAAAAAGGGAGGGTGGGAGGGCCACCAACTCACGCCAAATGTGCCTTCTTCCTTTAATCCCTAACATTTAATCCTGTCAGAAGTCCCTCTTTCCTCTACCTCACTTTCTTTCACATCTCCCTCTCTCTTAACCCGTTCACCACCACAATCCAACTATCTTATCCATCTACAATACTCACCTTAATTACTACCTCTATACCCTCCCCGCACCCCTTTACCCCCTTATTCAAGGAACTGGGACAACTTAGTTTATCCCAAACTACATTTGTCCCGTCCCCCCTTCAAATAAACACACCAAACACATAAAGACATTTGACGACCTTTATTAAACTCTATTATACAATGAACTTTATACACACAAAACCAACATTAGTTATCTTCCTCAGCAACGATGATCTTAGGGCAGCATCACCACTCACCCTGGATGAATTTACCTCAGGGCAGCGTATCTACTCATACCTCTTCCACCGGGACAGCATACCTACTCACCCACATAAAGAGACAGCGTACCTACTCACCTCACCTCAATACCAAACCATTAATCAATAACCACCTTCTTTAGAGGGGGAACAGAAGAGGACAATCCTGTCACCCTTCTCCGCCACCAGCCTGGTCCCAGGCTGTTCCCCCTCCTAAATCCTAGCTGCAACTATATCCTCTAAAAAAAGGTTCAGATGCAAATTAAAAAGATCCAGTCCTACGTCATTAAGGTGTACTCCATCCATTCGATACCAAGACTCCTCTCCATCCCCAAAATCTCTATGGTCAATGGTATGCATCCCCAAAATTCTTAATTGCCTAGCCAGCATTTGATTAACACACCTTCTGACCCTTTCAATCTCCCTATAACTATATACAGCCCTCCAACACAAACGAGGAACCAACTCTGACCACACAATTTCCATACCTGGGTACAATGCCTGTAATCTCATCAAATCCTGCAGAATAATGTCCACTAATTGTTTTTTAGAAACAATGCCCAAGTCATTGCCCCCAAATGAATGACTAGTATACAAGGACAACCCACCTTCAGTTTAGCCCTCTCAAATTCATGCAAAAATCCATCCCGCCTAAGACCCCTAACATCATGCCAAATCACTGACCTCCCTAAATGTGATAAACCCAAATTTACCCCATCATCCCTAACTAAAGCACGCTTCTCTGCCCAGTGGATATACGAATGCCCCAAGATGATAATGTGCTTCCCTAAAAGAAAAGAAGAAAAAATGAATAATCAGACCACAAATTATCTAATATAAGACAAACATGCATTTGAATACCACCTCTACACTATTTTAATCAATTCAATGTAACTACCCTCTCTAGCTAAATCTGAGGCACTACCTGTCCTGTATGAGTGAGCTGCAAACCTCTACGCCGGAAATCCCATGCAATGTAAAACCCTCCTCACCAAGGATATGAATCTACTACTCAACACCACCTTCCCATCCACTGAACAAAAAATCAATTGATCCACACTCCCCTTCAGCCTCTTCATAAATTCTTTTGCCCAAATTACTGAACAAAAGCAAGGATTCTTGTCAGTTTGAAGCATCACCAAACATCCCCTACCCAGTTGATCTGTCTTACTCCTCCTTAATGCAATAGTAACCTCACCCTCCCCTATAATGACATCCTTCCAACATAACGAGCCTAACAACTCCAAAATACAAAAAGGGCCAAAATATAGCACCTCACATAAAGTAATCCGGAGACCCCCTTTGCAACAAACCTAACCCTTCCAACAAAACTTTCAATATAACCCTCATAAGCGGCCATCGAATATCCCTACATTCCACCACCACTCTCCCCCATCCCCTCAACATACGCCCTAATGTGCAAGACTTAGTAAAATCCTGAAACCCCGCTACCTTAGCAAAAATGCTAATTGCAGCCAAATCCAGCTTAACCATCTGCAAAGACTTGCTTAGCCCCCAAGCATGAGCTACATATTGCAGTAGTAATTCCTCCGACCATACCCCTTCCTCTTCTGGCGGCTGCAAAATAAACTAATTAAAATTAGAAAGAGCCCTACCATACGCCTTCCTCATAGAAGGGGCCCAGGAATGCCATACAAACTGCCTGGCTACATCGACCTAAGATTCCACACCTCCTCTGGCAGGATTTCTGGCACCTACTCCGCCCATGGAACCAACTCTCGAAACCTGCAAAACTGAAATCAGGACAAGCTATCAGCAATCTCATTCCTTAAGCCAGGCACATGCACTCCTGTAAAAGAAAAATTTATTAAGAGGCTCTGCAAAACCAATTTACATAATACCAACAATAACAAACCCGACTTAGTCATCTTCTTTTCAATACCCTCACTACAGCCATATTATCAGAGTGAAAAACTATACATTCACCCCTCAATTGCTCTTTCCACAGCACAGAAGCTGCCCATATAGGCATCAACACTAAAAAGGCCACATCCCGCTTCCATTCCTTTTCCCAATCCCACGACCATTCAGCTGCAAACCACTGACTCCCAAAATAGGCCCCCATGCCAGCACCCCCAGCTGTGTCTGTAAACAACTGAAGTTCCTCCTGCCCCACCCAGTCTGACTGCCAAAAAGATATCCCATTAAATTGTTGCAAAAACCCATTCCACTACACCAAGTCCTCCTGCACCAGTTGGGTCACCCTAACCCAATGGTGTTTGCTCTGACCCCCTTTCAGCAAATACACCACTGACCTGCAAAACACTCGCCCTGGGTGCACCGCTCGACAAGCAAAATTCAAAAGCCCAAGCAACTCCATAACTGAACGAATCCGAATCTTATCCTTACCCAACACCGAACGTATCACCGACCTAAGTCTCTCTATTTTATTCTCGGGTAAACAAAACAGTCCCCGCTCCGCATCGACTGTTAATCCCAAAAATTGTAATGCTCTTGCTGGACTCTCCATCTTATGCTGCGCCAATGGTACCCCTAGCTATTCACACATAATCATAAACTGCCGCAACCCCCTCCTGTGCTCCTATCCTTCCTTCACCCACCAACAAAAAATCATCTAAATAATGCACTGCCTTTTGAGTTTCCACTATCTGCTGCCAAATCAAATTCAATACTGTACTGAACTTCTCAAAAGTCGCACATGCCACTGAGCAACCCATAGGCATAGCTTTATCGAAGTAGTACTTATCTCCTACTTGCATCCCCAGTAGTGGTCAATCCTCACTCCTAATAGGCAACAATCGAAAAGCCGACTCAGTGTCAACCTTAACCAACCATGGCTCCCTAAATTCCCTAATCACTTTCACTGCATCATCTAAGGAAGCGTAATGCACCCTAACCTCCTCCTCTTCTATAAAATCATTTACTGAATTCCCTTTCGGATACGACAAGTGATGTATCACTCTGACTTCCCCCTCTCGCTTCTTCGGCACCAACCCCAAAGGTGACACCCTGTAAGTACTAAAAGGCGGACTGTCAAAAGGACCCAATAACTGCCCCACCCGACACTCTTTCTCCAGTACAACCTCCAAGATGTCCTCTTTACCTTGAACAGATCATAAATTCTTGTAACCCCCCACACCCCCTCCCTTGGTGGACTTAATAGGAAACCCCCCTTGAAATCCTTGTATTATCTCCTCTTTGATGGCCAGACCTGGAAACCGATAAAGCATACCCCAGAGAACCTCCACCTTAATGGGGAACAGCACCCCTTCCTCTAATGGCTCTAAAGAACCTGAGTCCAAATCCCCAGGACCCACGAAAATTACCCCTCCCCCAGACCGGTTGAAAGCCTTGCGAGAAGCCTTGCCCACCAAATCCACCCTCACGACCCATAACATTAGAGTTGCAGGTGGACAGATCTTGCCGACCACAGCCAATGATCGAATGACTCCCTCCACATCTTGAACAAATGTGTGCAAATTCGTACCCCACCCATGAACAGGAGCCACTATTAAATGACCAACACCCACCAGCTGTTTCCGCCCCACACAACCTTCTGTTAAAGCCAACGTAACTATCCATCATCATAGCCAACCATAGATCTGGATGACGAACCTCCCAATGAAATGACTGGTCCACAGCCTTCCGTTTGCTGAAACGTTGATCGTACCAAAGCCATGCATTACCTGGCCTTAACTGTTGAGCCTCACGAATGGTAAGGAAATAGCCTAGAAGTGGCAGGACCAAAGACCCGTCCTTCTCCAGCTGCACTGCCATAAAATAAATAAAGCCAACCACCCAATTATACCATGTCCTAGGGCGAAGCTTACCTACCCTCTGCCTTCCCAATGCCACTAAAGCCACTAAGTCCTTGCTATTAGAGGACTCTGCTTCCACTAGCCACTGGACTCCTTCCACATTCATCAGCTCAAACAAATCCACATACTCTCCTTTCCAACTTTTCTCCTTAACCACACCCAGAATGTGCGAAGTCAGGAAAACTGCTCCTGTCCCAAAGATTGGGTAGCCAACCAGTCCCTGGGCCACACCGCAAAGTCAGAGCCTACCTCCAAGCCCAAGACCAAACTGTCCCTGGAACCAACCGCCACCCCCGTCGCATCTCTAACTGGGTACCTGTCACCCTGTGCTAGTTGCGTCTGAACCTACTCTATCCTTGCACACCACTCCCGAGATCCCCAACTGACAAGTCTTGTCATCCCTCCCCCCACCACAATCCTCAATCCCTAGCTCCCCAGACAATACTGCCATAGTAAAACTATTACCTGCACCTTTGTCTTGCATCGTACTGGGAACCGGTGTATCCACTGCTACCACCTGCTGTGATGCCTGTTGCTTTTTCCCTCCAGCTCGGGTTCTCACTGCTGTGCGCCACCTCTTCTGACCCGGGGTCTGCTCAGGTTCCTGTACCACCTCAAATGTTGCTGCCTCCTGGAACAGCTCCACTGCTTGGGCCACAATAGCTTGTCATCTCTGCCTTAGTTCTGGTAATTTAGCCATCTGTAAAAGAGAAACACAATATTAAAACTGTTCTACAAGCCTGACTGCACTACTCCCCTCCGACCCCTAGTATTGCCTTGTCCCATCCTTAAAATATGCCCCTGCCTGGTACACACTTCACCTTTCAGCTGCACACCCAATCTGCCACATCTCTTACCGCTTGCAACCCCTTCCTAATCCTAGAATATCACCTATCAATATCCCTCCCCATATATATCCATCTATATATTAAAAAAATATATTATAATGTTATTAACTAAATAAATAATCCTGCCTCTCTAACTGTATCCCTACATACTAGCCACCGCATCCTATCACCATTCACACAAACAAGCCTGAAAACACTTAACTTTCCTCCCAGATCGACAATACAGAGAGGTAACGGCCAAGGACTGCAGTGCGCATGCGAAGACCGGTGCCTGGACCCAACGGCCAAAAGAACAGCAGAAGCTACCCATCAAACCACCAGGGAGGATGGAAAGGATATTCAGACACCACCACCACTGAATAACAGGACACAGATACACCTGAATGACTGTGATAACCATCCTGAAGCACGGACAGGACCGGGGACCGGAGAAGGCACACGGAAAAACCCATGAACCCACCAGGGAGCATGAAAAAAGATCTGCCACTACTCACCAATGCAGATGAGCCCAGAATGCAATGATGAACCCCCACACCACCAACCACGACTGCTGGGATAACTGTTTCCAGCGACAAGGACACGTCAGCCCATGGACCCACCAGGGAACATGAGGAGATGATCCGCCACTACCTCTCAATGCTACCACCTACCACGACCACCGTGAGAACCATTTCCCCAGACAAGGACATGGCAGCCCACAAACCCACCAGGGAGCATAAGGAGATGATCCACCACTAACCCCCAATGCTAATGGGACCGGATTACAACGATGGACCCTCCACCGCCTACCACGACCACTGGGAGAACACTTTCCTCATTTTTTTTGGGGATTACCCCGACTGCATGGCACCAACAGCCTCCTACCCGCAGGAGGTAATGACAGGCCACAGCCTTCCCCATGGATGTCACTTGACCGCATGGCCCAACCGGGAAAAGGCACGATGGGCCTGACGGATCATCCGGAGACACACGGATGACAGGAAGTAACCTCAGCGACACCGAATGACCACAAAGACCCCAACCACCAAAACCGGCCCTGCCACCCCACTGGAGACACCACTGGACCACCAGGAGGACCTCAACCGCGAATCCAGGACACTGAGCAACACCCATCACAACCCCAGGCCTACAGGACCCCCAGAAAAACACCTCAACACCCAGGTAAGCCAAGCACTACTCATACCAACACTTTATCCTCTTTTTTTTTTTTTTGACCACCCTCCAACCATTTACCCACACACACACACACACACACACACACACACACACACACACACACACACACACACACACACACACACACACACACACACACACACACACACACACACTCTGCTCTCAGTATTCTTTCTTGCTTCCCTACCAGTAAGCTCAACCTATATTCCCAGACTCCATCCCCACATTAAATTAACACTCTATAAAACACCAAAGGGAGAAGAGAGAACTGACCCAGTTAACTTAACCCCTACTCTCCCCATCATCCAAGGCCTACCTGCATCCACAATACCTACAGGTCGTCTGGACGTAAGCTAGTTATTACTGCACCACCAACTCATGCCAAATGTGCCTACTTCCTTTAATCCCTAACACTTAATCCTGTCAGAAGTCCCTCCTTCCCCTACCTCACTTCCTTTCACATCTCCCTCTCTCTTTAACCCTTTCACCACCACAATCCTACTGTCCTATCCAACTACAATCCTCACCTTAATTTCTACCTCTATACCCTCCCCACACCCCTTTACCCCCTTATTCGAGGGACAGGGACAACTTAGTTTGTCCCAAACTACATTTATACTAGGGACAGGAAAGCCATTATGTATAATTAATTAATTGAAGGTTCCTGCAAATCACATCATAACTTTATATACAAGGAGCAAAATATTTATGAAAAGACTTTTCTTGTTTCTGGTGCAGAAATGTGAGCAATGAATGCAGGAGCTCTGGAGAGACAAAAAGCACATTTAATCGCCAAAATTTACAGTGAACCACTGAAAGATTCACATCACATATATCATAAACTAGATCTACACTCCAACAAAAAAGTTACTACAAAAACTGAAAACATAAGTGTAGCTTAGAAATATTGTAGTCTCCCTCTAACACATATTCCCAAGGGCCTGATATAGTGACAATTGTTTCTGCCTCGAAAACTGTATCTGAAACAACCTCAGGTATTACACAAATTAAAGGTTATACTAAGTCAGAAATAGCACAGCTGACTGCAAAAATTCAGCAAATGCAACTCAACATAGAACTTTTCCAGGACTCCCTTCAGATACAAGCCTCTGACATTAAGGAGATTGTGAAAGAAACTGCAGATTGAGCATGGCAACTGGATCAATGGACACAGGATCTGATCCTACAGCTGAAGAGTATGAACAACACATTTCTTTCCTGATCATCCATAAAGATGATTTATAAAATAGAAGCCACCACAACAACATTCAAATTCTCAGATTACAAGAAAGAGCAGATCTGAAGGACATGTCACACTTCCTTCAAGCCCAGCTCCCAACAACCCTAAGTTAAGATTCTACTAGCAAATTAGTGCAGGAATAGGAGCATAGGGCACCCACTCCCCTCTCCAAGCACCCCACCAAGACCTTTCATTGTTCCTTTATTTTCAAAAAAAAGAGATCACATATTTGGGCAGGCAGCTTAGATTTGATAATGGCTTTTCTAAATATTGTTAGTAGAAGAGGAAAGAGTGGCTTCCTTTGATCAACTACCTAAAGGATTCTTCTTCTTCTTTTTGGCTTTTTCCCGGTTAGGGGTCACCACAGCGGATCACCTGTCTGCTCATGATTGTCAGTGGAGTTTTACAGTGTCGAGTTGCCAGCCCAGCGCCCAACCTTTTACAGAAGGCACACACACTCACAGATAGGACCAATTTAGAGTGTCCAATCAACCTACAGCATATCTTTGGGATGTGGGAGGAAACCAGAGCACCCGGAGGAAACCCACACGACCACAGGGAGGACATGCAGACTCCGCACAGAAGGCACCCCACCCGAGAATCAAACCAGAGAACCTTTTGCTGTGAGGCAGCAATGCTAACCGCTGCACCACTGTGGCTGGACTGAAATTGTATAATGTTTCTCCAGCATCACATTAAAGTGTTTTTGCAAGAGGGATCATGCATTTTCCAACAGCCAGAAGAAGCAATGACTTCATTAAAAAAGCTTACAACCTTGCATTTAATGGCAGCAATGAAGTTAACATCTGTGCTTTCAAAATGAGCCAGGATCCTTACAAAGCCAGTATTTGCATTACCCAACCCTAAATGGCCAAAATCTGCCACTTATGACGGATAAATCCTGTAAACAGATCCTGCATCTTGAACCCCATTAGGTTGTAACAGCAAATCCCAGTTCAGAACCTATCAAGGCTTTTTACATTGTGCCTTCAATTAGTATCCTCAATAAAACTTTTATTTTTAAATAGATGAAAATATTCTTCGGCACATAAACATTCTTATACATTCATTCTTCTCCATTCTTTAAGTGGATACTTGAGCAATGAAGATGACATCAAAGGATTTATTGGTCATATTTTCACTTATTTTTCTAAAAGCGCTATTCCAGTAGTAATTGATGATCAGATCCAAGCTATAAGTCACTTCTTTGCAACTGGAATAGGGGCTACTGGGGATTACTTATGTTCCCTACCACCTTGGGAGTAGACAATATCATATCATGTTTCCATATAATGTCATGTGCACACTTTTATCTTATATAATTTTGCCATGTTTTTTCTCAACTTATAAAACTGTATACAATAGTTGTATGAATAGCTGAGTCATTTGTATTAATAATACAATTAGTTATTGTGAATGTTAATGTTGGACACCAATTAGTTTCTTAATTGTTAGAACATATCAAGACTTTATTTCATATATGGAAAGGAGATTATTTACCTATAATCTTTCATATGACTTGTGTGGGCAATTAGATGAGCGTTAAATTATCTCCCCCTTTTTCCATTTTTACTGAAGTTACTTAGCATTAATGTGAATGGCATTAACTCCCCCATCAAACATGCCTATTTATGCACATGGTTTAGAAAGTGTTCCCCAGACTCTAAGAACATGTTCTTGGGGTTGCACCATTGCAACTACCCCTGCCAATCCAACAGTAAACAGAAAGGTACTATAGTATTGATTAAGTTATCCTCTCCTAGAACTCAGTTACTAAGAAATTTCAGTTTGCCAGGAGGTGAGGTGGCAGGAGTATTTTTAAGATTAGAATCCAGGATTTAAACACATGGTTTAATATATTTCCCTCCATTAGCAGGACTTAGAAATAACAGATACATATTGTGGAACATTTTGGAAAATGTCAAAGGTGCACTTATCTTAACAGGTGATTTCAATTCCATCATGGATTCAAGTGACACAATAGCAACATAGATTTTTTGCCTGACTTCTTAGATGAAATATAGTAAATCATGGGTAGAATATCTGGTAATGGCTGACATAGCTCAATATCTTGTTTAGCGACAACCCACTGTACCTGTCATGCCTCCCATTTTGGCACTTCTACCAGACAGACAGAGTATAAATAGCTGACTCCCTGTTAAATCCTGCTCCTTCAAAGCAAGTTATACATTCTGGCCATAATATTTTAGATCTCCAGTTTTCTGCATGGGAATGATTACCCCCAAATCTTTGGAAGTTTCATCTCTATTAAACATGTCACCCAGAATTTATAATTTTCCTAACAAGATTATACATTCATCCTCTGGGATGCTCTAAAGCCTTTTTACATGCCAAACTCAGGATATGGACTCATGGCCCATGGAGAGGATGGAATGAAATGTTGTGGTCATAACAAGAACAATATCAGTCAGACCTTCAGAAAAAGAAAATACTTCCTCCAATTTTGAAATTTTAGACACCTTAGTCCATATTAAAAAAATGGAAAAACAAGACATTGTCAACTGGAAGATGAAAACAGTGTTAGACAACTTACATTTCCAATGTTATGAGATTGCACCCCTAGGATGTTCATAACTAGTTAGAAGGTATAAGACATCCCAAAGGTGATTTAAATATCTTAGTGGATAAAACTCACTCCAGCTATAATTATCTGAATAGCATTTTGTTAAATTGTAAAAATCTTACTGGCCCATGTAAACAGATTCATTGCTAAGTGACTTTTCTCCTTTTTTCTTTTCAAATGCACCTACTCTCTATGCAAGCCAGCCAGCACTTTACCTAAACTAATGCAAAATTTTGGGACACCTATAGCCAAATAAACTCCTGGATGTCATCAAAGCTTTGAAAAAAAATAAGGCACTGGAAACTGATGGCCTTCCACCTGAAGTGCATAAGTTATTGCCCCTCCCAGCTATCAACAAGCTTTCGAAGTCTTCTTGGCCACACATTCACAAGCCCAGATACCACCATCCTGGAAGCAATTCTTTGTCCTTCCAGTACTCAGTCCAGACAAGAACCCTATATCATGTCTGAGATAATGGATGATATCTCTATTTAATGTACATACAAAATTTACTTAACAATATAGACTGATAGAATAGTTCCATTCTTATGCTCATTATTTCATCAGGCCCAAATTGTTTTTTTTTTTTTTAAGGGTAGAACCTCCTGGACTGATATCCTGTGGGGAGATTACTGGATGAAAAAAGAGTTTAACTGAACTTATGTAGAGAGCTCTCCTCTCCATAGATGCAAAGAAGGCCCTTGATAATGTTAACTTGGGTTACATGTTTCATGTCTTGGCAAGATTTTAAATACCATCTTTTTTCTGAAAGCTCTAGCAGTCATATGTCAGAGTGCACATGTGATAGTTCACATTAGACCTTTCATATCTACTTTTTTTTCCATTCATAAGAGGGTCCATCAAGGATGTCTGCTTGTTCTACTGCTTTTTAATTTGGTCATTGTGCCACTAGCTCAAAACTTACGAGCCACTCTTTCTAATTTACTAGAGAAAGAGAAGGTATTGCAACCTGATGGTGGTGATGTACCCTTTGCAAATGACCTTCTATTTTATGTTGATGAGCTAATGCCCTCACAAAAGTTTGCTATATATTAACAAAATGCCAAAGTATCTCAGGATACAAAGGAAATCCTTTAAGTAGTCATGGTAACCTATAATTACTCTCCTACTCTAGAAGACAAACCACAATATAATTTCATGTTTGATCCTCCAGCATTCCAATACTTAGGCATGTTATTTGCATCCACAGTGGATGGATGAAACCAGGGAAATAAATGCCATATAAATCAATACTCTACTAGAGGATCATATATGAGAATGGGTCACATGGTCTTTTCCTCTGGAGCTTGGACTGTCATTGCTAAAGATGATACTCTTCCAAAAAGTACTTTTTATTACTCAAGCCTCTCTCCTCTTGCATCTCTTCCCCTGTCTTTCAGTAGCTTGCAGGGTACCTTCTTAAGAGTTTATACAGAGTTTTGCAAACCAGCTCCTGTACCTCCTGTATGGGAAAAACATTTAGTCGTTAGTTTTTACTCCCAGACCACCCTTATTCCCTGCACCTCACCACTACATAAGGACTTTGCAAACCGACTCATATGTGCTATTGCAAAAGGTCACTTTCAAAGGTTAACCTCCATAAGTACATCTATGTACCTAAATATCATGTATATCTATATCAGTATCTATATTTACCTATATCTATCCATCTATCTATCTATCTATCTATCTATCTATCTATCTATCTATCTATCTATCTATCTATCTCTCTATTGTTCTTACATCAGTGTTACCCTAGTTCAATTGTTCAGGACTAATGGCCCAGACAATATTCCTATTTGGTACTCATCCTGTCTTCAGTCATGATAGGCAGACATGCCTTGGAAAGATTGGTGGGGCAATGCTCTGGTACAGCTGAATCAGATATATTGCGATGATGACTTTAAGATGATATCCAGTCTGGCAGTAGAGTTCAGTATTCCTTCCACTTAATTTTTTAATATGTTCAGCTTAAAGACATGCCCATACATGCATGAAGTTGACACTACATTAAATTCTTTCTTCATTATAGAATCTCTTAGCAGCTCATTGGTCAACATTGATATGTAAGTGTTGATGGAGGTGTTCACACAAAAGTACTACCCCATGGCAACAGAGTTTAAGTGAACTTATCTAGACATTGCATAAGCTGACATACTAGAACAGCAGCTTTTTTAAGGTGTTGCAAACTCCAAACAAAATAACATCTTCCCCTAAATGATAGTTATTTGCCTGGAAATAGCTACATAGGCTTTTTTTGTCCCAGATAAAATAATCAAGAAGTTTCCAACTCCTGCCCCAATCTGTGGGGACTGTAATTCTCCTATAGTTGTTACGACCTGGGAACATATATTTTGGGATTGTCCTGACATGCAACAATTTTGGGCCTAATTCTGGAGTAAACTAGAGCAGATTTCCAATGCTACAAGAAAGGAGAAATGTTATTTAGCAATATACCTTGATCTTACAGGTTTGGAATGCCCTCCCTCTATGATAACCTTACTTCTGCTAGCAGCTAAGGAAACTGACTCAACATTGGAAGTCAAAAGAAGGCTTTTCATTTCGCTACATGTTGAAAAATACTACATGAAATATAATGGGGAGAGTTGAAAATAGCCAGAAAGAAAAGCATTGAAGCTAGAACAATTATAAAATGGAAACAATACTTAACGCTAGATGCTAGCTAGTTCCTAGTAGGTATTAGAGTCTACATCAATTCCTTTCCTTTCCGTGTGTATTCTTCTTTTTTTTAATACTTATTGCATAAGATTGTTTCTAAGTAAAAGTAACAAGTGTAACATTTTCACTAATATTGTGACCTTCATAGTTCTGCATGAAGTATGGATAGATGCATTGTATAAATATTTTCTAATTTTAGAAAAACTAATAAATAAAGATATTCAAAAAAGACTTCTCTATGCCTTTTGCTAGTAGCCCACCAAACCATCTAACTTTAAATTCACCGCTAATGCTGCACAAATATCTCATTAACAATTCCCTCATAAATGTTGTCAAAACCGTCTATTTTGGGGGGCAGAGCCTAGATGGCAAACTGAAAACAGCACTTTTTTAGAGCTCCACAAACTAGCCAAAAAAAAAAATAAATAAATAAATAATTTCATCAAACCAGAAGAACTAAACTTTTCTGATAATCTTCTGAACTAACTACAAAGCAATTTTGGAGTATATTCATTGAGATTTTCTTTTTAAAGTAACTTGGAGAGAACTTCTACATTGTGGAAATGACCAGCACAATGAATTCTCATTCAAAAACTACTCTGAAAAAAGAACTACAACTGATGTCTTCTACATTACAAGAGCTGTCTTTAAAATTGGATGGTTTTAAAGATAATCTCAAAAATATGAAAGAAAACTGTCAAAAACAAACTGATGTTTTTAGAGAATTACTACAACATCAAATAAAAATTTCAGATATTGAAACTTCGTTGAGTGACATAGATGGGAGACTGAATGATGAAAAAAATCAAACTGAAACTTTACTGCAGCAAAACAACTGGCTTATCAATAAAGTAGATGATTTGGAGAATAGAGAAAGGAGAACAAACATAAGAATCTTTGGTTTACTAGAGGGAACTGAAGGTGAGGACATTGTCTTATTTTTAAACTCTTGGCTACCTGTTTTTTTAGACTTAAAAGAGGGCTTATCAAGTGGAATAGAAAGAGCACATAGAGCCATAGGAAAGCCAGCTCCTTCTTCACTTCTGCTTACCAGGATCAATAGTAGTAAAATTCCTATCTTATCTAGACAGATGAAATTTGGCAACAAACTAAGTTGTCCCGGGACATCTTCATGAGGCGGGGGGGTAGGTTAATATTAGGGGGAGTTAAGTGGGTTGGGGAGGTGAAAGGGTTAAGTGGAGGCAGGGATGGTTGCGAGGAAATGAGATGATGGGGAGGGGATTAAGAGGTTTAATCTAGTGTAATCTAAGGTCTAATCTAAGCAATCACATTTTGGCATGAACTTGCTACAGTGCAGGTTTGTGTCCAAGACGAACTTGGGTGCTACTGCTGTGGTCGGGTGGGCCTGGTGACTTGGCAGAGGTAGGTAAGGTTGGTTGGTTGGTCATGGTTTGGGGGATGTGCTGGTGTTTGTTGTTGTTTATTGCAAGGTCATTTGTCTGTGAAATGGTGGATTGTTCAGTGTTTCTGGTGGTTCAGTTTGGAGGATTTATGGCTCGGGCCTGTGGGGGTGGTCGTTCAGTCTGAGGATCCCAGGGGAGGCTTTCTTGTTGTGTTGCTTTGTTGCATGCAGTCATCAGCACTGTCGTGCTCTAGCTGGGGCCTTTCATATGAGTTTGAAGAGTTTTGGCTGTGTTACTGGGCTGTTGAGTTGTAGATATGTGCAAGTTGGCTCTGTATGAATTAATGTTGTGGGGCAGTTGGATGGCCATTGTCCTGTTTGGGATCTGATCCACTTAAAGGGACATTGCTGGAGCATGTTTTATTCCTTCGTGTGGCATGGTGGTATTTGTTGGACTTTCAGATGATGGGTTAGGGTGCTTCACGGGTGCCAGTGCAGTGTTGCTCTTTGCGCATGCGCAGCTGCCATTGTCTGAGAGACTGAGAGGTGTCTTGTTTTGTTTCCATTCAACTGTACAGAATTTTGCAGAATACTGAAGTTGGGCTGGGATTATGGCCCACACTGTTTTCCACTGGCTCAGTTGGACTAGCCTGGTCAACAAATGTAAAGATTTAAAAAAAAAAAAAAAAAAGGAATGTAAACGGTATTCTGACGGTGGTACAGGTAGGGTGGGGGAAAGTCCTGTTCCTCTAGCAATGTCCTAATTATAGGGGCAATATTTGAAATGAGTCCCTGTTTGTTGCTTTGTCCCCCCATCATGTCTGGCTCGGTCTGCATTTTGTGTGCTGGGAGGTTGAGAGGTGTGAGGTGGTGACTGCTTCGGAGGTCGTTTTTCCCTTTGGATTTGCCTTTGTGGTTCGGAGTGGAAAGCATGTGCCCTATCCGATACCTGCCATGTTATGTTGGTTGGCTTTCTAGGTTTATGGGAGCAATATGTGGTAGGTGTCGCTGTTTTGGCTCGTTGTCTCTCTGGTTGGACCTTCGGACAGTGTGGGGAGGTGCCATTTGTTCTGGCGAGGTTGGATTCAGTGCAGGGTGAGGGGCAACCAGATGGCAGTTTGGTTTGCTGGGGCAGAGTGCTTTTGGTTGGTTCATCGGTTGTTTAGGTATTGAAGGCTATGGGAGGCTTTGAACTTGATGTTCGCTTCTTTAAGGGGTCCCGTTGGTGGTTTAGTGCTTCGTGGGCTTTAAGCAGTTGATGTTTGTTCCAGGTCCTGGAGGCAGGGGAAGGTATGTATGCACAATGCCAGTGAGGGATGGAAAAAAAAAAAAAATCACTGCTCTGGTGGTGGGAGCGTTGCTGTCCATTTTTGTTTCTATATGTTGGTTGTTGTTTGTTGCTCCCATCCAGGGGAATTGGAGAGTGGTTTCCTTGTCGGTGGTCTGCCTCAGTATGTGGCCGATGAAGGTTTGGGTGGCAAATGGATGCAGGTGGTGTTGTTTGCATATGGGTGGTGGGGTTTGTCTATGGTCGGTATCACAACTCGATGCCTGGTTGTGTTAAAAAAAAAAAAAAGGTTTTCGCGGGCTGTGTTGAGCTGCTTGCTTGCTCCAGGTGGTGGGAGTTAGTCACATGTGCAGGGTCAGCATTGGATATGTTTAGCTGTAAAACATTGGATTAGTCAATTTATCTCTGTTGTAAAATGTGCAAAACACTATAATAAACAGCTTCTATAATGCACAAGCTTAAAAAAAAAAAAAAAAAAAAACTGGTGTTTAGTTAACATTTAAATAGCAAGCAGATGTGTGTAACATTAGCACTTCATTTCCATTTGCAAATTAAGTTACCATCAAAGGACTTATTTATGACACAAAATTGGTTATGTGCTCTGAGGAATTAAATAAGAAAAAAAGTTTAAAATGTTGAAAGTCCAGCAGTGTGTAACTATCTAGAGTCACAGCATGAGTTTCATCAATAGAGGACATAAACTGAAATGATTCTTGTGGAACCCAGAGGAGAAACAAGAACTGTTTGGAAGAGAATTATAGCTAAGGGTGAAATTAGATGCATCATGGGTGATGAGTATTTTGCTTACTTGGTAACTCATGTTCACACTGATAGGTTAGACTTTGACTTGGGGTGTCTGACATTCTACAGTAGAACGGAGTTTGAGTCAGGGTGAGTGGTTTCTGTTCGTCATTATGGGGACTGCTAAAGTGGCTGGGTGTTGTGGACATTCCAAGGTGTTTAGTCACTGGATTGGAGTTCTGCAGTAACTAGGCAGAAGTAGATGACATGGCAGGCCAGTGGTGGGAGACCTGGAGAGATGCGCTACTTGCATTGGGAGGCCTTAAAGTGATCCATTTTCCTGGGTTATGGACACTCATATGCATAGTGCTTTAACCTTATGGGGGAGGACTTGTTTGCTGATGGGCATTTGTTTTGGTGTAATTCCTTATAAATCTGTGTTGATACAAGCCTTTTATGCCCGCCACCTTTTTAGAGCAGTTCTTCCATTGTGTCAACAGTTTCTGAGGATTAAGGGGCAGAACCTTAGTGTATAGATGAGTGAAAGCTCTACATGAAACATGCAAGTAACAGAGGGAGAAAGGGAATGTGTGAACAGTGTGGTTTACAGGGATAGAAACATGTTTACAGATTATACAGACATGTATTTTACTTAATGTTACAGACAAACCTGGATTTTATGCATGATTAGTAATGGTGGTTTAATGATTATTGGTACTGCTCAAATAAGAAGCAGATAACTTTTATTTCATTTGTTCATGAAAATAAAAGCATTTTATGATGTGCGGCTGGTAGGTCTGCCTCTGGGTCAAAGTAGGTCTTAGTGGACCATGAGAGTAGGACAGGGTCACGGGTTTTATGAGACATTTATGGCTTACTTTTAATGGTTAAAAAATATATAGGCTTGCGGGGTTAATGTTCCCAGTGGTCAACATATACAATGCTGCAAGAAAGCAAATATTTCTGTATTAAAAACATCTGCATGACTCATGTCATATTATTGATCTATTCCTCATAAAATATGCAATTTTTCTGACAATTTGCTGGGTTAATCTAAGGAATTAAGTCACTCAGTATTGACGTACATTGGTGTTTCAGGTTTTGTATCCTGCACAAAAATGTATGCAGCCAGAAATCCTGTTAATTTAGCAACTTTATAAGTTTATAAGAACAATATTTAAGAGCTGTCGCTATTGTTGGGCCTTTATGCATAGCTTCAGTTTGGCTGCTTTGTCATAGATGTGAGTGGCGGTGGTATGTTTCCTCCCAGGTTGTCAGGATAAGTTGTCCTTGAAGATGTCTTGGAATGTGGGTGATGTATTTTGGATGATTTACATGTCTTTTCTTTCTTGCAGATGGGGTCTTGGAATGCAGTGGCTGTATTTGGAATAGGTAGGTATAAGGTGGAGCCTTCTCTTTACATGTTAGAGGGTTTACTTTTGTCCTTTTCTTTGTAGATGGTGGTGTGCCGACTACCAGTTGGGGCGATACACAGTGAATTCGCCAATGATGGAAGCAGTGGTGAGCGAGGAAGTTACACATGGGGAGCACAAGTGAGCAACAGTTCCTGATGGAAATTGCTGAAGTGCAGAAGGCATCATGCGGTGACTTGACAACAGGATTTGGAAGGTGATGTTTTGATGGGATGGATGTTCTTGCCACTTGAATGGGGCTCAAGGTGGGTCTGAGTATTACCTTAGTTAGGAATGTTAGACCTTTGCGTTTAATTAGTGGGAGCTGATTATTGGGCTGGGATTTGGGAGAAGTAAGGAAAAGGTAGGTAGGGGTGCTGAGGAGTGTGGGGATCCCATGGGATGAGTAGAGTCATGAGATTCGTAGGAGCATGGGAACTTATTAGGCTGCAGCCCTATTGCTCTTGCAAGCCAGTGAAGTTCAATCCTTGCTTTCTTAGAACCTTGGGTTGTTGCATTCACTCATCCAGTTTGAACTGTAGGTGGGGGAAGGGACAATGAGGTGTTTGACAAGATGCTGGCATTTGTGCCTAACGGATGGTAGCTTTGGGAGTGACAAATTTGTCCCTTGAGTAGGTGGTGTTAATGTTGCATACCAGGTTAAGGTTTTACAGAATAGCACAAGGATCATTTCACTTGGGGTTTGGATTAATTTTGTAGTTAGGATTTAGGAAACATGGTAATTAGGTGGCCATATTGGGGTGGTTTTAGAAAGTGGGTGCATTGTTATAGGGGAGTTAGTAGGTTTAAAGGAAGCTTGGTTGCAGGATAAGGCAGCTGTAGGACAAGGGATGCTGGTGTTCTGCCAGCTAAGGTAGGATATTAAAGTTGGAGTCATTGGGAGGGTGGCCTAATGGTTAAGGTGTTTGCCTTACAAACACAAGGTACAGGGTTTGAGTCTCACAAGGGATAATTGGCTAGGCTTAAAATGACTTCCAAGGGCAATTAGCCCAGTACTAATCTATGAACCTATAAAAAAAATGGACTTTTCCCTATGGTAATGGAGTTGTTGCACATATAGGATATGTTACAGTTAAGAGGGTCTTGGGTGTGACCCTTGCTACTAGTTTAACTGGGTGCCATCTTTAGATCAAGGGGTTATAGTTTGTGGGTTTTTTTGTGGTTATAGGCTGTCAATACATTCAGGTTGAGCCATTATTTCAGCTTTGAAGGCAGCAGGATAAAAGGGTATGTGTTCATTTGGTGTGGTTGTTCCGATGTTACAACGGGGTCATGGTAATCCTACTTTATTTAGTTTCATTATGGTGTGTTTCAGTGATGACATGGCAAAGGGATTTATGACAGGATTCTAAGGTGCTTTACAGATGATGGGTACACCAAATGATGTTTGGCTTGACCCTTCCCTTTATGCGAAATTTTGGGTAGAAGGGAGGGGGAACAGCCTGGTCAGACTGGTTGGCAGAGAAGAGGGATAGGCTTGCCCTCTTCTGTTCCCCCTCTGATGTCTGGATGTTCATTTCAAGGATCTGGGGAAAGGAAATGAGTAGTGGGAGGAAGCTTGCTGAATAGATAAGCAAGCTGAGGTAAGGATGGTGCTTATTTGGTGGAAGGTAATTCAATGGATGGTGTATGAAGTGAGTTGGGATGCTGTTTCATAAGTAAAGTAAGCAAGCAGAGGTATGGACCTTGCTTGTTGGGCAGGGTGAGTTGGTACACTGCCCTGATTAACATTACAATGAATGGTGTATGAAGTGAGATGGGACAGTGCTTCATAAGTAAAGTAAGTGAGTAGAGGTATGGACGCTGCTTACTGGGGCAGGGTGAGTAAATACGCTGCCCTGATTAACATTACAAGGATGTTATGCTGTATTTAGAATAAATTATATCATGAATAGTTGTAATTAATAAAGTTGGTGATTAAAGCTATGTTATGGAAATCTAATAAAGCCATCAAATGTCACTTGGTGTGATGTGTGTTATTGAAGGGGACTGGGAAAAATGAAGTCTGGCAACAAACTAAGTTGTCCCGGGACATCTTCATGAGGGAGGGTGGTTACGTTAATATTAGGGGGAGTTAAGTGGGTTGGGGAGGTGAAAGGGTTAAGTGGAGGCAGGGATGGTTGGGAGGAAATGAGATAATGATGGGGAGGGGCTTTAGAATTTTAATCTAGTGTAGTTGGGTTAAGCAATCACATTTTGGCATGAACTTGCTACCCATCCACCCTCCCTCTTTTCTTTGGTAGGGAGTAGGGTTATTTATCAGTAGGGGTAGGCGGAGAAGAGGGATAGGCTTGCCCTCTTCTGTTCCCCCTCTGATGTCTGGATGTTTATTTCAAGGATCTGGGGAAAAGAAATGAGTAGCTGGAGGAAGCTTGCTGAATAGATAAGCAAGCTGAGGTAAGGATGGTGCTTATTTGGTGGAAGGTAATTCAATGGATGGTGCATGAAGTGAGTTGGGATGCTGCTTCATAAGTAAAGTAAGTGAGCAGAGGTATGGACCTTGCTTGTTGGGCAGGGTGAGTAGGTGTGCTGCCCTGATTAACATTACAATGAATGGTGTATGAAGTGAGATGGGACGCTGCTTCATAGGTAAAGTAGGTGAGTAGAGGTATGGATGCTGCTTACTGGGGCAGGGTGAGTAAATACGCTGCCCTGATTAACATTACAAGGATGTTATGCTGTATAAGAATCAATTATATCATGTATAGGTGTAATTAATAAAGTTGATGATCAAAGCTAT
Source organism: Protopterus annectens (assembly GCF_019279795.1). Classification (NCBI taxonomy): domain Eukaryota; kingdom Metazoa; phylum Chordata; order Ceratodontiformes; family Protopteridae; genus Protopterus; species Protopterus annectens. The sequence continues at coordinate 222,347,771 of NC_056738.1, forward strand.
GTTATGAAAATTTAATAAAGGTCATCAAATGTCATTTGGTGTGATGTGTGTTATTGAAGGGGACCGGAACAAAGAACTTGTACTAAAATCAGCATGGAGAAAAAGCCCTCTGAAATATAAACAACATCAAATCAGATTTGATAATGACTTTTCCTCTAGAGTTATAGGTATGAGAAATAAAGCTTGGCTACTTGTTAAACTACTTAAACAGAACAAAATAAAAGCTCAGCTGGCATACCCTGCAAAAATAAGAATCTTTCACTTAAACGAAATGAGGACTTTCAATAACACAGAAGAAATTCCACCTTCACCAAGAACAAAAATATAATAATAATCCCAGAAGAGATGGACTGGACTTCTTCCACTTCACTGAAATGATCTCCAAGAAAGAGTACATGGACTGATGTAAAGAACAAGAAAAAAAAACAAAGGACTGATACTAATAATGTAGCCTCTACAAACTCTCTCAAAGATTCTACAAAAAATGAGAATTTTTCAATGGAAATAAAAAATAAAAAAAGGTATGTATATTTACTTTCTTATTATAATAGCATTCATGCTTAGCTTATACTATTTATGGTTTCTTTATATTTTATTATACATAAAATAGAGTGCATAACTGTCTACTGAAGATTTACATAATATACAAGTTAAAAGAAATATTCAACTCTGTTAAATATATTTCATCTTTATACTGCTTTTTTCTTTTTTTGCTCAATTAAGCTAACACAAGGAGAGGAAGAAGTGTATAGGGTTTAATGAAAGGCATGTAATGTATAATATACCATTAATTGATGAACACCACTTAGCTCCTTGTAAAATGTCTGTTTCTGTTACAGTTTGTGATTATTAGGAACATAAGAGCAATGGGAACTTGGCAAACAAAGTAACATCTCATTTACAGAAATGAGATTTCAGTTTTAGTTTCAACGTACAACTCATATATATGAGTATACTTGTTAATTTTCCTTTAGACAAGTTCCACTTTAAATTCATGACATTCTGAGAAGCTTTTCTTTGACAACAATTATTTCCAGTGATGCGCGAGCTTCTCAAGGCGTCATGACATTTCGCAAACACACAAACAGGTCCGACACGAAATAAATGGCAAACATGAATGCCTTTCACTCCCTTCATTGAATAGTGAAAGGAAGAAGTTTTAAGAAAGAGCAACAAAAGGAAGACTTACTGTGGTTTACTGTTTCTGCTTAAAATCCAGGGCTTGTGAGGTTCTTTTGAGACCCTTCTATTAAATGTCTTCCTTTCCAGTAATGAATATCAGGAAATGTGTAGACCATAGAGATATATGCTTTTCTTTATACAGCCTGACATAGTTGACTCATACAGAGTTGTAAGTTAAGGTGGGGGGAAGATTAGTGATGATACTTCCGTGAATACATGCACTTCCTTTCAGCTTTCAGCATTGATGAGATTGAGTTTTGCTGTTCCATACTGCTCTCGTTCGAGACCAAGAGCTTTTGCTGCTTTTTTAGGAGTCCTTACTTTTAGACTAACTTTATATTGGAAATGAGATCTGCAGGAAAGGCTGGCTTCATAGAATCACATAACCACCTCTCTATTAACGTGGAGATAGATGAGTTGTGCAAAGTTGAGAAACTAAGCTGAAGGGAAAATACTATTAATGCATCTGTGCAAACTGTCCCTTACAGTGTTAAACTTTAATGTTTCAAAGACTATTTTCCCCTTTGTCACATCATATACCTTATGACATCTTAGTGTTTTTGGTCTTTTTTTTTATTTTTTATTTTTTTTATTTTATTACACATAGAAGTATTACTATGAAGTAAACATTAACTAGCAAAATAGATGGTAACTGCCTTTAACCTGTTTTGATACACTATTGAATTAGATTGTAGCAGGTGTAAAATGAAGACATGTAGCAAATATGGAAACATATTCTATCTTTCACCAGCTGGGAATAAATACATCATCTTCAAATCTGCACTAATTTGTTAAGTTCTTAAGATAGCTCATAGAACCTGTATAGTTTTACTAATTAAACCCTAATTGTTGTGTTTTTCCCTTCTTAATAAATTTGATTTGATGTTAGTAGGAACTAGGTATAAGTATAGAATATAAAGTGTTACTTTAAAAAAGGGAAAATGAAAGAGGGGAAAGAAGAGGAGGGAAGGGAGGAAAAGGAAGGAAAAAGAAGGAAAAAAGGAAACGGAAGGAGAAGGGAAAGGCAAGAAAAGAGAGGGAAAAATGACAACACATACACAAATAAGTATCTGACTTCAGTTACAAGTCTTAAATTTAGTTTATTTACCTTGTACTTTAGATACAATGAATTTACATGTGAAGCATGTCATTAAGAAAAATCATCTTTTGGGTTATATGTCAAAGATGTTTAATTTCTGACCAATTTATTTCACTCTGTAAGAAGTTATTATAGCCAAAAGTCTTATTTCAGTATTTTTTATGAGATGCTTATACATTTACTTCATATTAATACCTGACAATTTCTAAGAGGTCTGAAATTCACATCAAGTATCTTTGGTATCCATATTTTACTAGACATATTAACTTCTCTATATGTAATTCTCTCTGATTATGTATGTTTTTTATTGGTAAGATGCTCTCAGCAACATTATATGTAGACAGCAGCTAATAAAATCAATTAAAACACACAGTAGTGCTGCACATACAAGTGAGAACCCTGAGATTTTATTGTGTTAGATATTTGAATGAAATTATTTATCTTGACACTAACTAGAATATACTAAACACTACACATTACTTGAATTAAAAAGAAACCATTCTTACTCTTACACTTTGAAGGACTGCAATTCGTTCAGATTTTTTATAAATGCATGTATCATAACACAGTAGTATGCATGTACATATTTATACTCTAAAGGAAATGTGCAGCTTTCTGATAATGATACAAACTGGAACACAACATTTGCAGAAAGGATATCAATCAAACTTAAGTGTTGGTAATAGGGGACTTGTTAGATAACTATTTAACATTCATATAGAACATAGTTGAAAATAGAAACACAACGTATGTACTTACTTTTAAATAAAATAATTAGGCAAAAAAAAACATAGGAAAGAGAGAAAATGAGAGAGAAAGGGACACAAGGAAAATGGGAAAGGGGGGAAGAAAACTCTCAGAAGGGCGATGTTTTTTTCTTTCTTTAATCTAGATATTGTTATACAGGGACAGTGTGTTAACTCTTGAATGGAATAAGACAAATTTAAAACATCAAATAATTAACTACTTTTCTTTTAGTAAAAAATACATAAAATTTCTCTACAAGCAGATATAACATTGTTTTCTTTTTTATTTTGTTTAAATTCAAGTGATCACCAACAAAATTATTCTGGAGCTCACAGGAATTCTTTGCTGCTAAGGTATGAGGAAAAAGCTGATGGATTATTTTTTAACTATCAGACTGGGAATGTACATCATTCCATGTATAATAGGGGAATATTGGAAATACTATTTCTTTTTACTATACGTAGTTGATATTCTATTAAACTTTTTTTCTTTTTTATAGCCCTGAACCAGAAAATATACTATATCTTATAACAAAAAAAAAATCAATCTGACTAAAAAGAATAGAAAAGATGAGAAATATGAGCAATTAAACTGTCAAAATAGAGCAATGGGTTTATTTCAGTCATAACTACTGTTGAATTGAATAAAATTCATGGATTTAACACTACTCTCCCTAAATGTCAGTAGCTTGAATGATCGTAAGAAAAGGTCAAATCTCTTAAGATATCTAAAATTAAATAAAGCACAGGTAATATTTCTCCAAGAATCTCACTTTAACATAACTGATAAACATATATGGAACCCAAATGATTACTTAGTACTAGTCCATTCGTCACATAAAACAAAAACAAGAGGAGTAATAATTTTTTGGGAAAAAAGTGTCATTAACCCCCAAATCATATATAGCTATGAAGATAAAGAAGGTATTTTAACACTAGTTATAATAAAATTTAATAATAGGATTTGGACGCTAGAAAATTTATATTGGTTCCTTGGCATGGGTACAGGGACTGCTAAGAAACATCTAGATCTTATAAGTAACACATATAAAGGTAACCTGCTATTAGGTGGGGATTTCAGTTATATTTTAGATAACTTGGAGACTACTAATAACAGAAACACATGCCTCAAGCCTACAGCAAAATCACTTATAAAATGGAGTGAAAGCCAAAATTTAATTGACACATTCAAATTTAAAGATAGTAATTCTTTACTATTCTCCCACCAAGAATATAGATTCAATACCAAGACAAGAATAGATAAAATATAGGTTTCACAAGAATTAAGTACAAAAATAGTCAATTTTAATAACTCCCTGTCCCATTCAGACCATGATGCACTTATTTTCAAACTTCAAATGGATTTTAAAAAATGAACATTTTTCACAAGAATACCAGCCTACATTACAAAATTAAAAGAATTTAAACCATGGTTAATGTCTGAATTACAATTCTTCTTAGAAACCAATTACACTGAAGAAATACATATAGTAACGATATGGGACACCTTGAAAGTTTATTTATATGGCAAAATTCTCACATGGTTTAGAAATAAAAGAAAGAATGGGAATCAGAACTAGATAATATACAAGAACAGCTTATAAGAATTAAAAACAATGATTCAACAAATAATTCTAACAACAAAAAGATTGAAGATTAAAATAAAAAACATAATGAAATTCTAACTCGCAAAACAAACCTAGCATTGGAAAGATTAAAACTAAACTCATATTCTACTTCACCAAGGCACATGCATAACTTAGTATCCAGAATAAAAAGACAATCTAGATTAAATAATATTACAAATATTATTCATGAAGGGGAAAAAAGCATAAAGGTTTCTGATGTAAGTGAAATTATTGATGCTTTTAAATATCATTATACAGAACACTATGGAACAAACAAAACTGACATCAACTACTCAAACTTAGAACTGAACTTTCCCAAAGTTATGAAAATACAAGAAAAAATTAAATTAGATATACAAAAACAAATCACTTATAAAGAAGTCACAAACAGTATTAAGGAAAGTAAAAGCAACAGAGCTCTGGGAATTGATGGCATTATAATAGAACTCTATAAAATGTTTCCAGCATCTATAACCTCAATCTTCCATAAAACTTTACTAGAAGTTCAAACCCAAAATGCAATTCCACCTTCATGGAGATATTCGCTAATTACACCTATAATAAAAGAAAATAAAGATCCTTCTCTGTGTAAATCTTATAGACCAATATCATTACTCAGTAATGATTATAAAATGTTCATGTCTATTCTGGTGAATAGAATTAAAAAGTCCTTGTTACACATTATAAATGAGGATCAAACAGGTTTTATTTATAATAGATGTACCTATGATAATATTCAAAGAGTATTAACACTTGTAGATATATTAAATAGACAGAATCAGGACGCTCTAATAATAGCATAGGAAAAGCTTTTGATTCACTAAATTGGGAATATTTATTCAAGATACTAGCTCTTTATGATTTCCCCCCTTCATTTATCTCATTAATAAAAACATATATATAAAAATAATTTAGCATATGTAAAACTAGGACCATTTACCTCTGAATCTATAGCTTTAACAAGAGGGCCAAAACAAGGATTTCCCATGTCCCCTATCCTATTTGCACTTGCTATTGAATTATTTGCTTCTTCAATTTGATCAAATACAAAAGATCAAGCACAGGTAAGAGCACAGGTAAGAGAGGTTGTCATCTGCAGACACAAATCTTAGCATATAATGCTGCTTCAACATTCAGTGAAGAAAGAGCCTCTAACTCTCTGTAAGCCTTGCATCTTTCCCACATTTAAGTGAAGCAGTAATAAGAGAACATTGTAAAGATGGAGGACACTGAACTCTCTGTTTTTAGTCTTATGGTTAACCATTTGGGGAGTAGGAGTATGCATTACTGTAATGCTGTATATTATTCTGCAATCCTCACATCAAACACAAAAGCTTTAGTTGAATGGGATAAAAATCAGAACATTCAGAGATATTATAAGATAGGATTCTGTTTCTGGAAAATTTGGCTGATTACGAAAACTGTTAGGTGATGTCTATCTTTACAAGAGATGTCTATCTTTACAAGATCATCAGCACAGGTGCCTGCAGAGTATATCTATCTGTAAAACTGATAAACATTTTGTTTAATGTCTGTCAATTTACAGATCAAACTATTGTTCTGCACTAGCTGAATGATGTCTCTATCTCTTCCTTTGTTTCAGTCTATGGGCAAAAAGCATAGTTTTTTTCGGAGTCTATATCGGAATTCAGAGTATTTTAAAATAAAGGAGATTTGTATGTGTGTGTGTGTGTGTGTGTGTGTGTGTGTGTGTGTGTGTGTGTGTGTGTGTGTGTGTGTGTGTGCGTGTGTGTGTGTGTGTGTATTATTCCCTGTTACTTCTCTGGTATAGCTGCACTACCTCTTTATTTTTAAATATATTGCACCTGCAGAAAGAGAATGCATCCATAGTTTTGTACCCTAAGTTGCTAACAGTATCATCATATTTGTTAAAAAAAGTTTTCTTGACAACATGCTTGCTTTTGAAGCTTAATGCTTTCCTACCAAACAAGGTAGACAAGGAGTGTGAGTTAGGTTTAAAGTGATGAAATGTTAGGCAATGTTACTGAAAAGTTATTTCATTACACCACATGTAGGATCAGATGGTCATGCCTCAAGAGCTTTTGTTTAGTCTCAGGTATATTTTGCCTATCCTCAATTAGACAAATAGCAATATTGATGAGAACTTCAGCAAGTTACTATGGCCTATAAAGAAGAAATCTGGTCTGCAATGATTCTTACATGTGTATGTGGTGGGGGGGTAAACCCTAGGTTGTAGATATAGAAATAATCCCAGACGCCCACTTACAAATCTGCAACATTAGTTCAGTACTCTTTAAATGCTTCTCTGGAATAACAATCGACATGTATGGTATAGAACCTACTGCGATCCTGAAATATCTGCCCACAAACATGGAACAGCTATCATAACTGAGTTTAGATAAGACTCCAAATGGTTGTACAGAAAGTAGAGGCAGTTGAGCTGAACCTATATAGCACTAGGACACAGGGATTTCCAAGTGTGATATTGAACTATAACCCATCTTCCTTTCCTACTACATATCATCATTAAAACTTCCTTTTTAGATGATTGCAAAGATCTCCTTAATTTGAATCCATCCAGTGGTTAAACAGACTTCAATATAGTTTACAAGTCATTTCTGTCATCTGTAAGGAAACAGTTACACATGCTGGGCACATTTTTTTTTTACCACTGAGTTAAAACCATTTGTGTTCAAGTTCAAGCTATTAACTAGAAAAAGGGAGCTAGTCATATGAGAAGAAAACAATGACCTGCTAAAACATTATTGTTAGCCTCCCCAAAGTCCCTTGAGAAGCATGCAAATAAATGCTATTATATGGTTGAAAATCATAAATTAATCTAGAGTACAAATCAGTGCCAAAAAATGAGATGAGAAGGAGGTTAATGCACAATTCTTTAGTAAATGTAAATATATGCTAATGAAAATGACAGCAGTAATTAAACAGAAAAAAATTAGCTATCAGTTGTATTGTCACTTAGCTATGTAAAACTAAGCTATCAGGAAGATCACATGCACAACACGTCTATTTTCTGTTCAAAGGTCTAATTTATCTATGAAATATTAATTCTGCATGGTATTCATACTGAAAACCTTAGATCACGATAGCAGTAAGCAAGTACATATGGAGCTTATTGTGTTTTGGGACAATTTTGAAATCACTTTTTTCTGCATCAATACAGCTACAACAGAAACTGAAATGTATGATTTTGTGCTGGTTTTGCAAAAGTCTGACTTCTGTGGATCAGAAGGAATGAATTTGTTTCCATGCTGGCTGGAATAAGATGTGTCTATCTCTTGTTTTGCCATTTTGTGATAAGATGTTTATATCTACTCTGAGTAATCACCCAAAAATTCTGCCTGGCAGCTGGCTATCTTGGTATGGAATTTTGATTTCTTATTGCCTGTAAGTATGGAATCTGTCCCAACTCATCTAGTAAGCATGCAATGTCATTCTTGGGAACCACTATAAAATTATCAGACTCTACAGTATCCTTACATCATTAAGCAATTGTGTTCCTAAGCCTGAAGTCATGGTTGGAAAAGTCTATACAGGAAGCTTTTAAAACTTCACACTGCTAAACACATTGAAGAAAGGATAGGGCTCCATGTACAGAATCAAATCATTTGGAGAAATTTTCAATTTAATAACCAGTGTTAATGGATATTTAAAGGTATATGGTAGGCCATTTTTATAACATAAACAATGTTTGCGTGATGATATGAGGTATTGTCATCTTTGCCGGGGAGAGTAGGGTAGTGTATGTGTAACATATGTCAGTATACCTAGCTGAAATTTTGTAAAGAATTTTATGTCATTTGACTATCACAATAAGTTTTACAGATGCTTGTGTTAAAAATGTATTTGTAAAGTTGTTTGTGTTAAAAATGCATCAACTGTGGGTCATGCTGGACAGAAAAGAGATACACATGTATGTCAGACAGTATTATTAAAGGTTTACTATCACATAGTCGAATCCACTGTGTTCAAGTGTTAAGATGTTCGAACAACATGTTCGGAAATCAGAACACTGAACACAAAAAATGTTGAAGTAAGCATTTCAGTAAAGTCGAATGTCGAAAATGTCTACTTTACTGAAATGCTCACATCCACTCAACATTGAAAAACTGTTTTTGCACGGGGGCAAGCCCCCCTGCACGCCCTGTGTGGGGTGCTGTACCCCCAACACCCCCCTACTTATATATACAAATTCTGAGATCGCACTACAGTAAGGGAAAGGGTACATTTCCCGATCCCCACTATAGTGCAATCTGCACCACAATGGCAAACCTTACAAAAGTGAATGCTCACTATTGTAAGATTTGACACTGTGGCAATCACATTTATAGGTTTGTACTAGGCTAACTGCCCTTATGAGCCATTTTAAGCCTAGCCAATTATCCCCTGTGAGATTCAAACCCTGTACCTTGTGTTTGTAAGGCAAACACCTTAACCATTAGGCCACCCTCCCAGTTCTGCTAGATGAGTTTCTCACATATGTCGATTGCTCACATGAAGTGCAATCGACTATGTGATTATAAGCCATTATTAAAACTGCTTAAATGTATATGTTTTAACAGAAAATTCTGGAAAGGAATAGATTAATCTCAGTCCAGCTAAGTTTGTAAAACAGGTTGAACATTGAATGGGTTGGTTTAGGCCATGAAGATTTTATCTTAGCTCTGATTGCAGCTACAGACAAAAATGTCTGGGAAAACCAGGACTAGGAATCTTACTATATTGTCTTTAGGGGTGAACTAATTCCGACACTGGAAAAGTGGAAGTTTTTGAAATAGTTTTATAACTTTTAGATGCTGCCACAGATCTTTGCAAAGCTCTGGATATGTATCGTACTAGAGTTAGATGTGATGTCATTCTATAACTAGCACTGAAATGATTTTTTAGATATTAGTGAGAGATATGACTGAACTCTTTCAGCAGCACTTTCTTTTCTGGAACCTGACAGGGAAGATCTCTCACAGATATCTAACACAGCCTCACATCTCATCTAGCCTTGCTGTAGTAAGTAACTTAACTAGGGAACAGTAAATATTTAGACAGTCAGGAAAATATAGTGAGATTAGTTAAGTGTTGTTTTTCTGCATCTGTGTGACTATCCAACTGTGTTGTTTTTTATATCTCCTATGACTGAAACTCTGGTGTTTATTGTAACTAGATATTCATTATTCCCCAGGTCTGAAATATGCTCTCTGTGTGCTCTTAAGGGAAATTGTGCTTGGTGGAGATAGCTGCATCTGAAAATACTGTGTATCCATTTTTGCTCCTAGTGGCCATCCCTCACCAGTGTCAGTAGTGAGCATTGAGGCCCTTTGATTAGTATCCCAGAGTAGGGACTTTCACAGTATGTTAAAGATGAGTTTTTTCGACATTCTTGGCTAAATCCTGGTAAAATTTTACTTTGCTACCCACCATAGTTAATGTTTTTCAGGTTCTGGCTGCATCCATAATACTCAGTTTGTTTCTGTCATTCTGCAGCTTGAAAATGACATATTGAATTGAGTGAGATGGTACCGAAGGTGAAATCTGTGCTCTGCACTCTCTGTACTCTAATTTTCCTTGGCAACATTACCTCAACTCTCAAAGTTTCTTCTAGAAAAGATACTAGATTAAGCCATTCTGTACCATTTTCTAGATAAGCCAAGTGACAATCAATCCTTTGATGATTCTTCTAAATGTCATCTTGTTTACTTTGTGGGACAGCAGTAGTTAATGATGCTTCTTGACTTGGAACAGCTCCTTGGCTTGGAACAGCATCTAGTGTCAATTTTAATCCCAGAAATGCAGCTTTACTCTCCCTAGAGAGTTGATTTCTCACGTATCCTTCAAAACCTGAAAGATTAGTTGGGCTATACTGACCATAGTGAGGTCATCACAAGTTGGTGAATCTTGGGGTATCTTGACAGCCATGAAGTTACTCCAAAATAGTGGCAGGTAAATTATTAGAATAATTATTTTCACTAGTCAGTCTGGGATTGCTTCTGTTAAGTATAAATGGAAGAATAATTGTTCAAAAGCATCAGATCATGGTCTGTAAAATAATGTTAACTTAGATTATTAGTTTGCTGTACAAACATCTAGGGAATAAGATAATTTCACTCTTACAATTGGCTACATACCTCTCTGATATCTTGTAGTGCAGGTTGAGGGAACACATTCTGCAATGAGTGGCAAAATCATAAGCCACAAGCTAACTTATCTGCAAATACAATAGTAGATATTCCAGGTATCACATACAACAAGCTCCCATGATTAACGCTGTCATGAAAGGAGATATTGCCAGCACAGCTAGTTGGAGTTTTGTAAATAATTATATGTCATTTGTGAATACCAAAATGATTTATATAAGATACTTGTGTTACAACTGTATTAGAACTGTGTGCAGTGTGTATATCAAATTAGTTTGTACAGACGTGTGTTGAAGGGATATTTTGTAAAGTGTTTGTGTTTGAGATGCATCCAGGTGTACCCTGCTGGAGGAAAACAGAACTGTACATGCACTTTTGTAACTGTATAAATGCATATATTTTAACAGTGGAAACTGGAATACAGGAGATTAACTCCAGTCCAGACAATTTTAAGAAAATAGCTGAAATTAAATGACTTTATAGGCTACACAATAAAAGATGGCATCTTTCAGTTTTCAATGCAGCTAGAGACAGAGAGTCTGTGCTGAGAAGCTTTCTGTATTGTCTTTAGGGTGAAATAAATACTAGTTTTGAAATGTGAAGGAATGCAATTGTTTTATGACTTCCAGCATCTGCAAACATCTGAAGTCTATACATTTTAACAAGTAGATGACAAATGCTACCAGCTGCAATTAATGGTTGTTTTAGGCCTGGGGACTAGACATCCGGTGACAAGAAATGATGGCATTCTACAAGCTAGTCCAGCAGTAATGTCTGAGATATTAATCTGGGGAGTTGCTTAGTGAGACAGGGCATTCTGTATTCTGTCTTGGACCTCAACACAATTAGAAGATCAATTCACCACATCTGCCTTGTTTTAATGAAGTAAGTTTTTAGGGTATAGTAATTCTCTTAGATACAGTTAGGAATATAGGAAAGCTTAGTTTAGATATTTTTCTTTATTTATTTGAGAGTGTCCTACAATGTTGTTTTGAATATTTCCTAGGGTTTTGAACTCTGATGTCACTATGATTATACATTTACTGTTGTCTTGTTCATTTATTATTTATTAATAAATATATTTAAATCTTACACTGTGGCTGATCTCTGTAGAGATATTTAAGTTTTGAGAGTAATTGCATATTTATTTGGTGACACTGTGTTGGGCACTCCTAATAGTCTTGCTCTTGGTCAAACTACCATCTGTGTTAATATTAATAGTACACAGTAAGATTGGACTCCCTTTGTTAAGGGCCTTAAAGTAGCTGATAAGGGGTTGACTTGTGGAAGTGATAACTGTCTTGAGGAACCAGTGCCGGAATGACTGTGATCTCTGGTGCTCTTAAGGGAAATTGCACTTGATGTAGAGAGCTCCATCTGGAAATACTGTGTGTGCACTTATCATCCTCCCAGTGGACATCCCCCACTGGTTCCAGTGGTGAGGACTGAGGCTCCTTGAGTACTGGTCCAATGGTGGGGCATCAGAAGCACAAATAATTTTTTTCATGTTTTTTTTATGATTATTGAAGTGTTTTCTGCTGTGCTCTTCTATGCTGCATCTCTCCAAGTTTCTATAGGGCAGCAGTTTGTGTCATTTTTTATGAGTGGTGTAACATCAGTAGTTTTTAATCTTAATAATGAATTGTATTAGATCAATAAGGGTTATGCTAACTTTGCCAGGTGTATTTTTTGTTAGTTTATTTTAAGTTTGCTTAAGCAGATAGAAAATGTCTATATTTGCTATTAATGCTGTTTTCTGTTTATTTTATTGTATTTCTGTTGTTATGTTAACATTTTTTGAATTCCTTTCACTTTTTTCTTCAGATGAAAGTGTAGATTTGGTTCTTATTAATGCTAGGCTTTTTGTCTTGGGTAGACTACAATGTAGCTGGACTGAGAGCAAGTGCATTCTATGTCAAGGATGTGGCCAGAGCAGTGCCAGTGTCTCATTTGGATGGAGCCCTGACTAGGGCCCAGATTACCTAAGTTTTACTAGCACTTTGGGTGCTTGATAGCTTGATAGGCCATTGTCTTGGTGTAGGAGAGGGAGGGGCGGAGCCAATCACAAACTTGCTGTTATCTTTTGGAGGAGATGCAGTGAAGCAGAGATTGCCCTTTGGGTTAGAATTAGTCTTATTGCACCACCAACGACTGTTAGCCTTCATAGCGAGTCATCAAAAGCATGCTCTCTCAAAGCCAGAGCTTTGCCCTGGAATATCTGCCATTCATAATAGCTGCAGCTTAAGGATGATTAACTGAGTTGATTTCCTTCTGTCTTACATAGGGCTGACTGTGCTGTGAAATCTCTCACCACTTATTTTGTTGGGAAGTGCAAAGCAAGCAAGTAATTTCTATTTAGTAAGAAATGTTACAGTTGTATTACAGCCCTTTTTTAGTCCATCTAATCTGAGACTGTTTAATCTTGAAACATGCTCTAGCTCTGTTAAGTTTATTCAGATTACCTCTATTGCAAATGTTTGACTGGAGACATGAACAGACTGACCGTCTCTAACATTGCAATCTGTAAATACCACAATTTTGTGAAAGCTAAATTAGGCATTACTTTTTCACTTCTTTGTTTTTGTGGCGTAGGTCAGACTTCAATTCAGTTGTGTCACTTAAAATGTGTGAAGCTAGTTCTGTGAATTTATAAAAGTTCTGGCCATTAGGTGAAGATGTACAGCAGTGAACCTGGTGAAATGTAATGGCTGCTATCAATTCTCATAGTATTACTTCTTACAAGAACATTAACTTAAACAAGATTTTTGAAAGCTAAGCATTAAAGTAATATAGATTTGACAGAATGTAATTAGTGTGGAAACAATATCAATGCATGGAGAAAGGAATATGTGGGCATCCTGTGGCATAGAGATTCACATAAACACTACTGTCAAGTTGGTGTCGTGCTCTGTCTTTCCTTGTAGAAAATGACAGCTCATAATAATGCTGTCACCATTTTGTGTTATAACATGCTGATATTTCAATGTACTGTACAACTTTTTCATTCTAATTCTTTTGAGCTCCATTTGAACACCAGGCAGGGATATGAGAATTAGCCCCTATGTTTAAGATTGTAGGTTCATGATAAGCTGCTAAACAGATATATAATTTATAGCCTAGTCTCAGCATTTTGTTTTGTCAGTAACATACAACTCAGAATGACTACAAACCTAAATTTATTCCACTTCAATGAGTGTTTGTAGACTGGGAAAAGTTAATGTTTTCTATCCATTCTTTCCAGTTGCATTTGAAGACGGTCAGAAAACTACTTTTTACATGTAAGGGAACTCTGATTTATAAAAGACAGAGAGCGGTGTGATTTGTCTTGCCAGTAGGATCTGCTCATGTTGTTGTTAGAAGTTCAGTTCCTCTGAGTGGGTGTTTATGATGATAGGATAATTCAGGGCCATTGAATGTGCCCAAGTCCTAGTTAACTGCAGCAATTTTCTGAGAGGTGTCATCTATATATTGCCAAAGTACAATATATTGCATTTCTTGTTATTTACCTTAATGGCATCATCCTGGCAACATTTATTTGTATGTGTTAGATTAGACATTCATGAAGAACTTGAGAAAGAGCTAGCGTTTATGATAGTTATGAATCTGTAGTTATCCACAAATTTGGTCAGCTTCTGGTCCTTAACATCAGCCTTGGCATCAGAGAAATAAATACAGAAGAAATGTGCCCCAAGGACTAACCACTGTGATATGCTACCAGTAATAACAACCTTTATTTTTTGAGACCATGACCCCTACACTAATAGATTTGGTTTTGTCAGGGAGCCAGTTTGTCATCCAGTGGGCATTGTAAAATTTGCTGTTATAGATTAACTTTTCAATAAAGTCAGAATTTGGGATGGGGGCAAAGGACTTTGCAATATGCACTGATCTGGGTGCATAAAAGTAACTTATGCAAAGTAGTCCACTAAGTTAATATATCTTGTAGGTAGATTTGTCAGTTTTTTTTTTTCATAATAGAACAAATTACCTTTCAAGGATAACTTGTGATGAACATTAACATGGTTGCTTGCTTTCATTTGAGAGAGAATTATCTTGTGACAGTCAAGATAGTTGTTAGTGAAAGTAATAGTGGCAGTTCAATCTATTTTATTAAATCCTGGCCTAATTACAATACATCATAAATATAAAACCAGCAGAAAGTGCAAAAAAGTAGGAAGCCATGCAATCTGACAGGGTAGCTGTCATTGACTCTTTAGGGGTAAGTATTTTTCTTTGATACCTTCATGCTTAACACCTCAAAACATAGCAGCTGCTCCTCTCTTATTCCATGAAACTATTCCCTTGAATACACATATGATCTCACCACAAGTACTCATCTGGCAATGATATTTGTGGTATTATATACCTACAAAATAAAAAAAGTGTTTTTTTTTTCCAGGAAGAAGCTCCAATGCATGGTGCATGTGAGACTCTACACATTCTAGTCTCTCTTGACTTTAATATTCTCAGTCTGAGTTCAGAGAACAAGGGATCAGAAAAATACACAATTACGTTTCACTTTTTTTCTCTAAGAAAATGTAGTCCCATAGTGAGTACTAAATAGAAAAACTTTGAACATGTACACGTTACTACAATATATAGTGAGCAAACAAGAGAACAAAACATTAAGCATGTTCAAGAAACAGCAGCTAGGCAATTCATATTTGAAAATGTAAAGCGGAAACCAAGTAGGGGTTACTTTGCAGATGGTGCCCGACATTACCAGTGACTTATGAAGAAATAGTATCAATATAAAGGTCCAAGGCCAAACATTTTGCTTTGATTGTGCTTTGTGGGTTATATGAACTTCAGCTGCCACTGCTAAATGCTAGCAGAAAAATAAGTATTACACTTACTCATGGAACACAGCAGAAGTGTGGAATCCTCTGTTCTCAAGGAATATGTCACTTCTAGGGTTAGCACTGATGCCAGATTGTTACATCCATCTGACACAAAATAACTGCAGTCCAGCAGTGTAGAAGCAAACTATAATGACAAAGCACCTACACCCTTCTGCACATGCACAATGCATCATTTATGAGAGGTGCTAGTCTCTTATCTTTTGCATGTTTTCAGTTAGCATCAACATCGATTCACATTATTGCATTACGTCCCTATGGCCAATATTAGTTTTCCATTACCGTGTGCACTTCATTATTCCTTACAGGCAGTTTGAATCAATAGGTGTTATCTCCTGAGCATCATTCATTTCAGCTGTTATAGAGATTATCTCATTAGCACATACACATATGTGAACATTCTTGTATGCCATACATATCTTTTAATTTACAGTAAAAATGTCCCAAGGTCTTTGAAGCACTGACTGTTTTAATAATATTGCATTACAGCAATATTTGAAGCCATGCATTTTCTGATAGAAATGATGTTTTTCTTTTTTTATCTGGTCCAATCTAAATATCATGTTATTACTACTGGATTTCCCAGCACCAAGCTCACCTTTTTATTCAGTATGTTGTTGGCATGAGTTGAAGTACATTTTATTGCATCTCTGATGTAAAACAAAACAAAAAAAGTAAAACTGTGTCATTCTATAAAACATTCAGAGAATTTCTTTGAAAATACAATGCACTGAAACAACACTAAGGGAAAAAATTCCATTTTAACTAACTTGGAAAGCAATAATCTCAGCTGCTTAAATCAATGACATTGTATATTCTTCCTACCCAGGAGAGCTATACACAACAATTATATCTTAATTACGACATTAGCACATTTAACAAATGTTTTTTAGAATATTGCATTTATAATGAATACATTCCACATAATTAGTTGAACTATAGGAATCTGTAGATAATAAATCTCACCCAGTTTCAAACCTTTTAAACCCTTTCAGAAATGACTAATATCCCCATGATATTTAGTAAAGAATTTTTTTTCTCCCAGGAAGCAATCTGTCAGAGAGATGGTTTCAAATTAATCTGCAGCATTTATAATTTGCATTATTGATCTACTCATAACTTAAATGATTCGGAGAAAAGCATGTTGCTCTGCAGTCCTACTAAGTCCTTCTACTTTCACAGTTTCTAGCTTATAAATCAAAAATGGTTTGTGCTATGACAGCCTTTATGGATTATTCCCACCTTACAGTGGCAAAACTGAAAAATATAAATCATACCATGTTTGTTTGGCAAAGTAAATATTCTCATCTCCTGGATTAAGAAATGCACAAACACAGAGCTGTACAGCCCAGCAGAGAGGACAGACTGCAACAAGCCTTAAAGAATATTTGTTTCTAAATAGTGCAGTTATAGAAAAGTCTCTACAGCTACAATGCTTTTATGGTTTGAGTAGTAATTTGTTCAGTTAGTTGGCCCTGTCTTTTAGTCAACTGTATATATGTCACTATTCTCCTTGGCTAATACAATGATAAAATGATACTGTAAATGTCATATAAATCTATAGCACTTTTAATTGGTGTATTTGTAATTACACATATTTATTTTTCACCAGATGAAGATGGACTATAATGAATCTTTTATGCAGATCATAATCTTCTCTTGCCACAAATAAAATTGAATCTGTCATTTCTTCTACAGTCTTATTTTTCATTTATATAGTACAAAAAAATATGTCACATGCACAGGAAATGTAGCTTATTAAAATAAATTATCAAAAAAAAAAAAAAAAAAGAATCCATAACAGAATATAAAAGATAAAGGTATTTACTTTCTTAGTCTAAATGATAGGTTGGTACAAGATATTTTTCCCCATGCATAGTACTAGAGACATCTAACAACAGATTTGTTTTGACTGTTTAATGTGCAACTGTAACCCATCTGCTAATGGACAAAAACTGTTAACCTTCTTGAGGGGAAATCTATTTGTTTGCTTGCATGCCCTAAGTTCTACTCGGGCCAAATTATTTGAGCATTTAGAGAAAGAACCTTGGAGAAATAATGGACATGTGTAACAATGCAGTAAACAGTCCTACTGAAGAGCACTTCAATGCTTGTAACCAGTGTTCTGGAAAATGTCTTAAATATTAACCTGTATATAAACTAGCAGAAAGTTTTCTGTAACGTGACATCTCCCAAACCCTGTGCATGAGAGAAGCTTGAGTCATATTTAGTTATATTTAGTGTTGGATCATGAGGTTCATGGCTCTGGAGCTCACTGTTGTGAGAGGTCCATTTATCTGGCATGACAGCAGTACATCATTTTGGCTAAACTGAAATTGGCTGAAATGGGCCAGTTTCACCAGCTCACCTACCTGGTAAGCAAACTGGTAAACAAACAGACAATACATGAATTCATCAATATGTATATATGTGTGTGTGTATGTGAGTGCATATTTTTTATTAATGGTTTTGTTTTTAAGTCATCCTGATAGAAGTATTAATAATAACTACTCCAGATTTTCTGTAACTGAGAAAGTAGGCTTGGTGGGTTTCCATACATATACAGAAAAAAAATTGCACAGAATAAAAGACAAAACGGGGAGCCTAGAATGCATCATTACTGTTGATAATGAGATACTGCTGCCTTGGACAGAAACATGAACAACTTAGTCTTCAAAAAGCAGACTGTGATGTTCCAGCCTTGGAGGAGAGAAGGAGAAGACAGTTTGTGAGGACTTAGACTAACATATATTCAATCTGCTTGTAGATGAATGCACCAGAAAAAACATAATCCTAAATGTAGCAAACAGAGAGAAAGGTGCAGGTTATGCTGAGATTATGAAATTCCTTGCCAACAGTTACCATGATATATTGTGCCGATAGTGTAAGGACAGTTTGTGGGTACAAAGACAATGGCAAAGATGATGGCTTGGGACTACAAAAAGGTAAACTATATGGAAAAAGACTGAAAAGAATCCAAAGTACTGGAGGCAAAATGAAAGGACAAATAATTTATGGTCATGGGGTCGGAGAAAAAGTTTTTGTGGTATGGCAGAGAGGCTGATGAAAAAAAAAAGAAAAACACAAGAACAGAAGCTCAAGGTGGTTGTCCAAGAATATTAAACAAACAATTAGAACAGATTATATAAAGCATTCATTATGTGCAAAACAGGAATGATAAAGTCAGAGGAAGTACTCTGATAGGTGCAAGTTAAACAGCAGCAAGTGGGAACAATAGAGGCACAGGTAAAGCTGGCATTAACAGTGAGGATCAGAAACAGGAATAAAGATTTCTTTAAGTGCAACTGAAAAAGAAAAAGAGTAGCATATATATTTCATCAACATTAAGTAAGGGCAAGATGCAAATCATATGTAATAGAAAGAAGCCAAAGGAATTTAGTTAGTTAAAATTTGTTAACTGGGTAGACTCACTGAGCACTTAACTCATCGTCGAGAGATACTTCACGTTTATATTTTGTCAAGAAAAAAGAGGAAGGTGTGATTTTGAGAAGGAACACATATAAAATGGGGAGACCATGGAGCAGTTGAAGGAGAGAGAGAGAGAGAGAGAGAAAAGAGATACAGAGAGAGAGATTTTGAGAAAACTGGTTGCCCTAAACATGAATAAGGAATGTGGTTCAGTTGATCTTACCTTAGGGGTATAAAATATGGTTAGAGTTTTCACTGTTTTTGTAACAGGAATCCTCAGCAGGCCACTGTCCATTGTGGAAGTAATACAGAACTGCAAGACTGAGATTACTATACATAAGTAGGTTCAATTCATAGAAGCAAATCAGCTATCAGTTCACCGGACTTAGAAGCTGCGAAAGTCGTGTGAAAAAAGACAGGAAAGTTAGTTGTTTTCCTGTAATTAGATAGACATTAAATCAGTAGCCACAAATGTTTTATGGGCAGAAGGAGATGTCAGTCAAATGTGATCCAATGTTATGACTTGGTCATTAGGTAACTGAACAAATGAGTACAGAAAGAATTGATCTACCTCAAACTCAAAACAGCATTCAGCCTTGTCTAGTGCAAATAACTACAGTGTAAACAGTCATTTGTGCTGTGGTGGAAAAGAAAATGAGGCACTTGTACAACAATTAGCTGAAAAATAAGTTGAGATAGTGGATTTTGTGGCTGTTATAAGGAGAAAGGGGCATGGCAAGAAAGATACAACACAGGTGTGTTTCAGGTCCTTTCATCTTTGGTGTGTTTGTCACTGAAATGTCTGAAAGGTCAATAGGCAGTATGCACTTCTTTTGAGATAATATAAAGGCAGGGACTGCAGTGACAGAAGAAGTAGGCTTGGGTATGTGAAATTGCTGACAATGTTACTTCACTTAGAGCACAAAATCCAATGCCCAAATACCAGCTGAGAAAGCGAAACTGAAAACAGTGCAACATTGAAATGATTGGGAGTGATATTATCAACACAACTGTACCATCAGCAACCGTGAGAGGTAGCAGTATTAAAACAAAATTGTAAGGATAGAGCTATAGGGACAAACACTCTGCAAGGAAAGAAATGAACCCGAAATACACTTCATAAATGGTAGTTCTGCCTTAACATTTTGAATTCACAAAAGTGAAATGGTGTTAAGGAGTCGTTATGAAGAGCAGTGAAGGGGTTGTTGAAAGCTGAATACCAAGGAAGGTGAAGCAGAAATTGAGGGCAGGGTTATACAAATGACTGGTAGCCCATTGACATGAGTACACATACTGGTATAGGAAAGAAAACAAAGATTTTTCATTAGTTAGCTGTATTACACACATGCTCACATACACACACCAAATGTGGAATACATTCAGAACATCCATACTGAAGTAAAGAAGATTGACCTCAAAAGGTCACATCACAAAAAAAAAATGCAATGCATCACATGTGCTATGCAGGGAACTGCTACTTACTTGTAACAACTCCAAGCTCACATTACAGTGGGAAAGGGTGAAAAACAATCCCTTCAGTAGTACAGTCTCAGACAAAAAGTTACTGACTTCTGTATAGTTTATGCAAACGTAAGTCAATGCTTTGTGATTCAACCTGTTGGGGCCAATCTTCTCTGCTTCCACATTCAGAGTGTATAACATTCTAACTGCATCCCATATAGATATAGACAGATAGATAAATATTATATAAACCATTTTCATTCACTCCAACACTACAAACATAGCTGAAGTCACTCCTTCTCTTAAAATGTTACTTTTCCTCCTCCTGAACATTATTCTGCAGGTACTGTTCAAAATAATTCAGTTTATTTCTGGGTACTTTTATGCTTCTTTTTCTAAAGATCCAACCTCCAATTATTTTATCTCCTTTATAGTATTCAATAATTACTTATGACTAGATTTTGAATTCCCTTTCTTAGTAACTGATTTTTTGGCAGCCAATAGTATCATGTTTAACAAGGCCTTACTATTTTTTGACAATTCAGGACATATATCCTTGTTCAATAGAATGATTTCCTTAGTTACAATTATTTACTCCCAAACATCCCTGACAAGATTATTTAAAGTCTTCCAACTTGTTACATTCTCAAAACAGGTTCTAAATTATCTCTTTTTCCCATAATACCTCCAACAATTACTATCTACCAGAGGAAAAAAATATCATCCATTTTTGTTGCAGCAAATCCTCAGTGCATTTTTTTAACATTTACTCAGCTCACAATTTTCTTTACTAAGATTATGTTCATTAGTTTATGCTTTCAACTGTGTGTTAGTAGTTATACTAGCTTTGCACACATCCAAAGTTTTTCATAATGTCAGGTTAATTTGACTTAATAGTTTGCCCCTTGTCCTTATTTTATCTTACTTGTGACTCATACAGCTCAACAAATTCACTCATTAACTCTATTCTCCATCTCAATAACAAAATTATCTACAATCTCTGAAGAACAATTGTCCCTGTAAAGAAAATCATGATAATTATCATCATCAACACCATATTGCATTTCTACATGTTGTGGGGAAGATATCATAAAAGTATTTTACTTTTTTCTTAGAGAGGTGAAAGACAACATAGCAGCATTTACAGAAAAATGTGGGAATTATTGTGAGACTAGAAAAATACTTTTATTCAAGAATGGCAGGCTCTCAAAATAGCATGTGTAAAGACTATAGAACAGATATCAATTGATGAAGATATAGAAATAAGGTACATAAGGAAAGCTGGTGGTGGAATGCAGAAGTGCAAGAAGCCATCAACAGAAAGAAGGAGTGAAATAAAAAGTGGAGATAGAAAAGATGGACCAGGCTGTAAAGGATTACTGGTTGGATAATAAACAAGTTCTAGCAAAGAACAAGGCATCAGAGGCACTCTGCCAAGTTCTGGAAAGTGATTAGCAGATGGTACAAAGAATCTCTCTCTCTCATTTTCAAGGCAAAGATAGAAAGATAAAGAAGATAGCCATCAGACACCCTTCATAAGTGATTCTAGCAACAACCTGTTCACAAGTTGATACAATAATAAAGGCATATGGAAGAGGTACTTCCAGTAGCTTTTGAATGAAGAAAATCCCACAAAATCTGTAATGCCCCTGACATAGCCTACAGAGAAAGAGGAAGAAGAGCACTCTCAGGACGAAGTAAGAAGAAGAGCGCACCCAGGACGAAGTAAGAACAGCCTTAAGGAAAATGAAGTTACAGAAAGCAGCATGCTCAGATGTGGTCATGGCAGATGTGATCAAGATGTTCAATGAATTAGGGGAGAAATGGATGACACTCACAGCAGTATAGAGAGAACTACATATCACAGATGACTTCTAATGTCGGTGTACAAGAACAAAAGGGACATTCACTACTATGGCAGTAGACAGGTATCAAACCTCGGCATACTGTACGCAAATTCTGGAGAGTATGATCACTAAATGAATATACTAGTAGAAAATGAGATGGGAGATAAGCAATACACATTCATATTAGGATGCAAAATAACATACCTCATGTTTGCAGTTATACAGATAGCTGACAGCAGTTTACATATGAGGAAAAAGGGTACATTCCTAGATTTGGAGAAAGCATATAGTAAAGTTCCAGGAATGTTGACTTGTGCATTTTTGCTGTGGTTCAAAGCCCGAGAAACACTGGTAAAATAAGTGCTAGCTATGGGCAAGGATCCAAAGATACAAGTACAATTAGGGTTCAGACTTACAGAGGGGTTCCCAGTGTGAGTGGGTGTCGATCAGGGTTCAGCTCTGAGCCAAGTGCTATTCATGCTGGTAATGGCTACATTAGCAAACATGTCAGATAAGGCAGTTCAATAAAGCTACAGTATGTGGACTACATGGTACTTCATGCAAACTCTTTACAAGAACTTCAGCAAATGATAGGGAAATAGAATGCAAAAATGAAAGCACACAGGATGAAACTGAGTGTAGATAAGACACTTGTAATGGCAGCAAATGAGGGAAATCAGAAGCTGAAAACTGAAAAATAAAGGGAAATGTTGGAACAGCTTAACAGCTTTAAGTATCTTGGTGGAGTGGTTGAAGACAAGAGAGTCTAACTGAGGAGGTCAAGGCTTGAATCGAAAGGGCTATAGCCAATTGGCACAGAAAGTCTGAGAAGTGCATTACAAAAATGTATAAACAAATCTGAAAAGTAAGGAATTTCAAAATGGTAAAAAATATGGATAGTGAAGGTAGAGTGAGGAAGCTAGAGGTGATGGAGATGAAGTGTTTGAGAATGGTGGTAGGAGTCACACCATGAAAGAGAAAAAAATGAGGACATAAGATCAGGAAGTCAAGTAGCTTCAGCTGCAAAACACGTCAAAGAGAACAGATTATGGCAGTTTGAGCACATGTTCAGTAAAGTAGAAGACAATCTGGTGAAGAAGATTTCGGTCAGAGAAAAACAAGGCAAGAGGAAATGAAGCTATCAGTTGGTTTACTTGTATCTTTTTTGCACCATTACACCACTTTTTGGGTTAATCTTTCATAGACATCCATGGCCATATGAATAGGAATTTATTTTTGTGGACAACAGGCAGTTCTTAACAATACACAAGGTAAGCATTAAATAGTAAGTCATTGAAAGTTAGCTTATGATGTACCTTCATACTCAATGTAATGTCTAACTTTACATTTAGATGGAGTTATCCTATAAAGTACATGTTTTTTAGGCTTAAATGTATCATATTAGTAGTCAACATTTTAATGTATAATCAGTATATCTATATTCTTTTTTTCTTCAGTTTTCAATAAAGATCAAAATTGCTGCATTGCAAGCACTTCTCCTTGGTTACGTATTTTTTAACTTACCAGTAACACCTAACATCTGTATTTGAATATTCACTGACATTTCATTCTCTTTATGCATTATATTGCATAACATGTATGACAGCATATCACTTATAGTAACTGCATTTATCCAAACCTCAAATACAGATAGCTTAATTAATATATGCATCTTGAATAATTACTTTACTTCAGTTATGCTTCCGACCAGATATATATTGCATTTTTAGGAATTAATAAACATAATACATTCATCACAGAGACAAATTACCATGCAGGATTTTCATAACCATAGCCATTGTACAAAGAACTCATATAAATAGAATTGCCAGCTGAATCAGGGCATGTTCTGTGGACCAAATTCCTTTTAGGCAAAAACCTTTATGTCTAATTAATAATCTTTAGCTTCAGCACTTAGATCATAAAGCAGCATTTTGTTAAAATTTAACGGGAATTAACTAAATTTGTAGAATCAGCAGGTATGTATTACATTGTACAATACATGCTAGAATAGTTTGGTTAGAAAAACACTGAAAATATTAAATGACATGAAAAAGACATACATGAAAACAGAATATGCAAAAGTGTTGAAACTCTATTCTACAATTTGTAGACCCGGGTATGGTTCCAGTGTTACTAATCGATATGAAGATTAATAAATGTATTCTGAGGAATTTTATTTATTGATTTAAATAAAAGATGTGCAGACTTCATCACTGATGTGTACGTATAGATAAAATATATCTATATCTATATCTATAGATACTCCTCATATACACACACATGCACACATACATGAATATGGGATAGATTTTCATTCCTGGATGAAAAACACATCAAAGACTGAAAGATGAATCATAAAAGGTTAAAACACAGAATGCCAAATGCATTCGCTGATGGCTTTCAAAAAGCAATAAAAAGCTGTTCAGCTTGTTATTTAAGATCATGGCAGAGGTGGACTGAGTATTTGTCCTTTCCTCATTGTAGTGTGGTCTAGTTGGTATATATAAGTGGCATGGACTATATAGGGGGTAAGGGGGGCATTCCACCTTCATAGCACTAATTTATAGATTCTTCATCATTTTGTGTTTTGACCTTTTGTGGTTAATCTTTGCATATTTGGTATTTTTTCCATTTGAGATTGCAAATGTATTCTTTGATTATATATCTGTATCTGTAAATACATATATAAACATATGTATATATATATATATATATATATATATATATATATATATATATATATATATGTGTGCCTTTGTGTGAGTGTGTGTGTGTGTGTGTGTGTGTGTGTGTGTGTGTGTGTGTGTGTGTGTGTGTGTGTGTGTGTGTGTGTGTGTGTGTGTGTGTGTGTGTGTGTGTGTGTGTGTGTGTGTGTGTGTGTGTGTGTGTATGTATATATCTATATATATATATATATATATATATATATATATATATCTATGAGAACTGATGTCTATCCAGGTCTCAATGAGACACTGAACATTAAATGTGCACTTAAATGGTATAGAGATTGAAATGTGATAGAGTTTGAAGATCTGTGCAAGAGGGTTTGAAGAATTGTGCAAGTAGATTTAATGTGTTTATGGATTTACAACTGTGCAAGTGAATATAATGTTTCCTCTCTCTCTCTCTCTCTGACTTTTGACTCCCCCATACCCCCTACACACATGCTCCCAGTCACCAGGCTAGCCCCCGCTGACCCCACCAACTATACCCCCCCGGTCTCACATTTTCACGCAGCCATTCAAGGGATGATACCATCCAAACCAGCACACGGGTGGTACCATCTGCACTGACAGTCTTGTGGTACACTCTGTTATTCATAGGCTCCTTGTCATGGGTGGCCCCCTAACAGCCCCCCCTTCAAGTCCACACCGCATTCCTCCCACTCCCCCATCAGGTGGCATACCCACACATTTCTCTACACACACACTGATACCAAAGCATAGTAGGACTCTCTACCTGACTCCTCTACCTTCCTCCGTTCCCTTCTTTCCTTACCTTTGGAGGCAAAGACTCATAAGTTACGTGTTTATATTAGAATCATCACAGCATGACTGTCATCCTTCCTGGTTCCCCCATAATTTTTTTTTTTTTTTTTTTTTATTTGCGCACAATCCCTTTTTGCACACAGTCCCTTTTTGCACACAATCTCTTTTTGCGCACGATCCCTTTATGCACACGATCCCTTTTAGTATGCACACGGCACCACAAGGCTATTACTGACTGACCAATTTACCTCATGTAACTGCGATTGTAATGTTAATGAAAATGCACACAGCACCCTGCTTGTTCACACTTTACTATTGGAAAGGAACTGTTGTCAATTTAAATGGCCTGCTAGAACTAATGTATATAAAGGAAGTGAAAATGGTTGTTCATACTTATGAAACATGTCTTTCTGAAGAAGTTTTGATAATAAATAAGGCGAAAGCGCTAAAGTTCTACAAGAGTTGTTGGTGTGATTTACTATTTTTTTGAATGCTTTTATTGTCACAAAGTTAATTTCTTAGTTAAAATTTCTTCTCTTCGTTCAATTTTTTTTGAGTGCGGTTAATTTTATATATATATATATATATATATATATATATATATATATATATATATATATTTATATATGGATCTGTATCTATCCGTAGAACATTCATGTTCTATGAACATTATAACATTGATCCGGGACCATCAAAAAGCCAAAATGTTGAAGAAGAACGAATTTAATTTGCAAGATCATGGTACAGTGGGGATTGGGAGTTTTGCTCTTTTCCCCACTGTAGTGTGATCTTTGAGTTTGTATATATAATTAGCAATGGGTGAAGGGTGCAGCACCCATGGGGAGGGTGTGCACGTGGGTTTGGCCACTGCAAAAAAAACAGGTATTGTGTTTCTTGTTGAGGTTTCAATGTTCCAGGTTTTTGATGTTCCTGGTTTGATGTTATAACATTTGCTGTTGTGAACATAAAAACATAAAATTTAAGATAGGGACTCATAGAAGTATATATATATACATATATATATATATATATATATATATATGTATGTGTGTGTGTGTGTGTGTGTGTGTGTGTGTGTGTGTGTGTGTTTATATATATATATATATATATATATATATATATATATATATATATATATATATATATATATATATAGATTCACTTCATAACATTGAAATATCAAAATACTGAAATTCAAAACACTGAATCCAAAATACTGAAAGCTCAAAATACTGAATACTCAAAATACTGAAACTCAAAATACTGAAACCACATATTAGGCATAAACTCAGCTTAAACAACATAAATCATAACAATTTCTACCAAATATATGCGGGGCAAGCCCTGCACCCCAATGGGGGCTGCCACACCCCCTGCTAATTAAATATATCAACTCCAAGATTGCACATAGTGTAGTTAAGTGCAATCTTGGAATAGATATATATATAATTAGCAGGGGGTGTTGGGGGGCGCAGCCCCCCACAGGGGGGGTGCAGGGGGTCTTGCCCCCCTGCATATATTTGGTAGAAATTGCTATGATTTATGTTGTTTAAGCTGAGTTTACACATAATATGTGTTTTCAGTATTTTAAGTTTCAGTATTTTGAGTATTCAGTATTTTGGTCTTCAGTATTATGAAGTTTTGTCATTTTCAGTATTATGAAGTTTCAGTGTTATGAAGTGAATCCATATCTATGTATATATATATATATATATATATATATATATATATATATATATATATGGATCTAGGACTGTTGAACAAAAGTTCAATAGTCTGGATCCACAATAACCGAACGCACGTTAACGAAAGTGTTTTCACCAAAAAAGTGCATTTGTTAAAGTGCGTTCTAAAAAAAATAAATAAATAAATCTTCTTTTATGCAGGAGGGCAAGCCCCCCCGCAACCCCCCGTTTTATAGTCTCACTTCGAGGTCACAATACAGTGGGGAAAAGGGAATTCTCCCATAACCACACTGTAGTGCGACTGGCACAACCAGCATATTTAACCAAAAGTGCTGCTTCGGTGAACAGCACTTTCGGTTAAGTATGTCGAGTGATTTCTGCTTCGGCAGAAAGTGCCTTAGGGGACCTGTGCCGATCCCATAAATATATATATATATATATATATATATATATATATATATATATATATATATATATATATATGTGTGTGTGTATATAGACATACATTTTATATATATATATATATATATATATATATATATATATATATATATATATATATATATAAACACACACACACACACACACATATATATTTTATATATATATATATATATATATATATATATATATATATATATATATATATATAAAACACACACACACACACACATATCGGTACCATTTACTCTGTTGAATCGTCAGTTCATCAACAGAATGAACAGCATGAATGTATTAAGAAATTAATCAAGAGTGCAGCAAATGTCAAAAGAAGGAAGATCCAGAGTGTATGGGTAAGGCAAGCGTGGGTTTGGAATTTTAATGCCAACACATTCACATATAGCAAAAGATTCCACAGTGGGGTGGATGTGTGCCTGTTAGGGTTAGATTAAGTAGGGTGATAGATTTAGGGTTGTGCATGTGCACCTTTGCTGTGTTTGTCATGTGCCTCAATGTCTTGGGCAGAGTCAGTGTTGCAGACAGAATCTTTCTAATCTAATCTAATCTTTCTAATCTAAGTTGTAGAGTTGGGGACAGGGCACATTTAGGTTTAGTACACATTAGTAAAGTGATGCAGGGGGAGCAAAATTGTGCCAGTTGTAATATATTTTGTTAGGGTTGTGCATGTGCACCTTTGCTGTGTTTGTCATGTGCCGCAATGTCTTGGGCAGAGTCAGTGTTGCAGACAGAATCTTTCTAATCTAATCTAATCTTTCTAATCTAAGTTGTAGAGTTGGGGACAGGGCACATTTAGGTTTAGTACACATTAGTAAAGTGATGCAGGGGGAGCAAAATGGTGCCAGTTGTAATATATTTTGTTTTTGGTCTATTTCCTACCTGGAGTCGCTTCAAGTGCAGCTTCGCAAATCTGACACAATCCACTGAACAACATGAATAACAGATGCATGACCAGAGTCAGTTCTGTCTAAGATATCAGGATGGACCTGGATATCTATAAAGCTGGATGATTCTTTTGGTTGACATGCTGCTTGGTATTATTTAACTCATTGTATTGATTAGCTGATCAGAAGGGGCTCTCTAATTTGGTAAATAAGTGTTTTATATGCATGTAGCACTCACTTGGAAAACTCAGCCATACTTACTTGGAGAAACTTCTATGTATACACGTGAAATAAACATAGAACTCTGTGAAAAAAGAATTTATCTGAATGCACTTAATTCCCTTCCTTGGTAATTAACTGATAGCCAGTCTGACATTATCACAGTTCATTGGCCCCTTACACTAGCACACATACTTATACGTTCTCCTTTTTTCCTATGGATTTTCATGTTCTTTTGTCAGGCCTGCCAGCATGATAATGATAATTTTTGCATGAATTTGTCAACTGATGTTTGTTAAGTAACACTTCTACAGAGAAAGCCACTCCTTTTTTACATCCTGTGAGAAAAGGACATCTGTCTCTGGCTGTTGTACTGTTATACTGGATCCCATTGAACTTTTAAAAATTTGCAGAGGTAAACACACGTCTGAATTTGTTGTCTTACCATGTATGACTGACACCTTTAGAAATGACAAGTCAAATTAATAAGTAGAATAATGTAACAAGATATAATGATTTGCATATGTGGCTCTTTTTGTACCGAATTTCATGTCCCTGCATTTTCAATACGCTCCAAAAAAACACAGATCACTTTTGTTACAGTTTTTGGTTCACTGTTTTGATTAACAGTAATTTTGGACTTTTCAAAACAAATATATTGTTGTTTAGTCAGTTTTCATTATAAACAGGCTACAGAATTCTACTTAGAACACCGATTGTAAAACCACTCCTGAAAGAGTTAATTTCAGACTTCATTGCTTGATTCCAACACCTAATTATGAAAAAGTTCATATCGCACATGTGTGAATCACTCTACTGCTTAATAAGGCAGTATTTTTTAAACTCACAAAACAAAGAACAATCTCCCAATAAAACCTAGACCAACCCCTGAATTCAGCAAGCAGCCATGCAGGAATAAATTATTCCTGCACGGCAGGGACTGTTCCTGTTCAGCATGGCACCACGCCATGCATGTGTATGAAGGCATGCTGCCGTGCTCTAAAACGGACATGATTCCATGTATGAGCACAGGGGGTATGTCTGAGAGCAGAGTTCTCACAATACACATGCCCCCTGCACTCCAAAATTGCCTTTTGACAATTTAAAATGAGCGAGAACGCTCGTAACACCCCCACCCCATCAGGGTAAGAAATGTGGTCAAAGCCATAAGGGACAATAATCCATACCAAGTCAAAAACGGATAGAATAACAGATGTAGCATAAGCACATAGTGCACACCTCCCAACCCATCAGAGTAAGGAATGGACAAAACCAAAAAGGGAAATCATCCCACAAAGCAGAAAGTTGATAGAATAACAGGTTCAGCATTAGCAGGGATATTCTGATGGGTCCAAATAAAAAAACACAACAAAATATTTTTTTTAAACATGCAATAAAGTTTAAGTATAGCTGTGTGGTTGTGCCCATTGCTTAGCTATACTTATTCCAGCTTAAACAGCACAAGACGTTAAATAGCAAGAGACATTCAGCATAAAAACTACTGGGATAGTGTTGTGGTTAGAGCATACACTTTACAAGCAGCTGTTCCTGGGTTGATCCCCACTGTAACCAGTTTGCATTTTACATGTGAAAGCAGTACATAAACATTTATTTTATAGTTAGCTACTAAATAACATATATTTGTTAACCAGTGCACTGTAGTAAGTCCAGATGTGAGGTGTCAGTTTAATAAAGTTGTGAAACCCCTATATAAACACAAGTGCCCCATACAGTATAGTCACACATGAATAAATGTAATGAAAGCATATTGGGGGATGTCATGGACAGTAAAGAAATGTATAATATGTAAAGAATGATGCATCACTCCCATGCAGCAGATAGTCTATAAAATAAAAAATAAGCAATGCTAAGCATTGCACAGCACTGCTTACCAGCTGTAAGCATTGTTTAAATATGACTGCTAAGCAATGAGTAGCCCAGCTAAGTGGATTTGCCCATTGGTAAGCAGTGCTGAACTTGCCCCTATAAGCACTGCCAACCTTAGCTAAGCAGGTTTGCCCATAGCTTAGCTTAGCTCAGCATATTCAAAACTGTCCAGTCATGGCAAAGGGCTAGAAATCGGCAGTATTTAAATCCTGCAGATGGGAATACAGCTCATAACTGGTTGCAGCTTCCCACTGTAGGCAGTATGGCAGGTGCTGGTGAGAGCATGTGCTTCCTGGTGCAGTGTTTGGGCATACAGGAGTCCAAGGTCATGTTAGGACTCCGGGTAAATAACCATGATGAGAGACTGCTGCAGGGCCAGTACCAGGGCTCCCAATATAAAGTGGAAACCTGGGACCATCTACCCCGTGATTTCACCAGTGCCACTGGTATCCCTCAGACTGGTGAGCAGGTCCGGCACCACTATGCCAACTTGAAGCAGAAGAAGAGGGAGCTCTTGGATGAGTGGGTCCAAGAATGAAGGCACAGGGGTGATGTCCCAGCAATGTGTAAGTATTCCTATCAATAACTATTTACCAAAGTCCAGCCTGTGTATGTGATGGATAGGATTGCCTAAATATTTCCCTATTCCCTTTACAGCTGCAGCTGAGTGGGCTGTGAATCAGGAAGCCCATGGCAGTAGGTTACAAAGGCTACATCGCGATGCTGGTGAGTAACAATCCTGCTTGTAATAGTCGTACCAAATAAATATAAAGTAAAAGTCATCTGGCAGTATAAAAACTGTGCATGGGTTGTACTGAATAAACCAGACAATATGACAGTAATGGTCCCATATAGGTGATATTTAAATAAAACCGTAACTGCCTGGCAATAAAGTTCTAAATCCTGGACTGGTTGTGTTTACTCTGGTATTGTATGGCATTTATTGCTGCATTCTCTGAATAATAATGTTGTGTTAACAACTGTTACCCACACTGTGCTACATAAAAATGAATGTCTAGGAATGTCTGTATAAGACTGCTGTAAGTACAAGGTCAGATTGTACAAACAAGAGAGACTTGAACAGAAAACACAGAAGGAATAAACCGCAGTTTCTAAATAGCTCACTCTGATAAAACTCAACTTACTGGATTTTTAGCACACACAGCCATGGCCGAATCCTGGGAGTGGCAGTAAGCTGTATGCATAACCATACCTCTCAACTGTACATATTTTCCCAGATTGTCCAGATAAATGGCTCATATTTTTGACCTGTTCCTCTTTCTCTCTGGAAAATCACTGGGATGATCTCAGAATTGTAATCACTAAATAATGACATACATTTTCAGACTTCAAATCTTGCAGAAAATGTATATTAAAACAAATCCTGTCACTCTAGCAACTCTGTAAGTTTATAAGAGCAATATTCAAAATATTTGCCTAATTGTACCTTCATGTTGTCAAGCTTTGTCCAGATTTTGAGCATCAAGAGACTGAGAGGTATGTGCATAATGTTAACTAGGAATCTGGGAATATGTGTAGAAACAGTCAGGTAGTGATAACAAACATTCCCCCCACAGGTCTTTCAGATAAGGAAACAAACTGCCTGGCAATAAAGTTTTAAATCCTCGACTGGTTGTGTTTACTCTGGTATTGTATGGCCTGGAATGTAGCATTTACCAAGATCTGATATCACAATAGTACTGTAGTGTCAACCATTGTCTCTCACACTGTGCTACATAAAAATATGTCTAGGCATGTCTGTATAAGACTGTTGTAATTACAAGGTCAGATTGTGCAACCAAGAGAGACTTAGAAAACACTGAAGAAACAAACAGCGGTTTCTAAGTAGATCATGCTGATGAAACAGAAATTGTTATATTTTTAGCAGACACAGCCGTAGTTCAAATCCTAGGAGTGGTAGTAAGCTGTATGCAAAATTATACCTCTCAACTGTACACATTTTCCCAGAATGTCTAGATAATTGGCTCATATTTTTTGCCTGTTTCTCTTTTTTCTGGCAAATCACTGGGATGATCTCATGATTGTAGTCACCAAATAATGACATACATTTGGGTGTCAGACCTCAAATCCTTCAGAAAATGTATATTAAAACAAATTGTGTTACTCTAGCAGCTGTCTAAAAGTTTATGGGCAATATTTAAAATATGTCCCTATTTGTACCCGCATTTTGTCAAGCATTGTCCAGATGTTGTGCATTAAGAGGTTGAGAGATATGTGCATAATTTTAAGCAGGAATCTGGGAATATGTCTAGAAATGGTCAGGTAATGTTAACAACCATTCCATCCACAGGTCTACCAGGTAAGAGAAGTAGAATTTAGCTATAAGACAGTTGAAGTATACACTGTGTACAAACATACCACTGCCCAAACCAAGTCCATAGCATAGTGTAATAATACCTGTAGAGTAATGATTAGAGCAATGATCATGAAAGTTGTGAGTACTGTAAGGATATACAAATTGTTAATTGACACCCCCCCACCATATCTGCAACAATAATCTAAACACACAAATCACTGGGTATGCTTTACACCAAACCTACTGTTGGGACATATGTCCTATTGTTCAACAAATTTTGAAATGTGTTTCTATTAATGTTCCATGTTAAAATACTATCACTGGTGGCATGTTGCTATCAATGTAACCTGCACG
This sequence comes from Protopterus annectens, assembly GCF_019279795.1. Lineage (NCBI taxonomy): Eukaryota > Metazoa > Chordata > Ceratodontiformes > Protopteridae > Protopterus > Protopterus annectens. Next base: position 222,381,449 of record NC_056738.1, read on the forward strand.
CCGTTGTAATGGCCACTGTGGTTCCATATATGCATGTGTACTGTTTACTATGCAACTCTTCCAAATCTGTTGTTTTGGGTTAATGTGAATATCTATGCAAGCTGTTATAGCTAATTCTGGATTGCGTTGCCTTTTACTAACCCACATATGTCCTAAAGCTGTAACACCATAGCACGTTTGGGAAGGCCGGTCACAGTGGACCCACCTCTCCCACCTCATCTGGCTGTGGCACCGGGCCCAAACATGTCTAGGACCAACCTCGGAACCTCCTCATCCACTGTTCCTGCACCACTTTGGGTGGAACTGCCTCAGGGGATGGGGCTCATTTCCCCACCCCGGGGAATGGGCACAGACAGGATCCTGTCACCCAAAGCCAGGTCTGGGGTTTGGTGCATAGCGAGCTCTGAAAAGAGTTTGGAGATTTGCTATGCCAGCTTGAGGTCTGTATGACACAATTAAAGGGTCGGCCTACCCTTCCTGCTCAGCCCCCAGCACAGACACCTTTAGGGCTGTGAAGGTGCAGTGGTGACTGCCCATGGGTGGGGACCACAGTCCCACTGTTTCCATTTGGGGGCTCATGGGCTCCCGATTTCCAAACACCCCTGTCTGTCCACATCGTTTAACCCAACATGTGTCATATACTGCCCCTGTATGCTGTCTTGTCTGTCTTGTCTGTCTTCCTACCCAACCTACCTCTCCAAATATACCTACTATCCTTACCCAACATCCCACTCTCACCTTAAAAAAAAGGGCAATCTGTTCCCAAACAAAAAATTTTGCCATATACATAGCTGTCCAATTCGCACACATGTCCACTGTACACATGCACTCTGGTCTAATTGGCTTCACAACACATTATTGTTGTCCTCACCCCTTTCTCAGGGGTTTGAGTATTCAAATATACCTCCAAATTCAGTAAATATGCACAGCTGTTGCTCTAGAAGAAATTGACAGCTATGGACCTTCCCTACACCTGTCCTGCACATCCCTAGCTACTTTCACTATCACATTTCCCTCTGAAAGCTCCCTTTTTCACCACTTTCCAATCACCCATTTTTTTTTCTTTTAAAGAAGTTAGGGGGTAAGTGGCAGTAAGCACTTTTAAGCAGTAGTAAGCAGGATTAAGCCTGTTTAATTGGCGCTAAGCAATGCCTACACAGATTAAGCATATTTCAGGCTTACAACTGCTTAAAAGTGCCGTAATTACTGCATATCCAACAGTCCTTCTTCTGCCCAGCAACAAAACAATCAACCTTTGCAAGTCTCAAACCCAGGACACTGCATACTACAGCCACAGCAAGTTACCACTAAGCCATCTGAGCTACAAATAAGTTGGATGTTTTCTCAAACATATAATGCAGCACAGTCATTCAACAGTGGGGAAAATGTATTTATATATGTATATGTATATATATACATATATATACATATATATATATATATATATATATATATATATATATATATGTATATATATATATATATATATATATATATACACACACACATACACACACACACACACACACACACACACACACACACACACACACAAGTGACAAGTGGAGTTCCTCAGGGCTCAGTCGTGGAACCACTCTTGTCTGGCATTTACTTTTCTGAAGTACAGGCCAACACTAAGGGACTCTGGCTAACAAAGTCAGTAGATGACTGCAAACTGCGAGCCAGTATTGAATCTCCAAATGATGTGGATATTCTACAAAAGGGTATTACAGAAACAGATGTTTGGTGCCAGAGCCATGGGCTCAAGCTCAATGCCAAGACATGTGTAGTTATCCCCTTTGGGAAAAAATATGTACCCATGAATTACCACATAGGTGGCAATACACTAAATACCGAAAGCTTGATAAGAAACTTAGGGACACAGGTGGACAGTGGTCTCACCCACAATAACCACATCACCACAACAGTCAGGAAATCCTTCTATGTGGCACAGCTCATCACTAAGGGCTTTTCATTCAGAAAAAAGGAGGTCATTGTCCCACTGTATTCATCCTTCATTAGACCCATTATAGAATACAACACCCTGTTTGGCATGTACCTCTCAAGACATCTGCAACAACTGGAAAGGCCGCAGAAATACCTCACTAAAAGAATCACAGGCCTAAAGCAGATGCCCTGTGCGGACCATCTAATAAAACTCCAGCTAGAGGCGATCTCTGCTTGACATACAAGTCCATGTCAAACCCAAAGCTGTTAGACATGCTAAACTTAAAGAAATCCCAATCCCTCAGAGCCACACACTCCAGGGATCTAAGCCTTCTCATCACAATGAACAAATCATGCTGGAGAGATAGGTTTCTGACCAAGAGACTCCCCAGACTTTGGAATAGACTGCCCATGCATATCAAGCAGAACGCCTCTTTGGCCCTCTTCAAAAGGAACCTTGACAATTGGATGGAAGATAAGAAATTCACCCCAGGGATCACGTCAGTCACACTGCCAGACAGGGGTCCAGGGAAGTAAACATTGTGGGAAGAAATAGCCAGGGAATTGTTATAGCTAGGCTTGTATAGGCCCTAGGGCCAATAGCCTAGTACCAACCTGTAAACCTATATATAAATATATATATATATATATATATATATATATAGGTGTGTGTGTGTGTGTGTGTGTGTGTGTGTGTGTGTGTGTGTGTGTGTGTGTGTGTGTGCAGTGCATTCAGACATCGAATCCACACTCTGAACCTCTCACTGCAAAACATCTGACCAAAGACACTGTAAATGGGGATGAAGTGGCCCAAAATTGGGACCTCTTGTAATTCTTGTCATTATCCCTTCCTCCACAGCTGAACTGTTCTGCCTTGCAACAAAATAACCAACACTTGCAAGTCTCAAACCCAGGACCCTACTTAACATAGCTACAACAAGTTACCACTAAATCATCTCAGCTGTAAGGGTCTGGGATGATTTCACTAACATATCATGCAGAACAGTCAGTCTACCATAGGGAATGTACAATGTGAAAGCACTAAACATTCTAATGAAACATATACACACTCACAGATATATATATATATATATATATATATATATATATATATATATATATATATATATATATATATATATGTATATACATATACATAAATACATATAGAGAGAGTATATATAGAGGGTGCATAGAACATCAAACAGCCATTATTCCTACAGTTGCCACCTTTTCAAATGGCCAGTGTCTGATTCTTGCCATCAAATAAGAATTATTGCATGAAACATATCCCCACACACAATGCAAAAGACATGACACCACACACAGTTTGCATACTGTTTATGCCATTTCTTATAGCATGTAGGTGTCTCAAATACATAATTGATTAATGCAACTTTCAAAGAAAATATATGATACAGTAATCTGTAAAACATAACATACTTTGCAGTCTAGGCTAAAGCCTTCAAGTAGTACAACAGTAAAAAACACACTTACCTTGAAGACAATAATCAATCAACACAGCTACAGATGTAGTTCAACAGCTTCCAGTTACACTCTGTACTCAACCCCTAGGGGGAAAGTATCTGTTGTTACAATGTAAATGTATCCATTACATAACAATGCTTAACCTAAAATGTCACTATCACACTAACAAACAGAACTGTGTGCAAGATAGTAAGCTCTAGCCCACCACTGTTCCCATGGTGAAATGTATAAATATGTACAGCCATATACCTTAATGATTCTTATTACTGATATCCCTCACATGTTGTAACAGCCTAGGTTAAAAACATTTAATACCCCTACTCCATAAAATGCTTTACAAGGGCATATAACAGTGTTCTCCACACACTGACCTCCAGACTGTACAGGGTCACACTTGTTTTTTCCAGCTGTAGCCCTTGTATATATACTGCATGACATCTGGACAAAGCCTGGTATATAGGTGGTGGACAGAGGCTGAAACACAGGGCCATATTTGAAATACTGCTGTTATACACTGTGAAAGTTGCTGGTGTTACAGGATTGGTTACAACATACCCTTACTCAGGAATATGAAGTCAGATAGACAAAGGGATGTTGCCATGTACTGATATCAATCAAAGGAGAGAATGCCACTGATATGTCAAAGATCTGTGTGGAGAACAGACAAAACATAACATCCAATCCTCTGGTCATCATGTGGATAGGCCCACAGTTGAGAGCTATGCAGACAGACTGCATTCCATGCAACACTAGCATGTACACACAAACCATGTAAAACTAGCAGTATTCAATGCATATAATGGCAATACTCACACATTGTCCCTAGGTCTGGAACCTTATGCGAACATGTAGTTGGCCTGTGTCCACAAGTTCTGTTGTAAGAGCTATTGCTACCTGCTGTCTGTAACACTGCTGCCCACACACAGGAAGGATGTCTTCCATACAAGAAAGGGAAAGGGACAATGCCCACATGATGTAGCTATTTATAGTAGTGGGTTGCTATGACATTGGCTATTGGAAGACCCACACAGCTACCTGCATGCAATTAGCAAGTGGAAACAGAAATTGGTGCAGAGGCCATCACCTTAACATGTGCATCACCTACAAAAGCCATTCTTCAACCTACTCAAACAAGGATAGATGATTATGAAAGCTGTATATGTGCCATCAACACTTCCTGTAATGATGTCCTGCTGAACAAATGCTATGGACATAGCATCTGGCTCTGTCTGCAGTGGGCCATACATGTCAACTGAGCAGATCTGCACAGAATGTCGAGATTTAGCCATCATAGTGTTTGTTCTGTTCCTCCAAACATCTATATTAGTCCGGCAAGTAGCTGAAGGTGGAAGCAATGAAGTCATGAAAGACTCATGAGTTTCAGACCCCACCACCTTTAGGACAGTCATGGTAATGCAAAATGTATCCTGCACAAACTTCATAGGTTTGTAATAGGCATATCTACGACCTGTCCCTATATATCCCCCCTAATGTTAGGCTTTGTCCACGTGTGATGCTCTAAGAGGTGAAGAGGTTGGGTCACAGCTGAGGAGCCTGACACACCCTGGGAAAAGACAGCTCACATATGGCAACCACTAGAGTGTCTGTCAAACAGTCATGTCTGTGCCACTGCTAGGCCATTTAATGGGATGTTGCCCATATCCATATGTTAACCTGTGAATATGAGTATTATACATGTTTGTATTGTAAATCTAGGATACCTGTGTAGGGCATGAGCATAGTTAAGCACTATTGCAGAAGTGTGTGTTAAACTGTATGTGATATATTGAATTAATAACATTCAACTGTACAGTGTTCTTCTGGACAAAGTTCACAGTTGTGACAGATATCTGTAGTCACTTACACATATACCTGTGTTATGGCACCTATATTGATATATCAAAATTGACTTACCTGTTTTGTCACCCAGTGAGGTGGAAAAATGACCAGAAGTCCTGGTATAACAGGTTGAGACATATGATTGAGCTGGAAGACTGTAAATACAGTGTGCCATAATGACATAGAATACAAATGTGTACCAGGTATCCCCTGAGCATATGTATCTATGCATATATGCAGCGGAAAGGTACAAAATTAATTACATGGGTCACAAGCAGTCCAGAAAATAAAATGTGCATGTTACACATGTGTGTAATATCACTGTCACTGCATACAACAAAATAAAATTGTACTGCTACTGACTGCTGCATTGCCATGACATTGATATGGTTACTACAGTAGGCATGCTTATCACGTAGTAATCAGAGAAGTGTACAACTGTGTTATGACCCACTTTCCATGCCTACCAGTAATAGCTGTGTCAACACCCATATACACTGGATATCAAAGTGTACACACCCATGTTAGAATGCCAGGTCTGTGTGCTGTATGCCAATGAGACCGCAAGAAGTCATGTCAAAATGTTTCTCACCTCAAATGTGACCCATAACCTGTACAATTCTATTGAAAAAGATACAAAGCTGTTTCATGGAAGGTGATCAACCATTGTCAAGTGAAGATGTGATATGATGTTAGAGTACAAACCAAGACAAATGTATGCAATAACCTCAGCAGGTGTTTACACAGCATACCACTGTAAGGGTGTGCACACACATTCAACTGGCTTACTGTACTGAGTATTACTTCCCATATGCAGGAGGGACAGGTTCATAAGCCAGAGATTGCCAATGCTATGGAACAGACTTCTCATACATGTCAAGCAGAGCACCTCACTGGCCCTCTTCAAGAGAACTCTTGATGAGTGGAAGAGAAATACAACATTCAGCACAGGGATCACTCCAGTGGCTTTACTCGACAGAGACACTGGGAACTAAGGACAGATGGCATGATGTCATGGCAATCCTATGGGCTAGGCTTGTAAAGGCTCCAGGGCCATTAGCCTAGTACACACCTATGAATGTATATGTTTCCACAGGACAGGTTATGTTTCCTATTGACCTGAGCAGGCCATCACATCACACGTGGGGATTGTGTTGACATGTGCTCACTGGCCCTCTTCAAGAGAAATCTTGATGAGTGGATGGGAAATAGAAAATTCACTACAGGGATTACTACAGTGGCTTTACTCGACAGAAGCACTGGGAACTAAGGTCGGGTGGCACGATGCCAGGGTAATCCTATGAGCTAGGCTTGTAATGGCTCCAGGGCCATTATCCTAGTGCACACCTATGAACCTATATGTTTCCACAGGACAGCTTATGTTCCCTATTGAACTGAACAGGCTATAGAACACATCACAGGTGGGATTGTGCTGACATGTGTTTTTGCGGGGTCTTGTTCCAATTAAACAAGTACCATGTATTGTAACAGGGGTGTGTACACTTCATATCTGCTGTAGCTATATGGAGTCAGCAGTACCTTACCTGTACAACCATCTTCCACCAATGATAGAGTAATCCCCCTTGGTGGACACCACCAAGACACAACGCACATAATAGCTTGCTATAGCGGCTGTACAGGGACACATAGGTGCAGACCACAACTTGGAAGCATGTGCACCTCTATCTGAGCAAGCATGTAGGTTTACAGGTGACCTCCTGTAAGGCTGACTATGACTCAGACATATCCAAACCACCTAGGCCAATTGCAACCATGCCTACACATATGTACGCAGTCTCAGAGCCAGTAACACAAGTCAACCTGTACTGGGGGTAAAGCACACCTTATACACACATGGCATGGCAACAGACAACCTGCATCAGACAGGATAGACGGGAACAGTGGCACCCTGTCCACAACAGTAGTACAGGGGGATATGCACATCACCCACACTCCTGCCCACATCAGTGATGAGCATGGACATAATGCTGACTGATGGCAACAACAGCAAGTCTCCATGTGGCATGAGAACAACACAGTTTGCCTCCTACATGAACACAGACATGTGCTCACAGTCCCATCACACACTACTGTCAAACACACACATGCCACCATCCACACACCGTCCACATGGAAGATGGCCACTGGCATCCCTCTACGCAGAAATTAATGGTGTGTAGTGGATTATGCCATTAAGTGTCCAACATTGGGGGAACTGGACAGGTCAGGGCAAAGAGTGTAATATAAGATGTACAAGCCATGCTATTTTACAGTGTTATGGTATAGTCTGGATTATTTGCAAGTAGTACGCACTGTTGCTGTGCACGTGGAGAACTGTATGAGGTCCTCTGACCTTTTATCCTGTTTATGTCTTCCAGGTACAATGTCCTGGGAATGTTTGCCTCCATACACACCCCTGGAAAATGATGCAATAATCCAGTACCTCATAGTCCATCATGCCATCCTCTTTTGGCACAGGGCCCAGGATCTGCAGGAGAGAACCACCCTGTGGAAAAAGCTCATCACAGGGTAAACTATGTTGGCCTGCACAATCGCAATTATGAGCAGGTGCGGCATCGCTGCACAGATCTGATCTGCCATTACCGTCAGCATACCACTGCAGTTAGGAGGGACCAGCTAGCCACAAGTGGGGGTCATGCCTTCCAGCCCCACTGACACATGCAGAGGAGCTCCTTGCCAGCACTGGGGAACCCACCCACCAACCAAGCCAGCAAGCTGAAGACAACATTGTGGAGGTTGGTGCCACCCACACAATGGATGAGGAGTGTGCAGGTAAGGCCCCAGGGTACATTAGTAGACCACTGTTGCTTATCCATTTTCATCTGTAAAGTATCTAAGTATCTACATGCATATGTCATATAAGATAGTCTGTTGCTGCAGTGTAGTAATGAATAGATGTGCATAATCTCTACTGTTATGGGTTTGTACTGTTGATTTGCTGAAATGCTGCTCCCAACCTGTACTAATGCCACAGGTGTGGCTACTGACATTACGTCTCTCACACAACTATTTAGGTCCCTCTGGTATACAGCTGGAGCAGCAGCCTGTAGCTGGTGAGTATGATGTTGTTTTGTTCAGGTTCGCCAATACACTGGCTATGTTATGGCCATGCTATTTTCGATGCACACATTTAACACACCTACCCATAATGCATGCTGTACATGTTCACTTATTGTTGCTGTTAACTGAACTGTTAACTGCATCACAGTGGTCACCATAGTGGCATATCTGAAGGGCTTGTAAAAGGTCTTCAGTATACCTAACAACCTGCCAGTGCAAGATGTGTAGACAGAGATGAACATAATGGTGGGGCAAATGGCCTACAGTAGGGACATGTCTGAAACATTACCCTTATACAATGGCAACAACAGCGTATACACCACTATTACAATTGCAACTGTTCCTGGTTTAAACAACAGCAAATCAGAATACCACATTCCACATTCCACACCTTTTACAACCTGTAATGTGATCCTAATATGAGCAATGAATGTGTAATATGGAATCCTATGTTAGGACAACAAATATGGGGAATACATACCTTAGCAAATGCTGGAAGCATATGTGTGCACACACTTCAAATAACATATTGTGGAAGCAGCTTGTGAGTTACTGACAGCATTCACTCTTCTTGAGTACACACCTTCCATGAAGTACAGGGCCTCAATGTGGCACCAAGTAATGGTCTGCTGTCCAAGAAGTATGTCCATGACATTTGCCCACTCACCTGCAACAGAGGCAACCGTGGCTTATACACATCTTACAAACCATGAAATGGATCCCATATTTTAAAGGTAGCACTCAGGAGTTGGAAAAGCAGCCTTACCTCACCATTGCATATGCCATGGCAAACAGTGCAGACATTCATGCATGTGTGTATGAAGTATGGGACAACATTAATGTAGAAAACAAACAGATGCCCTCCCAATCCCCAGTAACATGCAGCAACACTGATGGACTTGCAGAAATGTCTAGCAAGTACCGCCTGTGCAGTACCTGTGTCGACAATTGCTGGAATCTGCATAAGTGTAGCCTATGGGTTAGGGCAATCAGACAGAAGAGATGTTTCACAGGAAACATCATCCAGGGCTCTCTACTGGTAGCATATGCATAACATCAAGTGTCCCAAAGGCATGTGTTGCAATGTGTAATGGTGTCATGAGACTAGGGCTGAAACCTGCAGACAGTATTCATAAAGATACATGTGGTGCACAAGCAACACCTAACTCCACCTCAGGGCCACCATCCCCATTTTTACCTTGCTGGTGCCAGTGTACACCTTTAGGTTTGCTTTTCATTAGCAGGAATTAGACCAGTAGACATGGCATTCAGAATTTGTAACACTGCAAAATAACACTCATTTGTGGCCCATAGTTGTCAAGGATCTGCAATAAGGCTGAGGATGGGGAGGAGAGTCATCCTGAAACAAAACAGTGAAGTGAAGCACACACCCAAAGCTCACTAGGATGGCTGTATCAGAACACAGTCAAGGTCATGAATTGTGCCAGACATAACCATGACTCCAAAACAATACTGAAGCCACTGTGTGACCTCCAAGGGCTGTGCACATGAGCTGTTCTTGCAATCCGGCAGAGTTGGGGGACATTTGTAGGGCGGAGTGACCAAATAATTGCAAGTGAAAATGGGCCATGCTAATATACCCCTTAGTTCACTTAACAAGTGCTGCAACAAACCATTATGTTAAGGGTGTGCACACTTATGCAACCCACATATTGTATGCATTTCATTCAGCATCTGCACAAATAAACACATTTGTTTGATACTGCATTGGACTGCACAGGTCATATGTCACAAATCAGGTGTGTGTCATGTTAACATATGCAGTATTGTGGCCCCATTGTATATCATGGAAGAGGCTGGCATGTCAACAAGGTGTGTACACTCCTCATATCCACATTAAGCTTTGCAATTTGTCATTGTAATCCACTTTTGTTGCTCATACCCGCACTGCTGATGATGAGATCTACAAATCAGAGGTCAGGCATTAACCATTGACATTAATCCTCATATCATTTCAGGTATGTATCAGACAAACACATAGGGGATTTGAGCAACAGAGCAAACATAACTGCCACACATATACACATTCAGCAATGGTGTGTACACTCGTGAGGTATGGTGTACAGTACATGCCATGGTGCTGTACAGGTGCACAGCAATACCGTGTACATGGGTGGAGTGTGTTCCAGGGGAAGGGGCATCACCTACTAACACAACTCATGCATCACAGAGATATATAATGCTGGTAACAAGGATGAGAATGGCTGCAGTGTATGCTGTTGACTGCCATAAATCATGCATGTTGACTGTTGGTAATGAGAGGTCTGTGTAATATCTTTGTGCCACCTCACCTGTAAGTGTGTGTGTGTGTGTGTGTGTGTGTGTGTGTGTGTGTGTGTGTGTGTGTGTGTGTGTGTGTGTGTGTGTGTAGAGGTAAACCATAATGAACAGGTCTTAAATTACATTTTTTGTTTGCCCCTCACAGGTGGCAAGGTGGGTACGGGTCCCTCCTGCAGGCAAACTGATGTTAGTGTCCATATATACTCTGACAATGATGACAGGCATTGTGAGGCACAGGCAGGGTTGTGAGGGGCTGAAGCTGTGCCATTAGTTGACATCCCACTTTTATCCACCCCATCCCCACACACAGTCACAATGCCCATACATACCCCATCACCAGTGGCCATAGATGAGGGACAGTTGACAGGTGGTGGCATGGGACAGGACAGTCAGGGGACTATGGCAAATGTGTCTGTACACAGCAGCCATGGCTGGATGACAGGCAAGGTACCACACAGACATATGTACAGGGGTTCTTATAGGAGGGCTGCTGGCCATCATGCCCCTGGCAGAAGTGCCACAGCAGGTATCACCAGACAAATGTTTTCAGGCCATCATAGAGGCAAGGGCATGTATGGAACATTACACCAGAGAGAGTCTGAGGCTCCAGAGGGCTACTCATTTTGCTGTACTTGACAACATCCGTGATCTTGCAGGTGCCCACCTTTATTTTGCAGAGGTCCTGGATGGATGATTGGGTGAGATGGTGGGAATCCTCAACCACGTGATGTCTGTGGTAGAGCATGCAGTGGGGGTAGGGAGGTGGCCACATAGACATAGGTAAGCAACACCAATAGGTGGAGGTCTACGTGGATGTGCAACAACTCACTGACACTCCTGTAGTGGCAGTACCAGCACCAGCACTGCAGGGGGGGTGCTGTCCACACTACAATGAATCAGGCCATGTGCAAATGGTCCTGGCCAGTTCCAACAGGGACGTGGATCCAGTGGACAATTGTCATCATCAGGGGAGAGTACCATATTTGGGATTCTGTCTGGTAGTGCCCGTGAAACCCCTGGCAGGTAAGTTCCCGTGTCCATGGCTGGAGATGGTTAACTGTGCACTCTGCCATGTATGGTCTGCAGATGTCCAACAAACCCCTGTATAGGGCAGCCACATGGCAGACATGTGTGCATACATACACACACACACTTCACCAACACACATAGGGCACCTCCATATCTACACACATCACATCTGCACAGCTCATTTAAAAAAGAACCACTTAAACCACGGACATGACATCAACCAGATGGCTCAGCTTAGGCCTCTGGCAAATCTTCAACACACCCTGTGCATATGATGATACTTGTGTCACATCCCTGTCATCCATACCATCAATTCAGGGACATGCTGATATGGTTCTGATGCACAGGGTGAACGTCCTAAGGTTTAGCAATGTAATGCTGTTTAACGTGTTTTCAGCTGGAATGATTAATGCTTACACATCCAGGTGTGTAGCTGTCCAACCATTATGCATTATAGCTGCTATTAACACTGACTGACTGTGGTCTCCATAATGTATTCTATTTGTGTTTTAGGAGTCTATGTGTCAGCAGGATGTTGATCTGCTCTCCTCTCCTACAAGGGGTGTGGCACTGTGGTGACACATTGACTGTGTCATATGCTGGGTACAGCTAAACACAGGTAACAGGTCTGTATAACAGTAACTGCATTTGCCACATGGTTAATAGGTCTGATGGGTATATACAGGTGAGTGCATGGTGGCTGATGTCAGCAGCTCTTCTACAGTGGACAATGGTAAGTGTACTGGGTGGCACACACCAAATATTTGTGAATAACACACACACAGAGGCGTTGGTGTTGATGCAATACACAGAGAATACTGTTCACATGGATGCACTTCATTTTGCAGCAAACTCATTTTGGTCTATGTAATTCCACCCAGACCAAACTGCCAAAACATCACATCAGAAAATAATTAGTTCACCAGTTTAATGTCATTGACGATGGTACTGACAGTGTAGATGTCCTCTTCCCCAATATAGTGCAGTCCTGGAGTTGGTAAACATAGGTGTGCTGGTGTGGGTGGCACAGCCCCCCACTTTTGAGGGTGTGGGGTGGGGTAGAACCACACATAGTGTGATTGACAACTACTTAACCTGTTAACATAAACTGTACAGTATAAAAGCACACTAAACATGGGGATATCCACAACAATAACCCAATGTGGGTGGCTGTGACCACAACAGCCACACCTATGTATATATACCAACTCCAGTATTGCTGTACAGCTGTACAGTGGGAAAGAAGGCATTTACACATCCACTACTAGTTTTGCTTGAATGTGTTTCCACAAGTTGATTGCTTTAAATGTTACCTTTAGCCAGTTAGGTTTCGGTCAAATGATCTCCTGGGACATATATTTTCTGCAAACTGAAGTAGATCCCTTCACATGCACACACACTTACTTGGCAACACTGAGAGTAGAACCCCTACCTAGGTACTTCTTGCTACTAATGTGTTTGGTTTTAATTGCACACACCACAGAGCTTTTACAGTGCGGTGTTTCCCGAGTTTCCTGTTAAGTGAAGAACATCACCAGGCCTTGTACAGTATGGTAATGGGGGATGTACTGGGTGTTAATGAACAATACACAATATGATATGCTGTCATATACACATTAACAAACACGTACAGTCATAGACACATTTGAAAGACCTGGGTTTTGCAGTGCTAACTACCTTGTCAGTGAGTCCATTCTGTTACAGAGTTTTTGCGCACAGCATATGCATCATTGGGCTGATTAGTGTAATTAGTTACCTGTATAGTTGGTGGTGACAGCGGTCCTCAACAGTGGACCTTGGGACATATACTGGGGGTACCATGGTGTAAAGACAGTATACCCAGCATCCACACCCGACACTGGATTTTGTACTCACTGAAACCCATGATAATGCTCTGACATACTCACAATCACACATTGGCCACGACTGTAATGCAACACCTTGTATATCTAATCAGTGTTACTACAGGGATATGCATTTATCACACATGCCACAGGGACAGTAGAGTGAAGGTTTGTCATGACTCTCCTAATATTAGCAACATCACTATCCATTATAATGTATGGCATTTATTGTATTTGGATATTATGGCCTCGGAATGTTGTCTCCTACAAATATGCACACTCACACACATACACACACTTGCCAAGACTCAGAGGGTAACCCACACCTATCTACCCATTTGTAGAACAGTGTTATGCTGGTACTGCAAGCTCCAGGTAGCCCATAGGGTGAGGAGTGTGACAAGGTACATTTAACATCATTTACAGCAGCAGTTGTTTCTAAGTATGGCAGTGGGGGGTGGAATGGATGATAAGGCCCTCAGAGTATTTTCAACTACAAGTTTACAAACACATAGCCACTGTTATTCTCAGTAATGCACACTGACACATTTTTCAGTACTGAGGTCCATAGGTGCAGGTGTTCCTAGGTGTGTACCAGGCTAATGTCCATGGAGAGATGAGAAGACTAGAGCAAGTGGGCACACTGGTATCATGCCACCTGCCATTTGTCAGCAGGCCATCTATCAACCAAAGCCACTTGAGTGATCCCCAGGGTGACAGTTAAATTCAACATCCAATCTTTTGGTTTTCTCTTGCAGAGGGACAGTGAGGTGCTCCAATTGACATGTATGAAACATATATTACATAACATGGCCAGTGTCTGGGTTAGAGACCTGTACCCAAGCATGTTCTGTTCACTGTGGTAGTCTGGTTGAGATATGCATGGCATGTGGTGCATACAGGGTGTGGTTTCCTAGCTGTGGCATTCATAACACAGCTGGGCAGACTTGTCAGTGTCAGTCAATCAGAGATTACCTGTAAGCTGCCAAGATGGATACCTAACATCTGCACATCTGTACAGAGGACAGACAGAAATTAGCTAGCCAATAGGTTATGCATTAGGATGAATGTAGTGACAGATAGATATACTGCTCAGACAAGCTCCAAGTGGGTTTACAGAGTGGTCCTAGCAGCAGGGAACTCAGAAAAGCGACTACCTTCTGGATTTAAGTATCTTTGATTTTTTTTCACTTGAAATAGCTTCTGTAGCTTACCTTGAACTATCCTGAACAGTTTTTTAACTGATTGTTGCATTATTTTAAAATCTGCACTTAAAGTTAGATTTTAGTTGAATTTGATCGAAAGTTTGCTTGTTTGTTTGTTTGTTTAATTTAACTGTGGAGGCTGCCCACTAAAGTGTGCTAGCCTGTGTAACTAATTTATCACTGTTTCTGCATTTTCTGTGTGTTTCTACCAAAAAAACAAAAAAATAATCCTTGTTTTCCCGCCTTCCTCGACTAGTTTAGACCAGTTTACAGGCATTGCTGTATTCTGAGCTGTGGTGTAGTTCCTGTGTTGTCCATTACCTTACTTGGATAGAAGGAAGTTTCTTTGCTCACCAGTGGGAGTGGGGAGCCTTGAGCAGCCTACCTGTCCTTGGGGGAAGTGACCTCAGCACAAGAAGCTGTAGTAATTGGTTGTTTGGGACCATTTCCAGCTCTTTGTAGTTCACTGTTTAAAATCTGCCTCTGGGCATTTTTTTCTGGCTATACTGCTCAGACAAGCTCCATGTGGGTTTACAGAGTGGTCCTAGCAGCAGGGAACTCAGAAAAGTGACTACCTTCTGGATTTAAGTATCTTTGCTTTTTTTTCACTTGAAATAGCTTCTGTAGCTTACCTTGAACTAGCCTGAACTGTTTTTAACTGATTGCTGCATTATTTTAAAATCTGCACTTAAAGTTACATTTTGGTCGAATTTGATCAAAAGTTTGCTTGTTTGTTTGTTTAATTTAACTGTGGAGGCTGCCCACTAAAGTGTGCTAGCCTGTGTAACTATTTTATCACTGTTTCTGCATTTTCTGTGTGTTTCTACCAAAAAAACAAAAAACCAAAAAAATAATCCTTGTTTTCTGCCTTCCTCGACTAGTTTAGACCAGTTTACAGGCATTGCTGTATTCTGGGCTGTGGTGTAGTTCCTGTGTTGTCCATTACCTTACTTGGATAGAAGGAAGTTTCTTTGCTCACCAGTGGGAGTGGGGAGCCTTGAGCAGCCTACCTGTCCTTGGGAGAAGTGACCTCAGCACAAGAAGCTGTAGTAATTGGCTGTTTGGGACCATTTCTAGCTCTTTTGTAGTTCACTGTTTAAAATCCACCTCTGGGCATTTTTTTCTGGCTATACTGCTCAGACAAGCTCCACGTGGGTTTACAGAGTGGTCCTAGCAGCAGGGAACTCAGAAAAGTGACTACCTTCTGGATTTAAGTATCTTTGCTTTTTTTTCACTTGAAATAGCTTCTGTAGCTTACCTTGAACTAGCCTGAACTTTTTTTAACTGATTGCTGCATTATTTTAAAATATGCACTTAAAGTTACATTTTAGTCTAATTTGATCGAAAGTTTGCTTGTTTGTTTGTTTAATTTAACTGTGGAGGCTGCCCACTAAAGTGTGCTAGCCTGTGTAACTAATTTATCACTGTTTCTGCATTTTCTGTGTGTTTCTACCAAAAAAACAAAAAAACAAAAAAATAATCCTTGTTTTCCCGCCTTCCTCGACTAGTTTAGACCAGTTTACAGGCATTTCTGTATTCTGGGCTGTGGTGTAGTTCCTGTGTTGTCCATTACCTTACTTGGATAGAAGGAAGTTTCTTTGCTCACCAGTGGGAGTGTGGAGTCTTGAGCAGCCTAGCTGTCCTTGGGGAAGTGACCTCAGCACAAGAAGCTGTAGTAATTGGTTGTTTAGGACCATTTCTAGCTCTTTTGTAGTTCACTGTTTAAAATCCGTCTCTGGGCATTTTTTTTTTTTGGCTATACTGCTTAGACAAGCTCCACGTGGGTTTACAGAGTGGTCCTAGCAGCAGGGAACTCAGAAAAGCGACTACCTTCTGGATTTAAGTATCTTTGCTTTTATTTCACTTGAAATAGCTTCTGTAGCTTACCTTGAACTAGCCTGAACTGTTTTTTAACTGATTGCTGCATTATTTTAAAATCTGCACTTAAAGTTACATTTTAGTCGAATTTGATCAAAAGTTTGCTTGTTTGTTTAATTTAACTGTGGAGGCTGCCCACTAAAGTGTGCTAGCCTGTGTAACTAATTTATCACTGTTTCTGCATTTTCTGTGTGTTTCTACCAAAAGCAAAAACAAAAAATAATCCTTGTTTTCCTGCCTTCCTCGACTAGTTTAGACCAGTTTACAGGCATTGCTGTATTCTGGGCTGTGGTGTAGTTCCTGTGTTGTCCATTACCTTACTTGGATAGAAGGAAGTTTCGTTGCTCACCAGTGGGAGTGGGGAGCCTTGAGCAGCCTACCTGTCCTTGGGGGAAGTGACCTCAGCACAAGAAGCTGTAGTAATTGGCTGTTTGGGACCATTTCTATCTCTTTTGTAGTTCACTGTTTAAAATCCGCGTTTGCGGCTTTGCTGTGATTGTGCGCATGGCGCTGGTTAAACAAGGTTAAACTTTTTCTGGCTCCGCCAAGTCTGCTCTTCAAATTTTCCCTTATGGAAGCTCTACTCTTAGTATAACCAGACTACTCACTGTATTATAAGCCTAGCATTTGTTCTCAATACTTCTCTACTAAGTAAGCACTCTCGTACTAAGTAAAGCACTACATCTACTTACCAACCCTGTGAATATCCACTTCCCTTAAAGGTATACCACTCCTTTCTACTGTTCTAGCATGTCGAGTGGTAGATTACTGGTGTCGTCTCCAGTTCAGCTGGTCAATCTGGGTATCTTGAGACAATGCTACAATTGTCTCATGTACATAGACAACCCTCTCCTCCTCCCAACAAACACAAATACATGTGAGAGATGCAACTATATAGCCAAACTGGAAGCTGAACTCTCTCAACTCAGGGCTGGCATGACCAGACAGGAGGAGATGGCAGCCACACACACAACAATCCCAGTCCCACATAGACCTACCACAACTGCAAACCAAACACATAGAAACACAAAGACATACTCGGAGGCTCTAATAAAAAACTTACCAAAACAACAAAGGCTCCCAAAGCAGACATCCAAAAATCCACCACCTCAAAACAAAACACATGCAACATATACTTCAATAAATCAGTGTGTCAACCAATTGCAGCCCTTAAGGCCAAACACCTTGCCTGATACACTAGTAATAGGTGACTCCATAGTCAGACACACTGATGTCCCACTGACCAGGCTGAACAAGGAGAAGGTGACTGTGAGCTGTCTATCGGGAGCTAGGATCCGCCCATAACACACGCACTCAGGTCACTCCAAAGCAAGTACAAATATGACTCCATCATTGTCCATGCTGGTGTGAATGACCTGAGACATACCTCCCTGGACTACATGAAAAGAGACATAGAGGAGCTCTCCGATTATGTAGCCCAGGCTGGTATGACCCTGACCCTGAGCAGCATCTTGCCCTCACCAAGAATGATACCACAATACAAAGACAAGATGATCAGCTTTAACAATTGGCTCAAGTACTGGTGTCATTCTAAGGGGATCCAATGTCTGTCTGCCTGGGATGATATGTTGGACAAGTCACGCTGCTTCACAAGAGATGGCTTACACCTGTCACCACTGGGCTTCCGGATATTGACTAAGGCTCTTGCCACCCCCATAGTGCCTTTTTTAGGCAAGGCTCAAAAGACAAACCCACCTCCTTAGAAAACAAAAATGGAAAAAAACTAAGGGTAATGCTGCTCAACGCCAGACGTCTAAATCTCAAGATGCAGGCACTTGATGCACTCCTCAGCATGGAGAACATCGACGTCTGTGCAGTAACTGAAACCTGATTCAAGGCTCCTGAGAGCACCCCAGTGCTACCAGGCTATACCTCGTATCATGCTTTTCGGCCCCAAAACCCGGAATGAATCCATATTCATAAAGGACACCCACACCTGCAGGTTAGTAGCAACACATGAAGCATCAGAGACCATACAGGTGCAACTAAACCATAGGCAAAACTGCTATACAACTGGTAGCATGTTACAGACCACCCTCCCAATCTCAAGAACCCCACTCAGCCTTCCTGAAGACATTGGAGGATATGAATGTATCACAAAATACCATCATACTGGGAGACTTCAACTACCCAAACATAGATTGGGTACATTATTCTAGCCCTAATACCCTAGCCCAAAGGTTCCTGGAATTCATAAATTCAAATGCACTGGAACAACTAGTCACCTCTCCCACTAGGGAGATAATATACTAGACCTGATCATCACAAACATGGGGACAAAATGCTCCACACGGAGTATACCCTTACTAGTGAGATCTGACCACAAACTAATCACCCTGGATATACATATCCCACCTCCACCCCAGCACAAAAGACCACAGTGAAAAACTTCTCAAAATCAGACTTCACTCTTCTTAAGACTGAGATGGTATCCTTTAAGCCCACTGTGCCAGTGGATACCACATCCCACAATGCCGAATCCTTCACAAATGCTTTCTATGGACATCTCCAAGAATGCATGGATCATACAATCCCAAACAAATCCAAGTCCCTCTCCACCAAATGTAAGCATCCTGTCTGGTGGACCTCAGCCATAAACAAATTGTATAACAAAAGAAGGAAGCGACTGCACGTCAGAGCGAAATCCCATGAAGGGAAGACATCTCTGATCAACATTAGCAGAAAACTACGTTCTCTCATAAAAATATCCAAGGCAAACTTTGAGAGAAAAATCGCTAAGGACACTAAAGATAACCACAAAGCCTTCTTCAGCTATGTTAGAAACCTGGGCGGAAACCCTCAGATATGCTCAGAGTTGGTTCACAACAACAAAAAAATACACTGAACCCACAGATATTGATAACATTCTGGCTGACAGGTTCAGTGCAAATGTCCCCCCTCCTTCACCCCCAAAAGAAGAAATACTTATCCCAGCTGAATGTAATCTCCCTGTCATCTCAAATGTCCAAGTGAGAACCGCCCTGAACAAGGCAAAAAACACAGCATCAATGGGACCTGACGGTATCCTGGGGTGCGTGTTATGTGAACTCCAAGAGGAGCTAAGCCTACACATAAAAATGCTATTTAACCTTAGCCTTACTTCAGGATATGTACCTGAACACTGGCGTACAGCAACAGTGGTCCCACTCCACAAGGGGGGGTGCCTCTACAGACCCTGGAAACTACCACCCCATAAGCTTAACTAGCCTGGTCTGCAAAGCTATGGAAAGAATCATTATGGAACTCATAAACAGAGATATAGGGGACCTACAGACACTTGACCCCTCCCAGTTCGGCTTTGTAAAGGGCAGATCCTGCCTTTTAAACCTGGTTGACTTTTTCGAAACAGTCACTAGAGCCATTGATGAGGGCAAATCAGTCCATACAGCATACCTGGACTTGGCTAAGGCCTTCGACACAATACCCCACTCAGGCATCATAGATAAGCTAAACAGCTTAAAAGTAAACCCTTATGTCACTAGATGGGTTGCAAACTGGCTAAAGGACAGAACCCACAAAGTTAAAATCCCTGGAGCAATGTCAGACTCAAAGCCAGTCACAAGTGGTGTCCCACAGGGATCTGTCCTGGGACCCCTCTTGTTCGGCATTTATTTCTCAGATGTTAAAGCAAACATGGGAGGGCTGTGGCTAACAAAGTTCACAGATGACTGCAAACTAGGCGCCATAGTCGATACACCAGCAGACACACACATCATACAAAAAGGCCTCACTGAAATGGACAACTGGTGCCGTAGTCACGGCCTTAAACTAAATGCCAAAAAATGTATAGTCATCCCTTTTGGAAAAAACAAAGTACCCACAAATTATCACATAGACAGCAACCCACTGAGTACGGAAAAAGTAATCAGAGACCTGGGGACCCAAGTAGACAGTGACCTCTCATTTGACACCCACATTGCCAAAGTGGTTAGAAAAACATTCTACCTTGCACACCTCACCATGAAGGGATTCACATCCAGATCCAAGGATGTCATTGTAGCTCTATATTCCTCCCTCATAAGACCCATGATTGAGTACAATGCCCATTTGGTATGTACCTCACCCGGCATTTGCAACAGCTGGAGAGCCCACAAAAGTACCTCACCAAAAGGATCAAGGGTCTCCAACATATGTCTTATTCTGCCAGACTAAAGAAACTTCAGCTCTATTCAGTAGCATACCGCCTGCTCAGAGGTGATCTCTGCCTGACGTACAAGGCCATGTCCAATCAGGATCTGATGGACATGCTCCACCTCAAAAAATCCAAATCCATCAGGACCACGAGAGCTAAAGACTTAAACCTCGGCACAAGTATGAATAGGACATGCTGGAGGGATAGATTCATAACCCAGAGGCTTCCCATGCTTTGGAACAGGATCCCAGTTCGTATTAGGCAGAGCCGTCACTGACTCTCTTCAAGAGAAATCTTGATGAGTGGATGGGAGATGTACGTTTACCCAGGGTCACATCTGTGTCACTGCTAGACAGGGGCACAGTAAACTAATTCTATTATATAAGGGGACCTTCATTGTGTCACTACTAGACAGAGGCACAGTATTCTAGATTTATTCTATACATTTTTGTACCATTTCATGGGGTGGCAAAAGCCACATCACTATGGCTAGGCTTACAAATGCCCCAGGGCAGATAACCTAGTACTATACTATGAAACTGATCGGTATGTCATGACTACATGACAGCAGCCTTCAATGGCATGTCCTAAACACATAGTCGTCAACAGTTAATATTCACATATTAGATCAATATCCAGTAGGAGATACTTAATAACATACAGCTCACACACCAAGAACACGATAGTCAGTACTCAGAGTCCAGCTTTGCATGCAGGGGTGTATGGTTCCAGTACTACAATCTGCAATCTACTCTTACTTGGAAAAGCACTCTTAAAAATAGTAACGTAATGATACATTACATGCAAGTGTGACTGCATATAACCTGAGATACTACCCATGTATTAAACACATGCAAAGAGACACGATTGTGGTACTAGCCCTGCATACTCAGGTGTCCCATACAGTATACTCACACCCCTTGCTTCTGTAATGACAGCACATAAAATCATGTTATGTCCATGGAATTAAATACATTTATTAAAGATGTCATTACCCTGCTATTTTATCAGACCGGAATGTGATCACTCATTACCAGGGCTAAGCTATGCTTAGCAGGTGTGAGCATTGCTTAAATGTAAATGCTAAGTAGATTTGTGCATTGGTAAGTGAAGCTTACACAGTGTAAGTGCCTTTTCATTTACCAATATGTTAGCACCACTTGCCGTCATGCAAACCTGCACAAACCTACTTAAACTGCTCAAAACTGCCTTAACCACTCTATATCCAACAGTCCTTGTTCTGCCTAGCAACAAAATAAACAGCCCTTGAACCCAGTACTCTCTAGACTATAGTCACAGCACACAGCACTTAACCACTAAGACATTTGAGCTGTACAAATGTCTCTTGCTTGTTCAAATATATCATTCAGTGCACATACACAATAGTAGTGAACAACTGCTTTGACTACTACAATTGTTTAGTACTTGTTAGTGAAAATAGTGTTGAATAAGTCATGTCTTTATATCTAAATTTACACATAGATAAATATGGTGGGATACATCTGAGAAGGTATATACAACACTCATGTTTACACATAAAACGTATATATGTATATATTTATGTATATGTATATATATATATATATATATATATATATATATGTATATATGTAGATATATGTATATATGTAGATATATGTATATATGTATATATGTATATATATATATATATGTATATATGTATATATATATATATATATATATATATATGTATGTATGTATATATAACATATGCCCATAACATGTAGTGGAGTCATACCTCAGCACCTAAGTTACAACCTCTTAGTGCAAGGGAATGTAATATAAGTACTGCAGTTATAAATGTAGAATGCTGCTACAGTAACAGGGGTTGTGTCAACATACATGTTGTGTAGGACGTCTCGTCTGATACTGACATGTATGTCATCAGTTACTGACAGACATCATAAAATGATCATAGTGAAGTACCACACAAATCACAGACACGATCATATGTTAAACAACAGAAATATGACCAATAAACGTGGACAGTCTGAAACAATCTGGTCAGTCCAGAGGTATACACAGACTCCTTAATGCAAGACTTGTGGACCAAGCCTGACAAAGGGGATGTTTACAGCCATGAAAATTGGGATATCATACAAATATTTGAATAGATAAGCTCACACAGTTGATGCATTCACACCCTCCTGTCTGTCCTAACACATATTAACTGGTGGAGCAGAGATCCCAAGCCCACATACTTCCCACTAGTTAGTGACATACATCTTCACAGCATACCACTTCTTTTTCAGAAATACACAACATGTATGGTGTACAGGCAACAGTACATCTGACAAATATCTGGACATACCATCACACTAGGTAAATACACTGAGATGCTAGGCATGTCACAAAGCACTTTGTAAATTGCAGGCAGACCGCCACAACACTGACTCAAGTTTCCTATGGGAGAATACACATGTACTTGCAAATATAGCAAGCACTACAGGCATGTAACAGCACGGAGTAATAGACACCAGTGTGAAAGTGCATACCCACAACCAATCTCAACACAGTCACAGTCACATTATGGTATGCCTAATTAATAGTACAGTATATGGACTGTATGCACAAAACTATCTTCATATTTGCCACTCAGGCACTAGCCCTACATATACTGGCCTAATTCACAGTGTAGTCTGATGCCTGACTGTGAATTGGGGCATGTCTCTGTCTGGCCCTACAAACATATACACTGATAGGGTACCAGAAACTGGAGCAGCATGCAACGTCAGATAGAACAGGACCAAGAACACTGACATCTACCACAGTCTGTACACAGGCCAAGTAACATATTCACAATACACTGCTACACAATACTGGCACTCTGTCAACAATCACCATAAGTACACAGACCTCACTATTGTACAGACTACAACAGAATGCCCAGGTTTTGTCCTCAAATATAAGACCTAATATACATAACATGTCTAGCAGTATGATATATCACTGGCTTGTTATCAGGAATGATGTCAGTAAATAATGATATACTGTACATATGCACCTCTTACTGCATGACATATGGACAAAGGGTGACACACTTGGAGGACAGAGGTTCAAACACAGGGCCAGTATTGACATATTGCTGTGATAAACTGAGAAAATTCCTGGTGTAGCAGGGTTTGTTGTGACATATCTCTTCTGATAGGTATGAAGTCAGTAACACACATGGATGTCACTATGTACTGACTGCAATCATCAGAGTATGCTACTGCATTTCTAAAGATAGGACATGTGTGAGTAACACACCACATCTAAGACTCAAAACTCTGGGCAGTCTGCAGATAGCCCTACAAGTGAGAGTTTCCTCAACCACATAACACCGTCATGCCAGACTTTAAATCATGTACAAAAGCTTTATCCACACAAACCCTGTTAAACCAATATTTCATCAAATGTAGAACAGCAATACTTACATTCTGTCCCCATGTCTGGAACATCCCCCTCCTGTTTGTTGGCCTGTCTTCACAGTGTAAGTTGCAAGATGTATTTCCAGCTACCCTCTGTGATGCATTTTGTCAGACACCCACATGAAGCCCTGCTCGCAGCAAAAGAAAAGGGCCAAAACTTACATGAAGTGCTTAGTTATAGGAGTGTGTTCCCATGCAATTGGCTATAGGAATGATATCACAGCTGTTCCACATGCAATTAGCAATTGGGGGACTCCAAAATAGTGCACAGGCCATCAGCTGATCATGAGTATTACCTACAAAAGTCAAGCTGCTGCCTATACAAAACTGATGTACTTTTCCACATCCACAAGACAGGGATAGAGGGGGAGGGGAAGAGAGAGAGAGAGAGAGAGAGAAAGAAAGTAAGAAATGAAGAGAGTAAGAGCCAAGTGTGTTTTTGTATGATCCGTGGGTGGAGAGTGGTATCTGGGTATTATAATGGTTGCCTATATTGTCTACTAATCCATACTGTCACATAGTAATTGCACATGGCAGTACACATTTATGTCTGTGGATTGTCTACAACAACCTCTACAATGTTTGAAAACTGTTGGCCTTGTAATATGGACATTGGGACATATAGGTCCTCAATATAATGATGTAGCAAAACCCACACTGCAATGGATACTGTCATTATACAATCATCCCAACAACTATGCAGGATACTGGTGACAGACACACAAAAACACACTTACCAGTACTGAGATTCAACCCCTACCTGGCTATGTAATGCTATTACAGTGTTATGCAGTTATTGCACACTCCACAGACCTTTCATGGTGAAGAGCTGTCCGAAGGTATCTTTGAAGGGGTGTGACAGCAGCAGCAGTCCTAAAGGAGGGGTAAGGGATGTGTAGTAAGTGTGAATGTCCACGAAATCAGGTGTTAACAAAGACACACACACACACACACACACACACACACACACACACACACACACACACACACACACACACACACACACACACACTATCTCACAGAAACAGACACACATTATCACAGTTGGCAGGACATGGATTAGAGCTCCTACCTAACTAGTTTGCTACACTACAGTATTACACAGTTATCACAAGCACCACAGGTGCTTATAGGGCTGAAATATGGCCAAAGGGTTATTTCAAGGTGACTGACATCAGCATGCATGCTAAAGTAGGGGAATGGGAGGTGTAGTGAGTGTGAATGGCCTCAAAATCATTAATCTCCACACACACACACACACACACACACACACACACACACACACACACACACACACACACACACGCACACCTGTCAGTACTGAGATCCACAAATTCATTTTTTCACAGGTGTGTAGTAGGTGAATGGCCTGAAGGCTCTACAAGGCTAGGCCAAGGGAATAGAAAAGCACTTTGGTAAAGCTGCAGATAAAATCACTGAACCTTTATTGTCCAAATACAAAGAACCAGAAAAAAGATACTTCACTGACTAAGCGCTTTCACCCTCCTGGGCATCTTCAGAGTCAGTTAACTTCATTAAAATCAAACTTTAAATACACTTGCCAATTAATACATAATTGAACAATGTAAAGCCATTGAAAAAATCAAGTAATTAATTAATTAACCCCTTAAGTGTTTGTTGAACAGATCTTTGTCTTTTAAAAATCAATGGCCATGGAGCGTATTATCATGGAACTTATAAACAAAGACATTGGCAACCTTCAAACACTGGACCCCACCCAGTTTGGGTTTGTGAAGGGTCAATCTTGTCTCCTGAACTTGACTGACTTCTTCAAATCAGTGTCCAGAGCCATGGACAAGGGTAAGGTGGTCCACACAGTTTATCTAGACCTTGCCAAGGCCTTTGACACCATCCCCCACTCTGGAATCATAGATAAACTTACTAAGCTGGGCATTAATCCCTACATCACCCAATGGGTTGCTAACTGGCTTACTGATAGAACCCACACTGTAAAAGTAGCCAACTCCAAATCCAGCTCCAGACAAGTGACAAGTGGAGTACCTCAGGGTTCAGTCCTGGGACCTCTCTTGTTTGGCATCTACTTCTCTGAAGTACAGGCCAACACTAAGGGACTCTGGATAACAAAGTTTGCAGATGACTGCAAACCGGGAGCCATTATTGAATCCCCAAATGATGTGGATACTCTACAAAAGGGCCTTAGAGAAACAGATGCTTGGTGCCAGAGCCATGGGTTCAAGCTCAATGCCAAGAAATGTATAGTTATCCCCTTTGGGAAAAAACATGTATCCGTGAATTACCATATAGGTGGCAGTACACTAAACACCGAAAGTTTGATAAGAGACTTAGGGACACAGGTGTACAGTGGTCTCACCTTCGATAAGCACATTGCCACAACAGTCAGGAAATCCTCCTATGTGGCACACCTCATCACTAAGGGCTTTTCATCCAGAAAAAAGGAGGTCATTGTCCCACTGTACTCATCCCTCATTAGACCCATCATAGAATACAATGCCCTGTTTGGTATGTACCTCTCAAGACATCTGCAACAACTGGAAAGGCCACAGAAATACCTCACTAAAAGAATCACAGGCCTAAAGTGGATGCCCTACGCTGACCGCCTTAAAAAACTCCAGCTATACTCTGTCGCATATCGTCTACTCAGAGGCGATCTTTGCTTAACATACAAGGCCATGTCAATCCCAGAGCTGTTGGACATGCTACACTTAAAGAAATCCCAATCCCTCAGAGCCACATGCTCCAGGGATCTAAACCTTGTCATCACAATAAACAAAACATGCTGGAAGGATAGGTTCCTGACCCAGAGACTCCCCAGACTCTGGAATAGATTGCCCATACATGTCAAGCAGAGTGCCTAGTTGGTCCTCTTCAAAAGAAACCTTGACAATTGGATGGGAGAAAGGAAATTCACCCCAGGGATCACATCAGTTGCCCTGCTAGACAGGGGTCCTGGGAAGTAAATAGTGTGGGAAGAAATAGCCAGGGAATTGTTATGGCTAGGCTTGTATAGTCCCTAGGGCTGATAGCCTAGTACCAACCTATGAACCTATGAACCTATGTTTCTTAATACAATGCACTGAGTTCTCAGTACAATTGATTAAAGCTAAAATATATATACAACTAAATAAACCATCCATCCATTACCTAAATTGTTCTCTCCAAATAATACACCATATATTGTTTAGAATCTAATAACACAACCAGAAAACAAAAACAAAACTGATGTCTGTTTACATTGGTATATGTGTGTATTCTTGTATATCAAATACATGCTGCCTTATGTCTTAAAATGCAAGCTAGGGAAAGAGTGTCATTAATGCCTGGAGCATTACTAGCGTCCAGTCTTATCTGCCATAGGCATTCCCTAACCTCCAAAATAGTTATGTAATCTCCCCCAAACTCTTTTGTGTAAAGCCTATCTATTACAAAAAATATAAACTTTTTGAAATTTGGACAGTTATTGGTGTGGTTGTATAGTGAATTGCCTTTTTTTTTTATTTTTTATATCTCTGTAATGTTCTAAAATTCTTTGTCTTAGCTTTCTAGTGGTCATACCTATATAGAATGCTGGACAGGATAAACAGGTAGCAACATAAATAACCATACTTGTGTTGCAATTACAGTGGCCCGGACTCCTCAGATTCTCTTGAAATTACCTACACAAACATAGGGACCATCGTTAATAAATTTACACACTTTGCAGTTGCCACATTTAGCCATTATGGCAGGTGTTTGGCCAAAGGTCCTAGGTGTCCTTTCTAACAGTTCCTTGATATTCAAATCCCTGCTGTTTATGAAGGTCGGCATTCTACCTAATATATCATATAAATCTGTAGGGATGATGTTTTGCCAGGCTCTATGGATAACACTTTTAACTTCAAAAGCTAAAAAGTTGTGTTGTAATACCATTCCTGTTGACACATTTTTTCTTTCTAGTTTACTGTTATGATTGATAATCATAACAAGAAGGGAAGAAGAAGAAGTTTTACACACGTGTCTCAAGTGCCACGGAGATTATAGGGCTGAGACTTGGCCAGAGGGTTATTTCAAGGTGAGTGACATCAGCAGGAGTGCTAACATGGGCAGTGGGAAGTGCAGTGTGTGTGAATGGGCCATAAACCATTTCTCTGGAAACACACACACACACTCAGTCACATACAACTTTACATAACTTTACATTTTACAGGACTGGGTATACAAATGTTAGATGAATACTGATTTGTACTATCGTGTCACACAGTTATCACAAACACAGCAGACACTATAGGGGTGAGGAATACCAAAAGCAATGTCTACAGTGATTGACATCAGCACATCATGAAATATCGGCCAATGGGATGTGTGATGGGTGGGACAGGCCTCATGATGGAAATCTCCCTGTCACTGTCTGTCTCTCTCTCTTCCCCACATCTCTGTGTGCATATGTTTGACATATTATCATGGCCGGCCTTAGGCATAGGCGAACTAGGCAACCGCCTAGGGCGCCGTACAACTGGCCTTGTAAAGGGTGGAATTTTATGAATTTATTTATTTATTTTAACAAATGTACTTTTGATATTTTGTGATCTTCTCTGCGCCCTGTCT
>NC_056738.1:222410728-222550728 GCF_019279795.1 Protopterus annectens
TTATTGTAGATTAGACTTTGGTTCTCACTGTAGTAACATAACATCATGGTATGGCTGTTAAGGTTTCTGCTACACATCTCCAAGGTCTGTGGTTAATTTCTGATCTCTATTCCCTTATCTGTGCAGATTTCCATGTAGATAGAGAAGAATTTTGGACTGTTGTCAGCTTTATCTAAGGGCGGGTTGGGTGGGTGTGTAGGTGTGGGTGTGTGTGTGGACAGTAATACTGGTGGACTGTAATGACAGAAGTCTTGAGTGGCCTTTTATTTTTGACATTTTTTGAAATGGGTAGTTATTGGTTCGTACATTTTGTTTCATTGCTTATTAAATGAATGTTTAAAACTACAAATTTAAAACATACTCTAAAAAGCGGTACTGTATTATGCAAGGAATATAATTCAGTACAATCAAGAAAGTGAATCCAAGAATAAGTACGTGTATGCATGGCCCTAAAAATGTGTGCAAGGAGTCTGTTTTGAAAACAGCCCAAAGGTAAACTCAGTTCTCCACTAGCCAGATGCGTATCTATGAATGAGGATTTTCATGCCGTTTCAATTAATGGGAGTTTTGCCATTTCAATGAATGTGAGTTTCAAGGGCAGAGAAGTTTACTGCTCATGCTAAGTCTCTTTTCATTGTGAGACTGTATTGTTTATTTAGCAAATGGCTGTCTGTGTTTGTGCTATTTTATTTCAATATCTGTAATCACTGTAGAAGCAAATAAGAGAACAGTATGCATGGTAACTGGTGAGAAATAACCAAATAATGGAACATTGGAGTGGCTGAGGAGGGGCTGGCTTCACTGGCGGGAGGGTTGCTGCTGGAGTGGCTGGTCTGGGGGGGTAGTCTGTTACCCTGCTAGGGCCCTATTTGACAATGATCTGGCTCTGGAATTTAAAGTAGAAAATACGTATGCAAAGGTAGTTGCAGTTTAACTACATTACAAGGTATCTTTTTTCCCTATGCATTTAAATAATTTAAGGAATTGACTGGGGTGGCTTTCTTGGGGAATAACTCTGTGGGTGTGGCTCAAACAGGGGTGTTTCATGAGTGTGGTGTGGGTGTGGCTTTAGGGGTGCCAGAACACTACTTTGCCTAGGGCACCATTTCAGCTATGGCCGGCCCTGTTGCAGTTAATGCAATAAAAAGGAAGCCCACAGATGCAACTTCTCAGTCCAAGGAAAGGATGTCCCAAAGGACAGAGGAAGGTGGCTTGAGACAATGCAAACACAGCAGCCCTAGTCCCTATTATATCAGACAAAATAATAACAAACAAAACAAAATTATCTGGACCCACAGCCAAACAGTGTAACTAAAAAGTCAAAATGTAGTAATTTTCTTTTAAAATTCTAATTAAATTTTGACTTTTAAGTAATACTTTTTAAGTTATACTGTTTGGTTGTGGTTATAAATCATTTTGTTTTATCATCAGTTTGACTACCTTTAGTTTATCCAGATTTATTGCTGTTGTGTTGTATTGTTTTACCTATATCAGGCAAAAATGTTTGCCTTCTAAGAAATTGATCAGTCTAGCCAGAGATCCCTGGAAACTTGACCTTTTTGTGTGTGCAGCAGTGCTTAGAAGGGATCTTACACAACAGACCCATGCCATGTTGAGGATACCACTTATTTTTTATCCTGAACATTTGCTATATCCTCTCTTAGGTTCATAGGTTCATAGGTTTATACTAGGCTATCTGCCCTAAGGCATTTATAAGCCTATTTAAAGTTATGTGGCTTACGCCACCCCTTATGTTAGAAATAATGTGCCCATTAGTTTGTTGTGCCTCTGTCCAGCAGAGACACAGAGATGATTCCCAGGGTAAACCTATGATCTCCCATCCACCGGTCAAGATTTCTCTTGAACAGAGTGAGCGAGGTGCTCTGCCTCACATGGACCAGGATTTTATTCCACAGCATGGTGAGTCTCTGGGTGATAAATCTATCCCTCCAGCATGTCCTATTTATATCCGTGCTAAGGTTTAAGTCACTTGCTCTAGTGGTTCTGGTGGATTTGGATTTTTTGAGGTGGAGCATGTCCATTAATTCCAGGTTGGTCATGGCCTTGTATGTCAGGCACAGGTCACCTCTGAGCAGACGGTATGCAACTGAATAGAGTTGGAGTTTCTTCAGTCTGGCAGTATATGACAGGTTTTGGAGTCCCTTTATCCTTTTGGTGAGGAACTTTTGGGGTCTCTCCAATTGCTGAAGGTGTCGGGTGAGATACATCCTGAATGGGGCATTGTACTCGATCATTGGTCTGATAAGTGAAGAGTACAGAGGAACAATGACCTCACTTGATCTGGATGTGAATCCCTTCATGATCAGATGGGCAATGTAGAAGGTCTTTCGAACTACTTTAGCAACGTGAATGTCAAACGAGAGGCCACTGTCAACCTGGGTACCCAGGTCCCTGATAACCTCTTCTGTGCTTAGTGGGTTGCCACCTATATGGAAGCTTGGGGTTACCTTGTTTTTCCCGAAGGGTATGACTATACACTTTTTTGCATTTAACTTCAGGCCATGGCTCTGGCACCAGCTATCAGCTCTTGAGACCCCTCTGAAGGATGTCTGTGTCCGATGTACTATCCACTATGGCACCCAGTTTGCAGTCATCCATAAACTTTGTCAGCCATAGTCCTCCTATGTTTGCCTGTACTTCTGAGAAGTAGATGCCGAACAATAGGGGCCAAGGACTGAGCCCTGTGGGACACCACTTGTAACCGGCTTGGAGTCTGACATGGCTCCAGCAACTCTAACCCTGTGGGTTCTGTCCCAGCTAGCCAATTTGCAACCCATCTTGTGACATATGAGTTTACATTTAAGCTGGTAGTTTCTCTATGATACCTGAGTGGGGTGTTGTGTCGCAAGCTTTTGCAAGGTCAAGGTAGGCTGTATGGACTGCCTTTCCCTCATCAATGGCCTTGGTAACTGTTTCGAAGAAGTCGACCAAGTTCAAAACCCAAGATCTGCCCTTGTCAAAGCCAAACTGGGTTGGGTCCAAGGTCTGCAAGTCCCCTATGTCCTTGTTTATGAGCTCCATTATGATCCTTCCATAGCTTTGCAGACCAGGCTTGTTAAGCTTATGGTAATTACCAGGGTCCTGTAGAGGCAGCGCCTTTGTGGAGTGGGACCACAGTTGCGGTACGCCACTCCTTGGGCACATAGCCTGTGGTAAGGCTAAGATTAAACAGCTGCCTTATGTAGCGGTTTAGTTCTTCATTGAGTTCATGTAGCACACAGCGGGACACCATCCGGTCCCATTGATGCTGTGTTTTTAGCTTTAGAGAGAGCAGCTTTCACCTGCGCATTTGAGATGTCTGGGAGGCTACACTCTGTTGGGATAGTTATCTCTCTCCTTTTTGGGGAGAGGGTGAAGTTTGCGCTGAACCTGTCTGCCAGTATGTTGGCAATGTCTGTGGGTTCAGTGATTTTTGTATCATTTTGGACTAATTCTGAGCATATCTGGGAGTTTCCACCCAGGTTTCTGACATAGCTGAAGAAGGCCTTATGATTGTCTTTTGAATCTATGGCACTTTTTTTCTCAAAGTTGGCCTTGGATGATTTTATGAGGGATCGTAGTTTCTTGCTAGTACTGATCAAAGATGCCTTCCCTTTTTGGGATTTTGCTCTATCATGTAATAGCTTTCTCCTCTTATTGTAAAGTTTGTTTATGGCTGGGGTCCATCAGACTGGATGTTTGCCCTTGGTGGAAAGAGTCTTGGTTTTATTTGGGATTGCCTGATCCATGCAGTCCTGAAGGTGTTCATAGAAGGCATTTTTAAGGGCTTCCGCAGCTTGGGTTGTGGTTTCCATTGGCTCGGGGGCCTTGAAGGATACCACACCTGTCTTGAGTAGTGTGAAGTTTGCTTTAGAAGTTCTTCACTGTGGTCTTTTTGTTTGGGGTGGGGCGGGATGTGGATTTCTAGTGAGATTAGTTTATGATCTGATCTCACCAAAGAGGGATATACTTCCGGTGTGGAGCATTTTGTCCCCATGTTTGTGATGATGAGATCTAGTATATGTTCTCCTCTTGTGGGGACGGTGACTAGTTGTTCCATGGCATTTGAATTTATGAACTCCAGGAACCTTTGGGCTAGAAAGTTGGGACTTGAGTAATGTTCCCAGTCTATATTTGGGTAGTTGAAGTCACCCAATATGATGGTATTTGGTGATACATTTATACCCTCCAGTGTCTTCAGGAAGGCTGTGTGGGTTTCCTGAGTTTGAGAGGGTGGCCTGTAGCATGCTACAAATTGTAGAGCAGTTTTGCCTATGGTTAATTGCACCTGGATGGTTTCTGATGCTTCGTGCGTAGCCACCAACCTGGAGGTGTGGGTATCCTTGATGAATATGGATACACCCCCTCCTTTTGTGGTATGGTCCGGGTTTTGGGGCTGGAACGCATGATATGAGGTAAAACCTGATACTGTCGGGGTGCTCTCAGGAGCCTTGAACCAGGTTTCAGTCACAACACAGACATCGATGTTCTCCATACTGAGAAGGGCCTCAAGTGCGTGCATTTTGAGATTTAGACTTCTGGCATTGAGCAGCATTATGCAAAGAACAAGGCAGGAAACCACTGGATAAACACTTTATATAAGTAAAGCTTTCGGATACAATCCTTTCTCAATACAAAACAATGCATAGAACCA
This sequence comes from Protopterus annectens, assembly GCF_019279795.1. Lineage (NCBI taxonomy): Eukaryota > Metazoa > Chordata > Ceratodontiformes > Protopteridae > Protopterus > Protopterus annectens. The sequence goes on from NC_056738.1 coordinate 222,415,383, forward strand.
GCTCTTTATATATAGGTCCAAATATATCACATGACATGCAGCCAAAATCACATGATATGTCATCCAAATCACAAAAACATTAAAAAAAAAAAAACTTTTTTTAAAAAACTTAATACAAAAACTTGGAATACTTTAATAAAACTTTAAAAAATATATATATTTAGATAAAACTTCAGGCTAAGTTACTACAAGACACTAAAGCTTTTAAATGCATTACCAGTTTGGATGTGAAAAGAAGTGTTGCATATGTAAACATGGTTGTGTATGATTTGCAATTGAGTGGTGATATAGATCTTGAGTTATTTAATTATCTCACTGTTACTTGTCCAGTTATACCACATCTCTATGGTCGCCCCAAAATTCATAAATCTAAGCTAGATCCACCTATGAGACCTATTGTCTCTGGTGCGGGTTGGGTTACAGAACCCATCTCGATTTATCTACATGGGCAACTGCTTCCATACCTGGCTAAATGTGATTCTATCATTAAAGATAGCTTTGATTTATTACAGAAATTAAGGGGATGGATGGATAAAGAAAAAGCTTCTTTAGTCAACAATAAGTATCTTTTAGTTTCTTTGACATTGTATCACTCTTCACCGCCATTCCTAATGATATAGGCCTGGAGCTTTAAGAGAATTGTTGTGAACATGTGATAATCCCAACAAAGTTGAAATTATCTGCAGCCTTATGGATGGTACATTGAAAACAACATCTTCCTTTTTAATGGCTCCACATATTTACAACTTACAGGGGTGGCTATGGGTACCTCTGTAGCCAATACTTATGCCAACCTGATACTGTATCAGTGGGAAAGAATGCATTTGTTTGGTGATGGGAACCCATTTAAAGTAATATCACATTTTTTCAACGCTTTGTAGATGACTGCCTCCTACTTTGGAAAGGCAGCCATGAGGATCTTGAAATATTTCTGGAATATCTAAACTCTGCATCTACTTTTCTAAAGTTTAAGATGACAGTATCTGAAACTTCTATTACATTTTGGATTTGAAGTTAGATCTTGCTGGAGATACACTACAAACTAGTATCTTTAGGAAAGAAGTTTGTTCAGGTAGATACACTTATGCCTACATACATGCACCTCACATTTAGAAGTACTGTTAATCTCAATTCTGCAGACTCAGTAGGCTTAATACCGATGATGACTGCTTTGAAGTACAATTAAATGAGATGGTTAATGATTTTTGCTTAGTGGGTATGATAGATCTCTACTTATGAACAGGTCATTAAGATTAGGAAGATAGGCGGACTTTATTTAAACCAGTTTTGTATGAGGATGTTGTTAGTATTGACTCTAGGTGCAAACAAACATCTGTAGCACCTATTAGATATGTAACTACATATAATTTAAGGACACCCGCTGTTAGAAAAATTATATCTGATAATTGGGTCGTCTTGATGGCATCAGATGAACTAAGAAGTTTATTGGGACCTAAACCCAATTTCTCTTATAAGAATATGAGGACCCTTAAGAGTTCACTATGCTACAAGGACTTTGAGAGGACTACACCTGTATCTACTATAGTGAAATATGGTACTCACAAATGTCACAACTGTTCTTGTTGTGATGACATTTGTAGTACAGAAAATGATACGTTTGTGCATCCTATCAATGGTAGGACATTTAGTTTTAGAGTAGCAGGTACATGTATTACTACCCATGTGGTTTACTTGGCTACCTGCCAAGCATGTAATGCTTTCTATGTAGGCAAAACTACCTGCAGGCTTAAGGACAGGATGACTGAACATAAGTCAGAAATTAGGAGATGCTATGACAGGAATGCACTATTCAAACATATAGAGGAATTTAGTCAGCAGCATTCTTTTAGGTTTAGAATTATTGACCACGTTACACCTACACCTAGGGGAGGGGACCTAAATAATCACTTAGAAATTAAAGAATATGACTGGATCTTGAGACTTATGAGTGATTCAAAACCAGGCTTGAATAGCCAAGTCAGTCTCAAACCTATTTTAGTTAAATTAAGTAGAGCTAATCTCTCTTAGCCTGAAGTTTTATCTAAATATATATATTTTTTAAAGTTTTATTAAAGTATTCCAAGTTTTTGTATTAAGTTTTTTAAAAAAAGCTTTTTTTAAAATGTTTTTGTGATTTGGATGACATATCATGTGATTTTGGCTGCATGTCATGTGATATATTTGGACCTATATATAAAGAGCTGGTTCTATGCATTGTTTTGTATTGAGAAAGGATTGTATCCGAAAGCTTTACTTATATAAAGTGTTTATCCAGTGGTTTCCTGCCTTGTTCTTTGCATTTTGGTTCCTGGCATTTATTTTCTTCAATTGAGCAGCATTACCCTTAGTTTCTTCCCATTTTTGTTTTCTAGGGTGGTAGGTTTAGAATTTGAGCCTTGCCTAAAAAAGGCACTATGGGGGTGGCAAGAGCCTTAGCCAATATCTGGAATCCCAGGGGTGACAGGTGCAAGCTGTCCCTTGCGGAGCAGCTTGGCTTGTCAAGCATGTCATCCCAAGCAGACAGACACTGGATCCCCTTTGAATGACACCAGAAATTAAGCCAATTGTTAAAGCTGATCATCTTGTCACTATATTGTGGCATCATTCATGGTGAAGGAAGGATACTGCTCAGGGTCAGGGTCATACATGCCTGGGCTACATAATCAGAGAGCTCCTCTATGTCTCTTTTCATGTAGTCCAGGGAGGTACGTCTCAGGTCGTTCACACCAGCATGGACAATGACTGTGTCATACTTGTACTTGCCGTGGAGTGACCTGAGTGCTTGTGTTATGTGGCAGATTCTAGCTCGACAGGCAGCTTACCATGACCTTCTCCTTGTTCAGCCTGGTGAGTGGGACGTCAGTGTGTCTGACTATGGAGTTACCTATGACAAGTATGTTTGGTGTTGTATTTGGCCTTAAGGGCAGTGACTGCTTTGCACACTGATTTTGTTTTTTATGTGTTGTTTGTGTGGTGTCTTGAGTTTGCAGTTTCTTGGGTGTCTGCTTTGGAGGCCTTTGCTGTTTAGGTAAATTTTTACTCAGAGCCTCCGAGTATGTCTTAGTGTGTTTATGTGTTTGATTCAGTGGTGTGGTTGAGTTATGTGAGACTTGTATTGTGGTGTGTGTAGTTGCCTTCTCCTCCTGCCTGGTCTTGCCAGTCCTGAGTTGAAAGAGCTCAACCTCCAGTTTGGCTAAATAGCTGCATCTCTCACAAGTGTTAGTGTTATGTGGGAGGATGAGAGGGTTGTCCGTGTACATGAGGCAATTGTAACATTGCCTCAGAATTCCCAGATTCACCAACTGGGCAGGAGAGGACGCCAGCATCTGACCCTTCGACATGCTAAAAAGAATTATGAGTTGGTATGAGACAGAAAAGTAGACAGCTTAACAGGGAAGTGGGCACTCCTGGGGGGTTTTGCAAGTGAGCGATTTGTATAATATAGGAGTGCTTGACCTGCAAAGAAAATGCTTATAAGACAAGGGATATGCTTTTAAGACAAGTGCTGAGCTTTTTGGGAAGAAAAAGCAATTAGGAACAAGTGCTGTGCTTTTTAGTGAAGGTGTAAACTGTTTAGGTTCCTAACAGAGAAGTTCTAAGGGAAAAATTGAAGAACAGACTTTATGGAGCCAGAAAAAGTTTAACCTTGTTAAACCGGTGCTGCCCGATGCTGCTCTAGCGGCAACTACGCTAAATAGCGCTACAGCACGTTAAGGCGTGCTTGATAGCAGGGGCTGGAAAGAAGCAGGAATAGACCCAAAACAGACAATAAAACTACAGTTTCAAGTAAGTAACCACTCCTACGGGGCAGGGAAGCTGCTCAATGTTATTCACTGCCACTGATCAACAGAGAGACTTTCCTTTAGCCCAAGCAAGAATGGCCTCACAGAAACTTACAAACAGTTCAGGAAACAGCAAGCCTGTAACTGAACTTTTAAATCTCAGAAAAGTGGGAAAAAGCAAGATTTTTTTGTTTTTTTCAGAGATAGCAGAGGTTCACAGGTAATATCAAGTTATAACAGTGCAGTAAATGACCCCACACAAGTGTGCTAGGTCAAGGACAGAAAATATGCAAGTTTTGAGAAAAAAATGATTTAAAATTAAGTGCAAACAGGAAATTCAGTAAACAACTTTTGGTTGTGCTTTAAATACAGCTACTAATGTAGAAATCAAGTTTAACAAGCCAGAAAATGCTCAAACTAGGCAGCTATGCAGAAAAACTTAGCAAATAAACAGAGAAAAAATCCTTAAATCTCAAAAGTGGCTCCCTTCTTCTCTCAGCGTTTTCTCCTCTTGGTGGGTGCTTCACCAACAGCCAACAAGCCTGAAAAGATGCCAAAACCATGAGGCAACTAGGTTTTAAGAGAGGAAGATGAAGGAGTTTTGGAAATGACCCCTGTTGGCCAATAAAACTACAGTTTCAAGTCAGTAACCACTCCTACGGGGGCAGGGAAGCTGCTCAATGTTATTCACTGCCACTGATCAACAGAGAGACTTTCCTTTAGCCCAAGCAAAAATGGCCTCACAGAAACTTACAAACAGTTCAGGAAACAGCAAGCCTGTAACTGAACTTTTTTAAATCTCAGAAAAGTGGAAAAACGCAAGATTTTTTTTTTGTTTGTTTTTTCAGAGATAGCAGAGGTTCACAGGTAATATCAAGTTATAACAGTGCAGTAAATGACCCCACACAAGAGTGCTAGGTCAAGGACAGAAAATATGCAAGTTTTGAGAAAAAACGATTTAAAATTAAGTGCAAACAGGAAATTCAGTAAACAACTTTTGGTTGTGCTCTAAATACAGCTACTAATGCAGAAATCAAGTTTAACAAGCCAGAAAATGCTCAAACTAGGCAGCTATGCAGAAAAACTTAGCAAATAAACAGAGAAAAATACTTAAAATCTCAAAAGTGGCTCCCTTCTTCTCTCAGCATTTTCTCCTCTTGGTGGGTGCTTCACCAACAGCCAACAAGCCTGAAAAGATGCCAAAACCACGAGGCAACTAGGTTTTAAGAGAGGAAGATGAAGGAGTTTTGGAAATGACCCCTGTTGGCCAATAAAACTACAGTTTCAAGTCAGTAACCACTCCTACGGGGGCAGGGAAGCTGCTCAATGTTATTCACTGCCACTGATCAACAAAGAGACTTTCCTTTAGCCCAAGCAAAAATGGCCTCACAGAAACTTACAAACAGTTCAGGAAACAGCAAGCCTGTAACTGAACTTTTTTAAATCTCAGAAAAGTGGGAAAAAAGCAAGATTTTTTTTTTTGTTTTTTTCAGAGATAGCAGAGGTTCACAGGTAATATCAAGTTATAACAGTGCAGTAAATGGCCCCACACAAGAGTGCTAGGTCAAGGACAGGAAATATGCAAGTTTTGAGAAAAAAACGATTTAAAATTAAGTGCAAACAGAAAATTCAGTAAACAACTTTTGGTTGTGCTCTAAATACAGCTACTAATGCAGAAATCAAATTTAACAACCCAGAAAATGGAGACGGTGGTGTCATTCGGCACCTTGTCACCATCCTGCTGTATGTTACCAGACAGTTCATGGACATAGCTGATGAATAATGTTTCATCCTCCTTAGCCTGCATGTCTTTCCTGAATGAACAGTTTGACTGGAATGACTTAAACTGCTTAGTTACTTTTTAGTTGTATAACAGAAAACCTTTCTTCGGCAGAGTTAATCTTGACTTTGGACATGAAATTTCTTATTGTATTATATACCATGTTTAGTGAGGATTCCAACAGTGCATTCAGTTTTCACTGCATGGGATTTGTTTCTTAATAGTATGACAGCCTCTATGCAGCCATTCACAGATCTGTATGGGTTCTTTGAGAATAAATTAGCAGACGTAGTGGTGGTCTCGAGCTTTGGCTAAACCCTTGCATTTGGCTAAAGTGGCAATTAAATATAGTTTCCCTTTGAATATTGAACTATTACCATCAGCCAGACATTATAGATTAATATGCAGCAAAACAAGCAGATATAAGAACAGTTTTTCCTGGAGGCCATCTAGTTCATAAACAGTTAAACTCAGCTTATTAGGTCAGATATTCTTTCTTCCAAGCTGCCTATGATTCTGCAGTATTGTTTACATATTAATACTTTTTTCTTACAGAGCTTCTGTATTTCTTGCACTGAGTTGCACTTTGCACCTTGTATGTATATGTATATTTACTTTTTTGTCTTATTCTTAATAGTTGCATGTATGTCATTTGCCTTGTTCTTAATAGCTGTATGTATGTCGTTTATGTAATTCATACTTGGAGAGTCACTGAAACCAGTAAAATTCCTTGTATGCATGCATTCTTGGCCAATAAATGTGATTCCGATTCTGAATTATCCTTTTATTGGTCCTTTTATATTTTGTAATTTGAGTGGATTTCAAATGCAACAGTTCTGTGATCTGACCACACTCGTGAGGTTGTGACACAGTCAGCCTTCCAAACCCCTTTTAGAGAATTTTTCAGTGTTAAAACACACAGTTTACCTTTCACAAACCAAAAGGGTTAGCAATGAAGTCTATGTTTATTCTTGTTATCAAAGCTTATGGTCATAGTAATAGTATGCTTCTGAGCTACTAAGGCTGATAATTCTGTATTGCAGTGTGTTTGTGGAGTCTGCCCATGTGGAAGGGCATCACCAGCCTTGTCTAGCACTCTTCAGAGACCAAATCAGGTACTCAACCAGTCATAAACAGTTTCTGGAGTGTGCTTACAAAACATTGGTTAACACTTTTACTAAACATTTGATAGTATTCACAAGGGTATGAGTAATGGCACTTTTAAGAAGTTCCAGCCTGTGCTGAGTCTGTTTTTTTCAGTGTCCAACAAAGCTAAATAAAGAGATTTACAAATATATGGCTTTGGACGTCAAATAAAAAGGTTATGATCTCTTACATTGGTCTATAAGTCATTTATAATTGTTAGCAGAGGTTTGGATATCCACTGGCATGAATTATTTCCATTTTTTCTATTTTGAAATGGTATTTCATGTACATTGCGCTAGATTGTGAATTTTATCTAATAGTTATGGTGGGGACTGCTGGCTGTAGTAAATATCTACATTGTTGGAGAATTGAGTAGCGTGCTGCTGTATTACTGTGCAAAATTTGGTCGCATACTGTGTTGCTCATTATTGCATGGTCAGACTTGACTGCATTAGTAGATCTATGAGAATTATTGCTGCTTCACCAGAGTGAGGCAAGCATCTATGGCATCACTTATCTTCCATCAACATCATGTCTGCAACACTCATGCCACTAACCGAACCTGGATTGAGTGTACAGTACACAATGCTTTATCCATATCTGACTGCTGTTAATTTATGGTAGGGGTGTGGTGGAATGTCATATATGACTCATAGGTAGGTACTAGGCTATTAGCCCTAGGGCCTATATAAGCCTAGCCAAAAAGGTACCTTGGCTTTCGCCACCCAAGAAAATTATTTTCCTGTGCCACTGTCAAGCAGAGTCACAGAAATGATCCATGGGGTGAATTTTCTATTTCCCATCCAATCATCAAGATTTTTCTTGAAGAGTGCTAATAGAAGCTCTGTTTGACATAGATAGGTAGCCTGTTCCAGAATATAGGAAGTCTCTGGGATAGGAATCTATCCCTTCAGCATGTTCTGTTTATTGTGGTGACAAGGTTTAGGTCCCTAGAGCATGTAGCTCAGAGAGATTGGGATTGCTTTTAGTGGAGCATGTCCAACAGCTCTGGGTTTGACATAGCTTTGTATGTTAGGCAAAGATCGTCTTGGAGTAGGCGATATGCGATGGAGTAACGCTGGAGTTTTGTGAGTTGGTCTGCATACGGCATCTATTTGAGGCCAGTAATCCTCTTTGTGAGGTATTTCTGTGGCCTTTCCAGTTATTTTAGATGTCTTGTGAGGTACATACCAAAAGGGGCATTGTACTCTATAATGGGTCTAATGAGTGATGAGTAGAGGGGAACAATGACCTCTTTTTTTTCTGGATGAGAAAACGTTTGTGATGAGGTGAGCCATGTAGAAGTATTTCCTGACCACTGTGACAATGTGATTATCAAAGGAGAGACTACTGTGCACCAGGTCTCTTATCACACTTTTGGAATTAAGTAGACTACCACTTATGTGGTAGTTCATGGGTACAGAGTTTTTACCAAAGGGAATGATAATACACTTTTTGCATTGAGCTTCAGGCCATGGCTTTGACACCAGGCATCTGTCTCAGTGAGGCCCTTTTGTACTATGTCCACATCATTAGGAGTTTCAATTATGGCTCCTAGTTTGCAGTCATCTGCAAACTTTGTTAGCCAAAGACCATCTGTGTTAGCCTATACTTCAGAGAAGTAGATACCAAACAGCAGAGGACCCATGACTGAATCCTGTGGTACTCCACTTGCCACTGGTCTGAAGTCGGATTTGGAATCTGCTACTTTCACAGTGTGGGTTCTGTCCATGAGCCAGTTGGCAACCCATCTTGTGACATAGGGATTTATACCGAGTTTAGTGAGCTTATCTATAATTCCAGAGTGGGGGACGGTGTTGGAAGCCTTGGCGAGATCTAGATAAGCTGTGTGAACTACCTTACCCTCATCTGTGACTTTGTTGACTGCTTCAAAGAAGTCAGTCAGGTTTAGGAGACATGATCTGTCTTTTACAAACCCGAACTGGGTAGGGTCCAGAGTTTGGAGATTACCAATGACTTTGTTTATGTTGTTCCATGATGATACGTTCCATGGCCTTGCAGACCAGGCTCGTCAGGCTAATGGGGCGGTAGTTCCCGGGGTCCATTGTGGCTCCCCCTTTGTAGAGTGGGATAACCATCGCGGTGCGCCATTCAGTGGGTACAAAGCCTGAGGTGAAGCTATGACTGAACATGGTACATAGGTAGGGTGCCAGTTCATTCTGTAGTTCATATAGAACACAGCCTGGGATACTGTCAGATCCCATGGATGCTGTGTTCTTGGCTTTGGAGAGTGTGTTTTTTACCTGTGCAGCCATGATTACAGGAACTTTGCATTCTTCCGGTATAGAGATGGGCCCTCTAGGGGGTGAGAGGGGGGTAAAGTTAGCATTGAACCTATCTGCCAGGATGTTGGCAATATCAGTTGGTTCTGATTACTTAGTGCCATTGTGCTGTAACTCAGAGCAGATCTGAGTGTTGCCATTGAGATTCTTGACATAGCTATAGAATGGGTGGTGTTATAGAATTGATATACATTACTTCCAAGTGTACCTCTCAACTGAAAAGAAGTTTGCAGAATGTAGTGATTATTATGTGATTGTTTTGCACTGGCTGTAATAAAATTTCTGAGTACTTTGCAATAACTGATGTGCCAGCTAATACTTTCAATTCCTGCATTTCACAACTGCATTTATAGCTCCCCGGTTAGCCAGCCAGTCTTTCTAATGTGCCTTGAATCTATCCATGATATCACATTCTTCTTCCATGCATTCCTGTAGTCCTGATACCTTTCTGTGCTCTGACATTTCACCACCAGCTTTCCGTATGTACTTTATTTCCTACCAGTATCAGACTCATATCTATTCTATGGCCTGCATAACATACTGTTTCATTTTGTATTCCACTTATATATTTTTTTGTCCATGTGATGTTAGAGCACTGAGTATTTCCACAACCTCTGGTGTTTCCTCACTGGTCACCTGCCTGGGTCTTCACCCTGTTACCCTTAAAGGCTTCTTTGAACATTACTTGAAGTTGCTTGTGGCATCTATTGGTAATGGGGGGCTGGACTGTTTCACTGGGAATGACTTTGCAATCACTCATGTAATCTACCGCTGGTTTCTGACTAGGGAGAAATCAAAGTTGCTAGTTGGTATGTCCTGTATGTGGTTCTGTTTCTGTATCTTTGGACAAGCAGTGTGTTGTCCAACATCAATACATTTATCAGAGATGCTTAGAACTGGCATTACCTTCTTTATTGATGGCACCCCACCCATGTGAACTGAGACAGTCCATATATCGTGGTCAGTCTGTCACAGTATGTGCATTCCGGTCCCCTGTTTTGACACACTCCAGTTTTCTGCCTGTTTCAACACAACCCTCATGTGGGGGCATAGGCTCAGGTCATGATTTCTGCCACATCCTTACACTGGGCTCTGATTGCCATGAGTCTGTAAATAATTGTGATGACATCCAGCATTGTATGTTTCTAATGCCTCCAACTTAACAGAATTTCCTCATCTGTTTTAGTCAGTCATGCTGTGGTCAATAGCAGCTGTTGCTTTGACTTTACAGAACTAATGATTAGCACGCAATTGCTGGTGCACTTTTCTGCCATGACATGGAATACTACATCAAAACTGTTTCGAGATACAGCAATATTGCATTGAAACATTAGTGTCATGAAAAATTTCAAGCTATTCATTTTTAATAGCATGTTCACCCTGTTCTGGTGTCAGTGTAGTGGGCTTGCCACAACCACTCTTAGGCACCTGGAACCAACATCAGCAATGGCTTAGGCAACTCACATCTGTTGCAGCATTTTTTTGTGGAGAGGTGGACAATGTCACATGGTTCACTGTTACATTTTTGGTGTGAGTTTAACATGGGTGGTGTGACAGAGTGATAGAGCCTGGAAGGGCTGACAGAAACCGCTTAGGAGAACACCTGGACTCGGTGCAGTGTGCTTGCCCGAGGTTAGACTGTGTTTAGAAGGTTTACCTGTTTTCATTTTCAGACCCTTATAGAGGATGTAAAAATTACATTTTAAAATCACCTTTGGAAACGGAATTTTGTTCCCAATGAAACAGTTAAGTTGATGGACAGGGAAGCTCTCTGATTTGTTTAACCCTCTCTGTCCAAATTTTGAAAAGGTTATTTTGCTCCTTTGTCCAACTGGATTCAGAAAACAATTTGAAAAGACCGTCTCAGCAATATGCTAATAAAAATGAAATTAAAAAAAAGAATGGTGGAGAGGTTTTAGAAATGAATGCAGGAACCCATGATGAACAAAGGAGAGGCAACAACATCAGAATGAGTATGTAAAGGGCATTCTGCCAGTTCCCTGCCTGGCATTCTCTTGTACTTAAAGTCAGATTCTCCGGTTCTGTTTCTTTGGGAACAGGTTGTGTAACACAAATTGGTTCTGAGACTGACTCAATGGAAAGAGATCAGTCTTGTACAGAACTTTAATCCACATCCAGAGACTTAACCCCTATTTTCCCTCCTGACCTGAAACACAAGCTTCATTGGGAGGGGGTTATATCAGCAGTTCGTTTCACCCAGTGGGGAAGAGGTTTTAACTCCAGAATGTTTCTGAAGCCAAAAAAGGCAAACTGCCTGGAAATTAGTTTTGGATCTTTTGTCTTCAACCAACTGACACAGTTAAAGAGCCTCTCATAATAAAATCTCTTACCCCTTCTTCCCCATTTGAGTTTGTTGGTATGGTACACATTTTTAGAAAACAGCAAATGACAGTCTGATGGCACAAGATGGTACTGATCTCATCTGTGATGTCTATTAATTCCATTATGTTAAGGTGTAAAATGTCCTCATCTAACAAGATGTTGACATGGACTCACGTGTCCATGTGGAAATCATGGCTGTTATCCAGGCCTGTGGAAAAGAGACTGGACAAATAGGGATGTACATTTGCTTGGAGCTACTCTCTAGAGCCCAGTCCATGTTCAGATGTATATGTATTGTGAACCAAGCCTGATTTGAATATTGATGTGTATCTTTAGTTTACAAACTGGTTTCCTCTGTGATACTTCTCATGCCTCTTCTGATGCTATTGTTTGGATTCCTGTGAATATGCTAAGCTGTTGTCTGACTTAGAGTTGCCATGAATATGCATAACACCTCCTTCATGTTTTGTGGCTGAATAGTCAATTGAATTTTGACTGAGGAGTTGTGATGTCTGCATAGTGAATTCATCTCCTCAGCATGATACCTGTTAGCTCAGCTTACCCCTTCCTCTTCTGATAGTCAGAGTCTTTGTCATTCATCTGTCTTCAAAGGTTATTCACTTGTAGATGCTAAGACACATGAAAGGTGCCTTATCTGCATAACTTATCTGTCTGTAATGTAAGACAATGTCTTACGATGTTCTGTCTTTATGTAGTGTTGTTGCCAAGGACACTTAGTATATTTGCTGGCTTGACTGTACTTGGAAACTACAACTCAGTCGTCCAACTCCAAAACTTTGCATTTTGTACCCTTTTCCTTTGATTAAGCCAGGGCCCTTCCCTGTGGTACATATCAGTTGATGTTTGGGTGTAATCCTAGTAAGTGTGATGTTTCTGTGCAAAATGTTCTTGATATAGATATACATAAAGCACAGATCTGTCCATATATCTATATCTATATATGTTTATGCATACATATATGTGTTTGTGTATGTGCATATGTAATATATACACACACACCTGGTTAACAAATGTTAAATAAAAAAAAAAAAAAATATATATATATATATATATATATATATATATATATATATATATATATATAATACACATATACACACACACATATCTATACACACATGCATATGCACACATTTTTCAGTGAGCCACTCAATAACTTATATGTACTGTGACAACAGATCAGTGCCTCTGTGCTGCTCTCAGTAGTGGATGACCCATTTATTGTACACCGGCACAATTATGGTTATTCTACAGTCATCCGGGATACGCCTTTCTCTCCACACTGAGTACCCTCAGAAGTCATTTCCACCCTGTCTCACCCAACGTTTTTATCATGCAGTGGTTATAAAAAGTGTACACATCCCTGTTAAAATGCCAGGTTTTTGTGATATAGAAAAATGAGACCACAATAAATCATTTCAAAACGTTTCCTTTAATGTGACCTGTAACCTGTACAATTTAACTGAAAAACAAACAAATATGTTAGGGGAAAAATATAAAAAGTAAAAAACGTACAATAAGCTGGTTGCTAAAGTGTGCACACCCTTAAACTAATACTCTGTTGAAGCACCTTTTGATTTAATTACAACATTCAGTCTTCTTGGCTACACACCTGTCATCAATTAAAGACTTTTATTAACCCCAAATAAAGTTCAGCTGTCCTAGTAGGATGTTCCTGACATTTACTCAGTTACCTGCTACCGCAAAAGCCATGGTTCACAGAAAGCTTACAAAGCATCAAAGAGATCTCATTGTTGAAGGGTATCAGTCAGGAGAAGGGTACAAAAAAATTTCCACAGCATTGGATATACCATAGAACACAGTGAAAACAGTCCTCAAAAAGTGGAGAAAATATGAGACAACAGTGACATTGCAAAGAACTGGATGTCCCTTCAAAATTGAGGAAAAGATGAGATGAGATGAAAATTGGTCAGAGAGGCTGCCAAAAGACCTACAGCAACACTGAAGGAGCTGCAGGAATTTCTGGCAAGTACTGGTTGTGTACTACATGTGACAACAATCTCCCGCATTCTCCATATGTCTGGGCTATGGAGTAGGGTTGCAAGATGGAAGCCTTTTCTTTCACAGAAAAACATCCAGGCCCAGCTAACATTTGCAAAACAATACATCAAGTCTCCTAAAAGCAAGTGGGAAAATGTGTTATGGTCTGATGAGATCAATGTTGAACATTTTGCCCACAATTCCAAAAGGTACATTTGGCTCAAAAGCAACACTTTGCATCACCAAAAGAACAACTTCCCCATGGTGAAGCATGGTAGTGGCAGTATTATGCTTTGGGGTTGCTTTTCTTCAGCTGGCACTGGAGCGTTAGTGAAGGTGGAGCGAATTATGAACAGTTCCAAATAGCAGTCACTTTTGGCCCAAAACCTTCAGGTGTCTGCCAGAAAGCTGAGGATGAAGAGGAGACCTAAATCCAATAGAAAAACTGTGGGGTGACCTGAAGTAGAGTGCTGTGCACAATAGATGCCCTTGAAATCTGACAGATTTGGAGTGCTTTTGCAAGCAAGAGTGGGCAAATATTGCCAAGTCAAGATGTGCCTTGCTGATAGACTCCTACCCGAGAAGACTGAATGATGTAATTAAATCCAAAGGTGGTTCAACAAAGTATTAGTTTAAGGGTGTGCACACTTATGCAACCAGCTTATTGTACATTTTTTATTTTTCCCCTAACATACTTGTTTCTTTTTCAATTGAATTGTACAGGTTATAGGTCACATTAAAAGTGGGAAAAGTTTTGAAATTATTTATTGTGGTCTCATTTTTCATATCACAAAAAACTGGCATTTTAACAGGGTTGTGTACACTTTTTATATCCACTGATCTGGTGTGACCTTATCTGAACCTGCTGCTTTCCATGGCTTCATTTTCCTTAGTGCTCTTTTATGGTGGGCTACTTTTCTTCTCTCATTATAGGCTGTTTCTGGGGCAGTAATTTTTCTCTGCAGTTTACTTCTTGCAGAAGCTGTTGGAAATACTCTTTCCATCTGACTTTGATGTCCTGTGGAGTAATGAGCAGCCTGATGCTGGCTTTGCTTTATAAAGGGTATGTGACTGCCTTTATCTTTATGTCTGTGTTTGCCTTCCAACCTGATGTAGTTTCTTTAACCACCTGAAAAGTTCCTTTCCAGAAGGTGTTACAGTGCCTCCAATGCCCTTTTCTTAGATACTGCAACTCCTTTCTTAGCTTCTTTTTTTGGCAAGCAGTAATCCAATGGTGTTTTCTATCTACCACTTTTTCCGTCTTTGTTTTGCAGACTTCTTGAACTGATGCATTCCACTGCCCAATCTCCTTAAGTAGCTTATTAACATAACTGGTTTGGCCACATATCAGTTCATGACTCCTCACACATGCTGGTTTCAGGTGCTGCCATTCTTTTTCAACTACACCTATTTCCTCCTGTAATTGGTGGAGCCCTGAGTATGTCCTTTAACTGTTGTAACTTCTCTATAGTCAAGTTCCAAGTCTACCAACTAGTCTCTGTTGACCTTAGAGCCCTCTGTCACAATTGCCTGCATCTTAGTGTGGCAACCTGGGGTTTATGCTGTGGGCTGACTGTTTCGGTGGGGATGGCTTTGAAATCATTGCTTATACCCTTGTACGCTTTCCTTACTAGGGGATGTCTACCAGAGTTAGATATTGAAGTAGAAAGCACCATAGTCGAGCTGGATATAGGCAACAGTTTATTCAGTTCCAAACACCGAACACAAAGTGAAAAGACCCACACTTAACGCTGTAAAAGTACAAGTAACGTTTCGTCATCAACTTCATCAGATAAATTTCACAATCTCATAATTCCCTTTATATAGACACACTAATTACAATTAAACCAAATAAATCAATTGTACCAAAAGGCTTAAGGGTTTGTAAATACCCGAACAATGTGATTGAAGGGACTGAATTTTGTGAGGATTTACTGAATGCATTTGATCAGTGTGGTTTTGAAATAATGAGCTATAATTAAAAATAACACACGTGAAATGGAGAAATTATATGATAAAATTGATAAAATAAATCATGGTGTTACAAATGATTTATTGTTTAAGGTAGAGGAAGAGAGGGCAAAGTATAACAAATTGATTAAAAATTTGGAATCAAAATGTGTGGAGGTACAGAAAAGGAAATTAGGAAAGATTCAGAGAGACACTAAAGAATATAAGAACAAAACCCACTACCCCAAGCCAAAATCTTGGACTAGGAGATGGAATGGTTATAGTGAAAATGAATTTCAGGAAGGAGCAACACATATGGATGTGTACCCCATAGAAAATGATTGTAGTTTTTCTGATTTTCCTCTGCTCAGGAGGTCAGAAAGACTTATGGACAAAGAACCGGTAGTATATAATACAAAAAACTACAGGGGGAGGGGTTGGAGACCCCAGGGGAGGAACGAAACAAGATGGAATTAGTAAATTATATTACACAGGATGGTAATAGATGGACATGTCAGGATTTTAGTATATATAATTATAGTAATGTTGCTGTTAACAAAACTTTGTTTGAATTGTTATCAAAAGGATTTGGTTTTATACCTAGGCAAAGAACTAATATTTTTAAACTGTTAATTGATGTGAAATTATTCTTAAGAAAAAAAATTTAGATCTTTTATTCAATGGAAAGGTAACTAAATCCAAAGAAAATAGCTTGGTACGTAGTAGTACATTCAATCCACCACTGCACCCCCAATTGAGGAATTTTGAACTAAAACTTGAAAATGAATTAAGGACTGGTTTGAAAAAAACAATTTGTACACCCTAACTTAACATCTTCTGAACAGGAAGTTTTAAATGTTTTAATAAACAACAAAAATTTAAGGGTGATGAAACCGGACAAGGGTGGGGGTGTAGTATTTATGGATTGTATTCAATATGAAGGTAAAATGATGGAGATTTTGAATGACACTGAAAAATATTCTAGAACATCAATTAATGAAATTAACATTGCATATAGGAAAATACAGTTAGTATTATATGACTTATTAATTGAAGGATCTATAGATATGCAAACATATAAATATTTGCTTGTTGAAAAAACAAAAGTCCCTTCTATATTTGGAATTCCTAAGGTGCATAAAAATAGTAATGATCCACCACTTAGAGCCATTGTTTCAGCTAATGGTTCAGTGACTGCACCTTTAGCTAAGTATATAGATACTAAGGTGAAGGGGTTGGTGTTGAACAACCTAACATATTACAAGATTCATGGGATTTCCTTAGGAGACTAAATCCCTCTTTATACAGTGAAAAGTTGGCCTTTGGCACTTTAGATGTAGTGGACCTATTCACTAGCATACCACATGACGTTGGTATGGAATGGTTTGAGGAGATGTTAATTGGTTTTAAAGAGATTACCTCAAGTGAGTTCAGAACAATATTGACCCTGATGGAAATAGTGTTGAAAAATAATTTTATTTTCTTTCAAGGAGAGTACTTCAAGCAAGAGAAAGGAGTGCCCCCACTTATGCTAACATCATTATGGCCTATTGGGAGAACAATTTTCTCCTGACTTCTCCTTTTAGTGAGTATTGGACCTTGTACGGAAGGTTTCTTGACGATTTATGTTTTTTGTGGACAGGAAAGCTAGACAATTTTATGAAATTTGTTAAATATTTGAATGGAACAACTAATTTTTTGGATTTCACCCACAAATATGACACACAGGAACTAATATATTTAGATGTCAATATCAAGAAAGATAATGGAAATTTTGTATCTAAAATACACAGAAAAGAAACATTCTCTAATTCTTATCTACACTTCACTAGTTCACATCCTTTGTATCAGAAGAAGGGAGTGTTGAAAGGCCAGTTGGTTCGGATGAGTAGAATGACTTCAGTAGATGAAATTTTTACAAATGAATGTATTAAATTTAAGGAGTTATTCATGAACAGGGGATATCCTAGTAATTTATTTGATGCATTATTGAATGAAGTACTGAGTGAAAGAAAGGGCAGATTTGCTCCTATTATAGGAAAAACATCTCCTTTTATAGAAACAGGTGACACTCCAGTAGATCATTCTAATAATGATTATAATATGGGATTTGTTATGAATTATGATGGACAGTCAAGTGTAGTAAGAAAGGTTATGGATAGAGAATGGAATAATTTTTCTAAGATATCAGATTTAAAACATATTTTTGAAAAACCATTAACGTCCACATATCGTAGAAGGAACACTATTAAGAACATGCTGGACAAAGGCACCCATAATATTAACTATGACAAAACAACAAGAACTAGAAAAGGTCTATATAAATGTGGTTGTTGTAACTATTGTTCATATTTAAAAACTGGAGATTCCATTTTTTTACAAGCAAAGAAAAGGAAATTAAGTTTGGATATTTATGTTAACTGTAATACAAAAGGCATAATATGCCTAGCTATGTGTAAAGAATGCGATTCGTACTATGTCGGTAAAAGTGAAAGAAAATTAAAACAAAGAATATATGAACATATGTATGATATCAGAAATAAATGTGAAAATAATGCACTTTACAAACATAGCATGGTATGTAAAACATCAGTATTTAATTTTTTTGTGTTGGAAGTAGTTCATGTGGATCCCATGGGAGGTATGTGGGAGACACTAGTAGAATATAGGGAACTATACTGGCAGCTATCACTAGAAGCCAATAGACCTCCGGGTCTTAATGACATGATATCTTTAGCTCCAGTTTTAAAACTGAGATCAGCCAAGCTTTAAATTTATAGAAAAAACTGCTATCATTAAGAACATAAATTATAAAAAGTTTTATTTGACTTGTGATGTTATGTGTGATTTATCCCACATGAGGGAGCCAAAGACAACAACATAAATTTATTCTGTATATACCTTTTGTATTTTTAAATGAATTTTATAGTTTAAATAAATTTTATTTAAATGTAAGTTATTTATGACAATTTAAAAAAATGTTTTTAAAATCAATTTTAAGAATATGATGTGTTTTTTAATATATGAAAGTGATTTTTATCAACTTAAAGTAAAATGGATTTTAAAATAACACTGACATGACCATATAAGGACAGTTTTTAATGACATCCTGTTGTTTACATTAATTGATTAATTGATTTATTTGGTTTAATTGTAATGAGTGTGTCTATATAAAGGGAATTATGGGATTGTGAAATTTATCTGATGAAGTTGATGACGAAAACGTTACTTGTACTTTTACAGCATTAAGTGTGGGTCTTTTAACTTTGTGTTCGGTGTTTGAAACTGAATAAACTGTTGCCTATATCCAGCTCGACTGTGGTGCTTTCTACCTGGTTATAAGTTTATTTTAGCATCATTTTATCCTTTTGTGGTGTTTCTTGGTGAGTTAGATATTGGCCACTATTGGATGTGAACTTGTTATGGTATCTCTTTCTGAAACGTGTTGACTACTGTAATGCCATTTGCCAGACAGAGTTTTCGAATGGCATCTTCCTTAATCCTGCTGGCTCACCCATGTGGAGCCAGGCAGTCCTCTTCTCCTGTTTTATCTATCCCAATATGTGCATTCAAGTCAGCCATTATCAACACCAATTCATGTGGTCCAGCTGTCTATAGTAGGTTTTGCAACTGCTGTCTGAATGAACTCCTTTCATCAGTATCACAACCTTGCTGTGGGTCATAGGCTGAGGTCATGAATACTGGCCTGTCATTACAGACTGATTGCCACGAGTCTGTCACTAATTCTGCTGATGTCGCCCACTGGCTTAGGATGACTTTCTCTCACCAAAATTTCAACACCATTTCTGTCCTAACCTCCTTCTGAGTACTAGACTATGTTTCCTAAGGAAAGTAGCTTGGCTGGACTGCACTTCCATCTTGTCTTCTGAATAGATTGGATGTCCAGCCTCCTCCTTACCATCATAGTTGAGTACTAAGCTAACTGCTCTTGCATGCCATCCACTTCCAAGCTGCATCCTGCAAGTGAACCAGCATTGTGTGGCAATTCTCAGTTCATGTTTGGCAGGTTCATTTATGTCCAGCTTTCACTCCACAGAGCTAGCCAAGGTAACTAACAGTGGACAACTGGATGACAGCTGGCCAATAGCTATTTGAACCCATGGTTCTGACCTTCATGGCAGGCACACTGCCAATATGGGTCACATATACATTTTGTGGAGTGCACTCAAAGCTTAGCTTAACATAATCTATATTTTACATTTGACCGTGTTAGTCCATCTGAACTGATAGGCCTTTTTCAGCGGAGACCCGGGGAGAAATGCTCCACAAATTTACACAGAAATCAAAACATTACCATTTGTAAGTTCCATTTTTTTAACTTCCACAAATTTACATTAAAAAAAAAAAAAGATTAGTATTTGTAAGTTAGAAGCAGTAGAACACTGAGACTATAGAGTTATAGTAGGCATTACATGCAGGATATGTGCAGGAAACCGTATACAGGTTTACCATACAGTATACAGAGTTAAAAAAAAATCAGTCAAGATGGTGACTGTTGGAGAACAGGCCTTATAAAAGTATAGAATATTTAGTGAGGATATCTAAACACCTAACATTAAACAGGAATTACACTAGAAAAAGGCAGAAAAGTAAGATTACAATCAGTGAGGGACAGTTTATGGAGGATATTGTTGATAGTGGATGGAAAGTGAAAGGAGTAAGCAGTACAATTCATATTTCACACATTCTTATCCTTGTTCCCATCCAAAAAATCCCACAAAGCTTAGTAATATCTAAAAGTAGGCAATTTCTTGAAAATATATACTGAACAGAGAAGAAGTAAAAAATGTAAGGTGAATAGGAGACATGGTGATATCACTTGGCCCCAACAGTACTCGTCCGATTGTCAGAGTGTAGACATCCTGCAGTTGTTACACTGGAATTAATGGTCCTACAGTTGTACTGCAGAAGAAAGGGGTTCCCAGTGGTGCTTCATACATTGTCAGATTTGCATTACAATTGATTAGAATGCCTGAACACACACAGCAGTGGCTTCACTTTTTCACACATGTTCCTGATAGGTCAGATGTGTCTGTCTATGTATTAATTTTCTAGAAGATGAATCTCTCACTAAGTGTGCATACCATTTGGATGGGCAGCCATGGTGGTGCAGCAGTTAGCGTTGCCACCTCACAGCAAGAGGTTCTCCGGTTCGATACTCAGCTGGGGTGCCTTCTGTGCGGAGTCTGCATGTCTTCCCTGTGGTCGCGTGGGTTTCCTCCAGGTGCTCCAGTTTCCTCCCACATCCCAAAGACATGCTGTAAGTGGATTGGACACTCTAAATTGGCCCTAGATGTGAGTGCATGCATGTGTGTGCCTTCTTTGTAAGGTTGGGTGCCAGGCTGGCAACTCGACATTGTAAAACTCCACTGCCAATCATGAGCAGATAGGTGATCCACTGTGGTGACCCCTAACCGGGAAAAGCCGAAAGAAGAAGAAGTGTTTTAAAACTGTACCAGGAAGCCATAATGATACTGCTGTGAGATCTGTTGCAGGGAGTGGAGTATTCCATTTACTGTACTGTAGAATGATTCACAGTTGTATATAAATGCCAGAATATGCTGTGAACAAGAGTCATTATCATCAATTATATGTGCCTTCCATTTGGTGACATGCCTTTTTTATGTGACTTGCAAAAACAGTCTGTATGGTACACATGTAAGGAAATGAGTAATTGATAGTCAGATGGTACAGAGGATTATAGATTGCACAAGTATGGATGTGAATGTTTTGAACTACTGTCTGGTGTCCAGTCCATGTTTAGATGGTTTAGGGGAGCCAGTGTCTGTCAGCCTGGGATGACATGCTCGACAAGCCATGTTGCTTCGCAAGAGACGGCTTGCAATTGTCACCCCTAGGCTTTCGAATACTTGCCAAGGCTCTTCCTGCCCCCATAGTGCCTTTTTTAGGCAAGGCTCAAAAGTCAAACCCACCTCCATAAACAACACAATTAACAAAATACTGAGGGTTATGCTACTCAATGCCAGGAGTTTAAATCTCAAAATGCACATGCTCAAAGCACTCCTCAGTATGGAGAATGTTGACAGCTGTGCAGTAACTGAAACCTGGTTCAAGGCTCCAGAGAGCACCCCAGCACCAGTGGGCTACAAATCATACCACACATTTCGGCCACAGAATACGGACCGAAACACAAAAGGAGGGTGGTGTATCCATATTCATCAAGGATACCTACACCTCCAGGTTAGTGGCACAGCATGATATCTCTGTGATCATCCATGTGCAACTAACCTCGGAAAAATCTGCAATGCAAATTGTGGCCTGCTACAGATCACTCTCCATGACCCAGGACCACCACTCCACCTTTCTGGAGACTCTGGAAAACATGAAGGTCTTACCGAACACCCTGATATTGGGCAATTTCAATTACCCTACCATTCATTGGGAAAACTACTCGAGTACAATTTCCCAGGCCCAGCACTTCCTGGAATTCATCAACTCAAACACCCTGGATCAGCTGGTAAACTCCCCTACCAGAGGTGAAAACATATTGGACCTGGTCATCACCAACATGGGCGACAGGTGTTCCATACCAGAGGTCAACCCGTCACTGGTTAGATCAGACCATAAACTAATCACTCTGGATGTCCATGTCCACACCCCCACCACCACCCCCCAACTATTTTATTTATTTTATTTATTTTTATTTTACGTTTGTTGACCAGGATAGTGCGACTGGATGCATGTCCATTTTCAGCGGAGGCCCGGAGAGAAAAGTTCCAGGGGTAAGAAGGTACAGCATTACATAATACCAGCATTACATATTACAAACAGACTATTTACAGTGATTACATAAGTAAGCAAGTTAAACAAGTTCCACAGGTTAGAGTTAATCCCGAGCATAAGTCAGGATTAAATTAAATTACACAGTAAACTGGTTAATAGATTTTTACACATGGAACTAAGGAACTTACACATCAACTAAGGAACTTTACACATCACCTAAGGAAACCACAGTAAAAACTTTTCTAAAGCAAACTTCACCTTACTTAAGACAGAGGTGGTAAGTTTCACAGCCCCCATGCTAAAGGATAATGCTGCCCAAGATGCAGAAACCTTTACAAATGCACTCTATGAGCACCTGCAATGATGCAAGGAGCATGCCATCCCTAGCAAAACCAAGACTCAATCCTCTTAGAGAAGGAAACCAGTTTGGTGGTCCCCTGCCATAAACAGGCTATACAATAGAAGGAGGAAACTAGTTAAAAAAAAAGCAAATCCCAAGAAGGAAAGACATCCCTGATCAGTATTAGTAAGAAACTAAGGTCCCTCATGAAATCATCCAAGGTTAACTTAGAAAGAAAAACAGCCAAGTATTCAAAAGATAACCACAAAGCCTTCTTTAGCTTTGTTAAGAATCTAACTGGCAACTCACATATATGCACTGAACTAGTGCAAAATAGCACAAAATTTACTGAACCTACTGATATTGCCAACATCCTGGCAGACTCACCTCCAAAAGGGCCCACAACAATACCGGAAAAGTGTAGTGTTCCAAAAATCACAGACGCACAGGTGAAAACAGCCATTTCAAAAGCCAAAAACACAGTATCAATGGGACCAGATGGTGTCCCAGGCTGCGTCTTGCACAAACTACAGAACGAACTAACCCCCCAACTAAACACACTGTTCAACCTCAGCCTCTCCACAGGCTACAAGCCCATAGAATGGCGCACAGCAATGGTTATTCCTCTCCACAAAGGAGGGGCCACAAATGACCCTGGTAACTATCGCTCCATAAGCCTAACTAGCCTGGTCTGCAAGGCTATGGAGCGCATCATCATGGAACTGATTAACAAAAACATTGGGAACCTCCAAACACTTGACCCGACCCAGTTTGGCTTTGTTAAGGGCAGATAATGCCTACTAAACATGGCTGACTTCTTCGAGACAGTCAACAAGGCCATGGGCGAGGGAAAGGTGGTTTACACAGCCTACCTTGACCTCTCCAAGGCTTTCAACACCATGCTCCACTTGGGTATTACAGGAAAAACCTCACCAGCCTGAACATAAACCCATATGTCACGAGATGGGTTGCCAACTGGCTTACAGACAGATCTCACATGGTAAGAATAGCAGGCTCCAGGTCCGACTGTAAACCAGTCACAAGTGGTGTTCCGCAAGGCTCGGTCCTGGGACCCCTACTGTTCAGGATATACTTTTCAAAAGTACAGGCAAACACAGGAGGACTATGGCTAACCAGGTTCGCCGATGACTGCAAACTGGGAGCCATAACTGACTCTCCGGTTGACACGGACATCCTCCAAAAGGGCCTTACTGAGACAGACACCCGGTGTCAAAGTCATGGCCTCAAGCTAAATGCCAAAAAATGCATAGTCATCCCATTTGGGAAAAACAAAACACCCACGAATTACCACATAGGTGGCAGTCCCCTTAATACAGAAGAGGTAATAAGAGATCTGGGGACCCAGGTAGATAGTAATCTCTCCTTTGACAATCATATTGCCAAAGTAGTTAGGAAATCCTTCTATGTGGCCCATCTAATTACTAAAGGGTTCGCATCTAGAAATAAAGAGGTTATAGTGCCCCTCTACTAGTCACTCATTAGACCCATCATAGAGTACAATGCCCCATTTGGGATGTACCTCACAAGACACTTCCAACAGCTGGAAAGACCACAAAAGTACCTCACCAAGAGGATTACTGGCCTCAAACATATGTCCTATGCAGCCCGACTGAAAAATCTCAGGCTGTACTCAATGGCATATCACTTACGCAGAGGTGATCTCTGCCTGACTTACAAAGCCATGTCCAACTCAGAACTGATGTACATGCTCCACCTAAAGAAATCCAAGTCACTGCAAGCCACACGCTCTAGTGAGCTAAACCTCACCACAACAATAAATAGAACATGCTGGAGGGATAGATTCCTGTCACAGAGACTCCCCATGCTTTGGAACAAAATTCCAAATTACATCAGGCAGAGCCCCTCACTAACCCTCTTCAAGAGAAACCTTGACGAGTGGATGGGTAACAGAAAATACACCCATGGGATCACTTCATTGGCTCTGCTTAACAGAGGATCAGTTAATTAATCAATGGGGCAGCGAAAGCCGACACACTCTGGCTGGGCTTATAAATGCCCTCGGGCAGATAGCATAGTACCTACCTATGAACCTATGTAACAGTTTTGTGACACAAGTACCATGTGAATATTGAGTGCCTTCAGTTTAAAAACTGCTTCTAGCTTCTTGAAGAATACTGTCTCATATCACCTACTCAGAGGTGATCTCTGCCTAACATACAAAGCTATGTCAAACCCAGAGTTGTTGGACATGCTCCACTTAAAGAAATCCTAATCCCTCCAAGCTACACGCTCTAGGGACCTAAACCTTGTCACCACAATAAACAGAACATGCCAGAGGGATAGATTGCTGTCCCAAGCCTTCCCATACTCTGGAATAAACTACCTATCTATATCAAACAAAGCTCATCATTAGCACTCTTCAAGAAAAATCTTGATGATTGGATGGGAAATAGGAAATTCACCCCAGGGATCACCTCTGTGGCTCTCTTCGACAGTGGCACAGGAAAATAATTTTCTTGGGTGGCAAAAGCCAGGGTACCATTTTGGTTGGGCTTGTGTAGGCCCCAGGGCTGATAGCCTAGTACCTACCTACCTATGAACCTATGAAATTCTGGATGTCAGTGAATATTGAAACTTGTACTGCAAGCTTGCAATGGACAACAATATTGAGACTGAGAAAGAACAGTATGCACACTGTTCAGAACAGAGAGAGTAGGCAATGCATAGCATGCAGAAAATATTTTAAGTTAACTACAAAGCTGACTAAAAAAGTGGACCAAAAAAATAACACCAATAAATATGTGCAGATAGTAGTAGTAGTACCCACAAATATAAGGAGTATGCATAAGGGATAATAAGGCAGAAGACTGAAATTCTGTGCAAGGCAAATATGAATATTCTTTATGAGTAGAGTATTTGCAGAGAGACCCCAATTTGTGTGTGGCCGAGATGAATCTGTGTATATTACAGGCTCATTTAGAGTAATACTTAAACAACTTTATATGCAGGATTGCTAAAAGCATTTCTGTAACCTGAATGACTGCAAAAGTGCCATTCAGATGATAGGAGTAAAGAGAGGGATGAGGGAACACTTTTAATGATACACCAGGCAGACTGCAAGCAAATCTGTTTGATGTGTATTGTCATGCAAAGCTGACTGAATAGCTGAACCTTGCAGGGCGGGAAATCTGATACTCTTGCTAGCAGGGGGTTGGAATATGGGAGGAGTAACTGAAGAAGAAACTGAGGCATATCAAAGTTAAATGCCTAAATAAAGACTGAGTGAATGGAACAGTAATGAATCAGAACAGCTATGGGCAGTACAATCTCAATTACAGTGGACTTGCAGTGTATTACGGGCTAGATTCTTCTATAGAACAAACTAATTCTCATCAGGATGTCTGCCCCCAGGAGGGCAGTCAGGGGTACAAACAGAATAAAATTAATAGTGACTACTTCTGTCTGCTGCATGCAGATTTGCAATGAGCTAAACTTAAGGAAACGTTAAAAAATATATTTGTTTTAATTATTTTCCCGTAGTGGTCCTTTAACAAACACCGGAAGCATATGTGTGCACACACTCCAAATAGCATATTGTGGAAGCAGCTTGTGAGTTACTAACAGCATACACTCTTCTTGAGTACACACCTTCCATCAAGTATAGGGCCTCAATGTCACACCAAATAATGGTCTGCTGTCCAAGAAGTATGTCCATGACATTTGCCCACTCACCTGCAACAGAAGCAGCCGTGGCTTGTACACATCTTAAAAACCCTGAAATTAATCCCATCTGAAGTGTAGCACTCAGGAGTGGAAAAGTAGCCTTACCTCACCATTGTGTATACCATGGCAAACAGTGCAGACAGTCATGTATATGGGTATGAAGTATGGCACAGCTTTAATGTAGAAAATAAAGAGATGCCCATCCAAAACAGATGACAACACATGTTGCAAACTGGTCATGGAGGCTGCAAAGAAACATGCACCAACACTGAGGGACTTGCAGGAATGTCTACCAACTATTGCCTGTGCAGTACTTGTATCAACAATCACATGGAATCTGCATAAATGTGGCCTATGAGTTAGGGTAATCAGATGGAAGAGTTGTTCCACAGGAAACATCATTCAGGGCTCTCTACAGGTAGCATATGCATAACATCAAGTCTCCCAAAGGCATGTGTTGGGATGTGTAATGGTGTTATGAGAGCAAGGCTGAGACTTATAGACAATATTCATAAAGGTACATGTGGTGGACAACCAACACCTCACTCCACCTCAGGGCCACCATCCCCATTTTTACCTTGCTGGTGCCAGTGTATATCTTTACATTTGCTGATCAATAGCAGGAACTAGGCCGGTAGACATGGCATTCAGAATTTGGAACACTGCTAAAATAACACTCATGTGTAGCCCATAGTTGTCAAGCATCTGCAATAAGGCTGAGGATGGGGACAGGTGTCATCCTGAAACACAACAGTGAACTGAAGCATACATCCAAAGCTCACTAAGAATGGCTGTATCTGAAAACAGTCAAGGTCATGAGTTGTGCCAGACATAATCCTGACTCCACAGCAATAGTGAAGCTACTGTGTGACCACCAAGGGCTGTGCACATGAGCCTACCTTGTAATTCGGCTGAGCTGGGGGATATTTGTAAGGCAGAGTGACCAAATAATGACAAGTGAAGATGAGCCATGCTAGTATACTCCTTCCAGGAATAGTGACTGCTGTAGTTCACTTAACAGGTGCTGCAACAAACCACTGTGTTAAGGGTGTGCACACTAATGCAACCCACATATTGTATGCATCTCTTTCAGCATCTGCACGACTAACACATTTGCTTGATACTGCATTGGATTGCACAGGTCATATGTCACATATCAGGTGTGTGTAATGTTAATATGCAGTAATGTGGCCACATTACATATCATGGAAGTGGCTGGCATGTCAACAAGGGTGTATACACTCCTCATATCCACATTAAGCTTTGAAGGTTGTCAGTGTTATCGGATTTTATTGCTCATACATGCACTGATGATGATGAGATCTGCAAATCAGAGGTCAGGAATTTACTGTTGACATCAGTCCTCATATCATCCCAGGTATGTGTCAGACAAACACATAGAGAGTGTGAGCAACATTGCAAACATAACTGCCACACATATATACATTCAGCAATGGTGTGTACATTCATCAGGTGTGGTGCACAGTACATGCCAGTGTGTGCTGTACAGGTGCACAGCAATACCGTGTACATGGGTGCAGTGTTTTTCAGGGGAAGGGCCATCACCTACTAACACAAATCATGCATCGCAGAGATGTATAAACTTGGTAACAAGGATTAAGTATGGCTGTAGTGCATGCTGTTGATTGCCATATGTCATGCATGTTGACTGTTTGGTAATGAGAGGTCTGTGTAATATCTTTATGCCACCTCAATTGTAAGTGTGTGTGTGTGTGTGTGTGTGTGTGTGTGTGTGTGTGTGTGTGTGTGTGTGTGTGTGTGTGTGTGTAGAGGTAAACCATAATGTACAGGTCTTAAATTACATTTTTTGTTTGCCCCTCATGGGTAGCAAGGTGGGTCATGGTCCCTCCTGCAGGCAAACTGATGTTTGGTGTCCATACAGACTCTGACAGTGATGATAGGCATGGTGAGGCACAGGCAGGCTTGTCAGGGGTTGAAGCTGTGCCATTGGTTGACATCCCACTTTTATCAACCATATCCCCACACACAGTCACAATGTCCATGACCAGGGGCCATAGATGAGGGACAATTGGCGGGTGGTGGCATGGGACAGGACAATGTGGGGACTATAGCAAATGTATCCGTATACAGCAGCCATAACCAGAGGACCGTGAGGTACCACACAGGCAGATGTACAAAGATGCTCATAGGAGGGCTGCTGGCCATCACGCCCCTGGCAAAAGTGCAACAGCAGGTGTCACCAGACGCATGTTTTGGGCCATCATGGAGGCACAGGCATGTATGGAACATTACACCAGAGATAGTCTGAGGCTCCAGAGAGTTACTCATTCTGCTGTACTTGACAACATCCATGATCTTGCAGGTGCCCACAGTTATTTTCCAGAAGTCCTGGATAGAAGGTTGGGTGAGATTGTGGGAATCCTCATCCGTGTGGTGTCTGTGATAGAGCATGTTGTGGGAGTAGGGTGGCAGCCATATGGATGTAGGTCAGCAACACCAACAAGTGGAGGTTTACGTGGACATGCAACAACTCATGGCCGCTCCCATAGAGGCAGTACCAGCATGAGCACTGCAGGGGGGGGTGCTGTCCACACCATAATGCAGAAGGCCATGTGCACATGGTCCTGGCTGGTCGCATCACGGACACAGATCCAGTGGGCAATTGTCATCATCAGGGGAGAGTACCATATCTGGGCTTCTGCCTAGTAGTGCCCGTGAAACCCCTGGCAGGAACAGTTCCCGTTTCTGTAGCCAGAGACAGTGAACTGTACACCCTGCTATGTACAGTCTGCAGCTGTCTAATAAACCCTGTATAGGGCAGCCACATGGTAGACATGTGTGCATACATACACAGACACTTCACCAACACAGCTAGGGCACCTCCATACCTACAAACACCACATCTGCACAGCCCATTTAATAAAGACCCCCCCTAACCTATACACAAGATGTCGACCAAATGGCTCAGCCTCGGCCTCTGGCAAACCCGCAACACACCCCGTGCATATGATGGTACCTATGCCACATCCCTGTCATCCATAGCATTGATGCAGGGACATGCTGATATGGTTCTGATTTACAGGGTGAATGTCCTAAAGTTTAGCAATGTAATGCTGTTTAACGTGTTTTCAGATGGAATGATTAATGTTTACACATCAGGATGTGTACTTGTCCAGCCATGATGCATTATAGTTGTTATTAACACTGACTGATTGTGGTCTCCATAATGTATTCTGTTTGTGTTCTAGGTGTCTATGTATCAGCAGGATGTTGGTCTGCTGTCTTGTCCTACAAGGGGTGTAACATTGTGGTGACACATTGACTGTGTCATTTCTCGGGTACAGCTAAACACAGGTAACAGGTCTGTATAACAGTTACTGCATATGCCACATGGCTGATAGGTCTGATGGCTGTATACAGGTGAGTGCATGTGGTTGATCTCAGCAGCTCTTCTACAGTGGACAATGGTAAGTGTACTGGGTGGCACACACCAAATGTTTGAGAATAACACACACACAGAGGCTTTGGTGTTGATGCAATACACAGAGAATACTGTTCACATGAATGTACTTCATTTTGCAGTGAGCTAATTTTGGGCTATGTCATTCCACCTAGACCAAATTCCCAAACATCACATAAGGAAATAACCAGTTTAATGTAATTGACGATGGTACTGGCAGGGTATATGTCCTCTTCCCCAATGTAGTGCAATCCTGGAGTTGGTAAACATAGGTGTGCTGGTGTAGGTAGCACAGCCCCCCATAACTTGGAGGGTGTGGGGTGGTGTAGAGCCACACATAGTGTGATTAACAACTACTTAACCTGTTAACATAAACTGTACAATATAACATTACACTAAGCGGGGGATACCCACAACAACTTGGCTTTGGCCACAACAACCACACCGATATATACATATATAGATATATATATATATATATATATATATATATATATATATATATATATATATATATATATATATATATACCAACTCCAGTATCGCTGTACAGCTGTACAGTGGGGAAGAGGGGATTTACACATCCACTACTAGTTTTTCTTGAATGTATTTCCACAAGATGATTGCTTTGAAATGTTACCTTTAGCCAATTAGTTCTCAGACAAATGATCTCCTGGAACATATATTTTCTGCAAACTGAAGTAGATCCTTTCACATACACATGCACTTACTTGGCAACCCTGAGAATAGAACCCTTACGTAGGTACTTATTGCTACTAATATGTCTGGCTTTAATTGCACACACCACAGAGCTTTTAGGGTGAGATGTGTCCCGAGTTTCCTGTTAAGTGAAGAACATCACCAGGCCTTGTACAGTATGGTAATGGGGGATGCACTGCTTGTTAATGAACAATACATAGTATGACATACTGTCATATACACATTGACAAACACACACAGTCATAGACACATTTGACAGACCTGGGTTTAGCAGTGCTAACTAACTTGTCAGTGAGTCCATTCTGGTATAAAGTTTTTGCACACAGCACATGCGTCACTGGGCTGGATAGTGTAATCATTTACCTGTATGTCCAAACACAAACAAGGTAATTGTCAGTAGTACGTAGTCTCTGGACACTATTTCCAAAAATATTCGCCACAAACACATCCAAAGAACTACTCAACTGCTGCATATAAAAACAGTATATTTATTGGTGAGCACTTTCGTGGTGTTGAAACACCACTTCTTCAGACCTAATAAAAACTAAACTGCACTCTACTTAAATACCACTCAATCATTGACACGCCCAAACCTTTTCACATGTCATCATTCAACTATCTGCTAGTTAAAAGCACACTACCTAAAAGCAGAGTTATACTCAATAAGCATATACATGTTGACACAAAAATAAACACAAAATAAAAATAAGAATAAAAAACACATCATAATAAATACATATCCGATGTGCAACATCTTTAAGAACATACAAAAAATGCAAAAAAGGCATTTTACTAACTTCATTAATGTGCACTGCAGAAAAAGACAAATGTATCAAGGCAGAACTCCCTGTATAAGCAATGCTGACAAACCTGCTAAAAAATGCAACATTATATTCATAATAGAATGTTATTTTCCTAAACAATATATAGTCATATGCAAGAGTTCAAAACAGCATGTTTACCTATGTAGCGGTCTGGACTTCAATATGGGTTTGAGGGGTACCTTTTCATTCAACCCCCTCCCCTTGTCTGCTCAAAGCCTCAATATCCACCTGCTCTCTGTTGTCTCAGTCAAATTCACTATATCACCACCTCGTTCATTAACATACACCATTTCTATTACCTGAAACCTAAAACTGTGACTGGCATCAGTCTTGTCAACATGCCTTGCCAATGCATTAGTGATATTGAGGCTTCGAGCAGACAACACAATGTCAGCAACATCACTATCCCTTATAATATATGGCAAGGTTTATTGTATTTGGAGAATGTGGCCACAGAATGTTGTCTCCTACAAAGAGCACACTCACACACATACACACACTAGCCAGGACTCTGAGGGCAACCCACGCCTATCTACCCATTTGTAGAACAGTGTTATGCTGGTAATGCAAGCTTCAGGCAGCCCATAGGGTGAAGAGTGTAACAAGGTACATTTAAAGTCAATTACAGAAGCAGCCGTTTCTAAGTATGGCAATGGGGGTGTAGTGGGTGAGAAGGCCTTCAGAGTATTTTCAACTACAAGTTTACACACACACACAGACATTGTTATTCTCAGTAATGCACACTGACACATTTGTCAATACTGAGGTCCATAGGTGCAGATGTTCCTAGGTGTGTACCAGGCTAATATCCATGGAGAGATGAGAAGAGTGGGGCATGTGGGTACACTGGTATCATGCCACCTGACATTTGTCAACAGGCCATCTATCAACTGATGCCACTTGAGTGATCCCCATGGTGACAGTTAAATTCAACATGCAATCTTCTGGTTTTCTCTTGCAGAAGGCCAGTGAGGTGCTCAAATTGACATGTATGCAACGTATATTACATGACATGGCCAGTGTCTGGGTTAGAGACCTGTACTGAAGCGCATGTTCTGTTGACTGTGTTAGTCTGGTTGAGGTATCCATGGCATGTGGTGCATACAGGGTGGGGTTTCCTAGCTGTGGCATTCATAACACACCTGGGCAGACATGTCAGTATCAGTCAATCAGAGATTGTCTGTAAGCAGCCAAGATGGATACCTGACATCGGAACATCTGTACAGAGGACAGGCAGAAATTAACTGGACAAGAGGTTATGCATTAGGATGAATGATTTGACAGATAGATGTCTGACACTGATAGGTATGCCATTACTACATGACAGCAGCCCTCAATGACATGTCCTAAACACATAGTAGTCTACAGTTAATATCCACATATCAGATCAATATCCAGTAGGAGATACTTAATAAGATACAGCTCACACACCAAGAACACGATAGTCAGTACTTAGAGTCCAGCTTGGCATGCAGGGGTATACGTTTCCCGTACTACAATCTGCAATTTACTCTTGCTTGGAAAAGCACTGTTAAAAGTAGTAACATATTGATACAATACATGCAAGTGTGACTGCATATAACCTGAGCTACTTCCCATGTATGAAACACATACAAAGAGAAAAGATTGTCGTACTAGCCATGTATACTCAGGTGTCCCATACACCATACTCACACCCCTTGTTACTGTAATGACAGCACATAGAAGCATGTTATGTACATGGAATTAAATACCCTTATTAAAGATGTCATTATCCTGCTATTTTATCAGACTGGAATATGATCACTGGTTACCAGGGTTGAGCTATTCTTAGCAGGTGTAAGCATTGCTTAAATATAAATGCTAAGCGGATTTGCACACTGGTAAGCGAAGCCTACATGGTGTAAGCGCCTTTTCATTTTACCATACATTAGCACCGATTACAATTGCGCAAACCCATGCAAACCTGCCTAAAGCTATTCAAAACTGCCTTAACCAGTCAGTATCCAACAGTCCTTGTTCTGCCTAGCAAAAAATTAACAGCCCTTGAACCCAATGCTCTCTAGACTATAGTCACAACAAAATGATCGTGTCAGCACACAGCTTGCAAGTCCATAAAATGTTTATTGTATAAATTCCACAAGCGCTTTCACCCTAACTCAATTGTAGGGCTTTTTCAAGTGTAAACACAGTGTAACTGTTCAATCAGCCATCTTTAAATAACTTCATTTTAAAAAAAGGCGCCAAAACCAGTCTGACCTAAATTTAAAGTAACCATGCACATTTTTACAACTGTCAAGTTTAAAAACACAAATAAATTCACTTTGTTTACCAAACATTAATAAACTTGATAAAACATTGAATCAAAGTAGTATAAAATAGCACAAAATAAAAGTTCTATCTAAAAAAGAAGAAGAAAAGGATGTCAAAAGTTTAAAATACTTTCAAATTATGTTAAACAATACAATCAAAATGTTACTTTAATTATTGTTTCAGTTGTTGTTTTAAGTAATTATTTTGATAAATCTTCTGCTTTTTTAATCAAATAAGGCTTAATAGAAATATGCGCATTTAGTCCCGGGGAGTGGGTGGCATTCAATCTAATTTGCCAATAGGTCTCCCTACAGAATAGCCAATTCTCCCAATCTCCCCATTTAGGGTCAATACGTACTTGTTCAAGAATGCCAAAATGAAAGCCGGTGTGTTTAGGCTCCATTTGTAAATGTTTACTTAATGCATTATTAATGTTCCCTTTTTTATGTTATATAAATGTTCATAAATTTGTTTGTTCAATGCTCTCTCTGACTTCCCTATGTAGAAACTAGTACAGTCTCTACACAGGGCTTAGTACACAATACCCTTAGTATGACAGTTACCCTTCTTTAAGTAAATCCTACTGTTGCCATAATTTTTTAAGGTGATGGGTACTTCATCCAAAATGTATCTACAATACCCACACCTACCACACCTACTAGTTCCCTTGTCCAAAGTAGTTGTACGTCTATAATTGTTACTTTCGAACACCCTTTTCAGATTTGTTCCTGTTTCATAAACAAAGTTAGGATGATCACCTACTTTGTGTACTAAGTCCTTATTGTGCTTTAACATCTTCCAATTTCTCTGAATGAGGTCCTTAACTTCCCTTGTAATGTTACTATATTGAAGAACCATAGCTCTTTTAAAAGCTTGTTCACTATCCACTTCATGACCTTTTACAGTTTCCAATGGTTTCCTCAAAATAGGAGAATATCTAGTTGCACGACCATTTATAATTATTTCCGACACTTCCTTTATTAACCTATCAGGGTAACCCCTTGAACTAAACAAATCAGAAATAAAATCAATTTCCAATAAAAAATCATCCCACTCTGATGTCATCCTGACCACTCTGACCATTTGGACCTTGACTATACTCCTTTTTTGTTTCCAGGGGTGGTCACTGTTGTAGGGGAGGTAGGAATTACTGAAAGTATATTTCCTACAAATTCTTGATTTCAGTCCCCCATTAGTTTTATCTAACCTCACATCTAAATAATCAATTCCACCCGCGTCAAAATTAAATGTAAATTTTAAGAATCCAGTGGTGGAATTTAAAAACTCAACAAACTCCACAATAGTGTTCGCTGGTCCTTCCCAAATAATAAACAAATCATCCAAGAAGCGTTGGTATAATTTGATGTTATTGCTGCAAAAATCTGAAAGAAACAAATGCTGCAACTCCCATTGTAAAAGGACAAGGTTGGCATAGATGGGGGCACAAGCTGCCCCCATAGCTACACATCTAACCTGCTTGAAAGTTTCCCCCTCAAAATACACAAAATTGTTTTCCAACACAATTCTCATTAGTTCTATCAACAGGTCAATATCAAAGCTCAAGGTAGACTTACTGTCATTCAAAAGTAGCCAAAAGTAATCTAAACCCTCATCAGTTGGAATACAGGTGAATAGGTCAACCACATCAATGGTTAAAAAGTACACCTCACCTTCATAAGACTGCAGTGTCAAACCATGTAAAAAATCCCAAGAATCCTTCAACATATGCTCATAGTGATCAGGGATGTGTTTAAGTGTATGGTCCAAAAAAAGATGCAATAGCATATGTCTTAGACCCCTTCCCTGACACAATTGGCCTATATGGAGGGTCAGTTGCACTTTTATGGATCTTTGGAATTCCAAAGAAAGTCGCTAGTCTTGGTTTTTTAATGGTCAACATAATACCAATCTTTTCATCCAGTCTACCTTCCATGATGAATTCTTTGATGGCTAGATCTATTTTCCTGTAAGAGATGTTGATCTCATTCGTAGAAACTGGAATGTAGACATCAATGTCCCCCAGGATATTCAAAAGTTTACTAGAGTAATCAAAAGTGTTGACCAAGACCATACCACCCCCCTTATCGGATTTCATAATTCGAATCCCCCTGTCGTTAGTAAGTCCTCCAAGATGTGTTTTTCCCTTGTGGTCAAATTAGCCTTAAACAAAAACTTTTTCTTAATTTTTTTATCTACACTCAGTTCATATAAATCTGATGCACATGTCTTTTCAAACACCTGTAAAGCCAGGTGGAGAGGAGGGTTGAATGTACTAGCCTTTCTAAAGCTAGTTGTATCATAGCCATTGGTCTGTTCAAACATTAATGCAAAATTTAATTTTCTAGTGTACAGTTTTAACTCTATGAGAGTATCACAAACATCAAATCTAACTGTTGGAACAAATTTAAAACCTTTTTCAAAAAGGTGAGAGTGTTCTTCATTAATCTCAATCCCACTTAGGTTAAAAATTTTAAAACCACTGCAGGAATAAGTCACTTTGTCGGAATCAATAACTATTTCCCTATTTACTTTATTGTCCAAGTTAATCATTACACTTTTCCTTTCTTTTTTGTTTTCACTTGGTTCCTTCCTCTTCCTTTCCCCCAGAAAAATCATGTTCGTTCAACTCTCTTTCTTCCCCTCCCTCAGCCATGTCAGTATCTTTGTCAGCATCCACAGTGGTGGGGTTAGGTGTGGAAATATTAATCACTGGGATGGTTGGATTGTGGTGCAAAACGTCCACAATAATCTGTCTATTATTGACAAATTTTTCACCTATTTTAGATTGTTCAACTGTTTTAGATTTGGTCAAGTCCCTTACAACTGTAGGATCAGATTGTTTGTATGAACTGTTCCTATAAAGTCTCCCCTTGAACACATAAGCCCTATTTTTACTGTATTGTTTCAAATCCCTTTCTAATTTTCTTTTTTTTCTCTCATATATTTCTTCACATTTTCTTTCAGTCCTGAAAAAACTGTTATCATAACTTTCTTTATTAAATTCAAATAACAAATCCTTTCTAATGGCTTCATCCAATTTCTCTGCTTCCTTTAACATCATATCCACCTTCAGTTTAGCAAATTTTGCCATCAACTTTAAAATTTTAAAACCACATTCATCGAACACACTAGTAGTAGTAGGTGTGGTTGGTGTGGATATTGTAGATTCATTTTGGATGAAGTACCCATCACCTTAAAAAAATATGGCAACAGTAGGATTTACTTAAAGAAGGGTAAATGTCATACTAAGGGTATTGTGTACTTAGCCCTGTGTAGAGACTGTCCTAGTTTCTACATAGGGAAGTCAGAGAGACCGTTGAACAAATGAATTTATGAACATTTATATAACATAAAAAAAGGGAACATTAATAATGCATTAAGTAAACATTTACAAATGGAGCCTAAACGCACCGGCTTTCATTTTGGGATTCTTGAACAAGTACCTATTGATCCTAAAGGGGGAGATTGGGAGAATTGGCTATGCTGTAGGGAGACCTATTGGCAAATTAGATTGAATGCCACCCACCCCCCGGGACTAAATGAGCATATTTCTATTAAGCCTTATTTGATTAAAAAAGCAAAAGATTTATCAAAATAACTACTTAAAACAACCACTGAAACAATTATTAAAGTAACATTTTAATTGTATTGTTTAACATAATTTGAAAGTATTTTAAATTTTTGACATCCTTTTCTTCTTCTTTTTTAGATAGAACTGTTATTTTGTGTTATTTTATACTACTTTGATTCAATGTTTTATCAAGTTTATTAATGTTTGGTAAACAAAGTGAATTTATTTGTGTTTTTAAACTTGACAGTTGTAAAAATGTGCGTGGTTACTTTAAATTTAGGTCAGACTGGTTTTGGCGCCTTTTTTTAAAATGAAGTTATTTAAAGATGGCTGATTGAACAGCTACACTGTTTTTACACTTGAAAAAGCCCTACAATTGAGTTAGGGTGAAAGTGCTTGTGGAATTTATACAATAAACATTTTATGGACTTGCAACCTGTGTGCTGACACGATCGTTTTATTGGATTAGTGGTTTTGCTTTTACGATCTTTTTCCACTTGTTTTTTTATTTTTACTATAGTCACAACACTTAACTACTAAGCCACAGCACTTAACCACTAAGCCACCTGAGCTGTACAAATGTCTTTTGCTTGCTCAAATATATCATTCAGTACACGTACTGAATAGTAGTGAACAAATGCTTTGACTACTACAATTGTTTACTACTTCTTAGTGAAAATATCATTGACTCAGTCATGTTTTTATATCTAAATATGCACATATCAGATAAATATGGTGGGATACATCTGAGAAGGTATATACAACACTCATGTTTACACATAACAAGGATATTTTGATATATGTATATATATATATATATATATATATATATATATATATATATATGTATGTGATACATGTATACATGTACATACACACACACATATATATATATATATATATATATATATATATATATATATATATGTGTGTGTATATATCACATGTGCCCATAACATGTAGTGGAGTTATGCCTCAGAACCATAGGTGACAACCTCTTAGTGCAAGGGAATGTAATGTAAGTATTGTAGTTATAAATGTAGAATGTTGCTACAGTAACAGGGGTTGTGTCAACAGACATGTTGTGTAGGAAATCAGTTCTGATACTGACATGTACGCCATCTGTTACTGACAGACATCATAAAATCACCATAGTGAAGTACCACACAAATCAGACTAATGATCCTGTGGAATACTGCAGAAATATGACCAAAAACATGGACAGTCTGAAACAATTTGGTCAGTCCAGAGGTATACACAGAACTCTTTAGTGCAAGACGTGTGGACCAAGCCTGACAAAGGGGATGTTTACTGCCATGAAAATGGGGATATCACACAAATACTGGAATAGATAAGCTCACACAGTTGATGCATTCACACCCTCCAGTCTGTCATAACATATATTAACTGGAGGAGTAGAGGTCCCAAGCCCACATACTTCTCACTAATTAGTGACACACATCTTCACAACACTGCTTTTTGAGAAATACACAACACGTATGGTGGCCAGGCAACAGTACATCTGACAAATATCTGGACATAACATCATACTTGTTAAATAGACTGAGCTGCTAGGCATGTCACAAAGCACTGTGTAAACCACAGGCAGACTGCCACAACACTGACCCAAGTTTCCTATGGGGGAATACACATGTACTTGCAAATATAGCAGGCACTACAGGCATGTAACAGCATGGAGTAACCGACACCAGTGTAAAAGTGCATACCCACAACCAATTTTAACACAGCCACATTATGGTAACCCTAATTAATAGCACAGTATATGGACTGTGTTAACAAAACCATCCTTATATTTGCCACTCATACAGTAACCCTACATATACTGGCCCTATTCACAGTGTAGTCTGATGCCTGTCTGTGGTATGGAACATGTCTCAGTCCAGCCCTACAATCATATATGCTGATAGGGTATCAGAAACTGGAGCAGCATGCAGCATCAGATAGAACAGGACCAAGAACACTGCATCAACCACAATCTGTACATAGGCCAACTAACCTATTCACAATACACTGCTACACAATACTGACAGTCTGTCAACAATTACCATAAGTACACAGACCTCACTACTGTACAGACAACAGCCGAATGTCCAGGTATTGTCCTCAAATATAAGGCCTACTATACATAACATGTCTAGCAGTCTGATATATCACTGGCTTGTTATCAGGAATGATGTCAGTAAATAAAGATATACTGTACATATGCACCTCTTACTGCATGACATATGGACAAAGGGTGACAGACTTGGGGGCAGAGGTACAAACACAGGGCCAATACTGACATATTGCTGTAATAAACAGAAAATTCCTGGTGTAACAGGGTTTGTTGTGACATATCTCATTTGAGGGATGTGAAGTCAGTAACACACATAGATGTCACCATGTACGGACTGCAATTATCATAGTATGTTACTGCATTTCTAATGATAGGAAAT
The DNA here is from genome assembly GCF_019279795.1 of Protopterus annectens. Taxonomy (NCBI): domain Eukaryota; kingdom Metazoa; phylum Chordata; order Ceratodontiformes; family Protopteridae; genus Protopterus; species Protopterus annectens. The sequence continues at coordinate 222,454,824 of NC_056738.1, forward strand.
GTGTGAGTAACACACCACATCTTAGACTCAAAACTCTGTCCAGTCTGCAGATAGCCCTGCAGGTGAGAGTTTCCTCAACCACATAACACTGTCATGCCAGACTTTTAATCATGTAGAACAGCCATATCCACACAAACCCTGTTAAACCAAGATTACTTCAAATGTAGAACAGCAATACTTACATTCTGTCCCTCCGCGATGTATGTTGTAAGAGGTATTTCCAACTACCCAGTGAAGGAAAAGGGCCAACACCCACATGAAATGCTTAGTTATAGGAGTGTGTTTCCATGCAATTGGTTATAGGAATGATACCACAGCTGTTCTACATGCAATTAGCAAGTGGGGGACTCAAATTCATGCACAGGCCATCCGCTGATCATGAGCATTACCTACAAAAGTCAAGTTTCTGCCTATGCAAAACAGATGTACTTTTCCACATCCACCAGAGAAGGGGGGAGAGAGAGAAAGTAAGAAAGGAAGGGAGTAAGAGCCAAGTTTGTTTGTATATGATCAGTGGGTGGAGATTGATATCTGGGTATTATAATGTTTGCCTATATTGTTTACTAATCCATACTGTCACATAGTAATTGCACATGGCAGTACACACTTATGGCTGTGGATTGTCTACAACAACCTCAGTGTTTGAAAACTGTTGGCCATGTAATGTGGACATTGGGACATATAGGTTCTCAATATAATCATGTAGCAAAACCCACACTGCAATGGAGACTGTCATTACACAATCAGCCCAATACCCACAGATGATACTGGTAACACACACACACACACTTACCAGTACTGAGTTTCAAACCCCTACTGGGCTATGTACTGTTATTACAGTGTTATACAGTTATTGCATGCACCACAGAGCTTACATGTTGAAGAGCTATCCGAAGGTATGTTTGAAGTTGAGTGACATTAGCAGCAGTGCTAAAGGAGGAGTAAGGGAAGGGTAGTAAGTGTGAATGTCCACAAAATCAGGTGTCAACAGAAACACACACTGTCACAGAAGCATACACATTATCATAGTTGTCAAGATTAGGATTAGAACTCCTAGCTAACTACATTGCTGTGCTATGCAGTTATCACAAGTGCCACAGCACTTATAGGGCTGAAATATGGCCAAAGGGTTATTTCAAGATGACTGACATCAGCAGGCATGCTAAAGTAGGGCAATGGGAGGTGTAGTGAGTGTGAATGGCCTCACACACTTGCCAGTACTGAGATCCATAGGTTCATTGCTTCACAGGTGTGTAGTAGGTGAATGGGCCTGAAGGCTCTACAAGGCTAGGCCAAATGGACTACCTTGGCATCAGGCCACATGACAACAGTCCCCAGTGTGGCTCAGGGGTGTAGTCCCTGGAGTGCTCCCCAGGGGTGGGTATTGTATTCACCATCCACTCATCTGGGTTACTATTGTGGGTGACCAATGATGTGTACTGCTTCCCATGTATATGATCTATATTCCATAACATGGACAGTGTCTTGGTTGTGCACATGTCCCACATGCATGTTCTTTGATGTGTTGAAATGTACTTGAGGTCTCTGAGGCTTGTTGTGTGCACAGATTATTATCTTCTGATGTAGCATTCCTGACCTCATTTGGTGAGACCTGGCTATGTAACTGAGATTGTGCTTGCACCTACATTGACAGCATGATACGGGTATTTAGTGGAGTTAGTGGCATCTGTCCTTACAGGGCATGTGTATAAGGCATGGTATTCCCTTTGTGGATTACATTTGCAGACTCTACAGTTGTTGCAGGCATCTAGTGGGGAACATGGCAAAAGAGCCACTGTACACATTTATTTGCCTGCTGAGGGGATTGAACAGGGTGCCATGTCCTTTTACTTGCTGGATAACACACACTCAGTCAGGAGATGTAACACATCAAAGTACTTTCTGATGTCAGTGGCACTGTTGTGGTCAACAGGCATTTAGTCCACTGCAATCACACCGTGATTACTATCTTTGAGGCAATATTCAGGGAACTACCAATATAGTGATTGTTGCCTAGCCAAGTGTGCTTGTGTATGAGACATGGGTGGACAGTGTTCTCTGAGTAATATAAGGGTCGCCTATATTGTTCACCAATCCGTAATGTCATATGTAGGGCTATGGATTGTCTACACCAACCTCTCCAATGTTTGACATCTGTTGTCCTTGTAAGGTGAACATTGTGACATATACTAGGTCCTCAACATAATAATTTAGCAAAACCCGCCCCACAATGGATCCTGTTATTATACAATCACAGCAATCTCTACGCAGGGTACTGATGACAGACAGACACACACAAACACTTGTCAGTACTGGGATTCAAACCCCTACCAAGCAATGTATTGCTACTATAGTGTACCGCATTTATCACACGCACTATGGAGCTTATATGATGGATACTGTCCTATGGTACTTCTATGGTGAGGAACATAACCAGCCCTTGTAAATACTGGCATTGGGTGATGTAGTGGGTGAGAGATCCCAAAAATAATTTTACCCTACCCACATATTTACATTTGACAGGGATAAGGTTCAAACCTCTATCGAACAATCTTTACGAACCATTATGTTATGCATTTACCGCATGCACCACTGATCTTTCATGGTTTAGAGTTGGCAACAAGTACTTCTAAGGTGGTTGATATCTGCAGGACTGCTAAAGTCAGGCTCTGAGATGTGTACTGGGTGTAAATGGTGCTAAAATCTTTGAGGTACAGACATACATATGTTGACATATGCACCCACACAAACACTTACCACGTATGAAATTCGTATCTATATCATATGTCCGGAGTTTGAAAACTTTGAACATTAAATAATCAAATTTAAATGTTTGAACATATGATTAAAAAAAAACAAGCCCCCCTGCACCCCCCACGTGGGGGGCTTTGCCTACCACACTCCCTGATCTTTAAATATACCAACTCAGAGAGTGCATTACAGTGCAGTAAGGGAAATCTTCCATTTACCGCATAATAGTGCAGTCTAGGAGTTGTTATATTTAAAGAGTGGGGGGTGGGGGGTGCAGGGAGGCTTGCACCCCTGCTTACACTAGTCAGGTAAGTTCCCTTTCTTTTTTTTTAATCATATATTCGATATTTGAAACTTCAAACATTTAAATTTGATTATTTAACATTCAAAGTTTTCAGACTTTGAACATATGATATAGACCCATGAAATTCAAACCCATACCTATGTAGTTACTGCTACTACATTGTTCCGCATTTATGGCATGCACCATGGAGCTTACATGTTCGAGAGTTGTACCAAGGTATCTTTCAAGGTGACTAACATCAGCAGCAGTGCTAAAGGAGGGGTAAGGGGAGAGTAGTAAGTGTCAATGTTCATAAAATCAGGTATCATCAAAGACACACACACTTTCTCACACAAGCACACACAGTTTCCATGTCAGGAATTCAAACTCCTACCTAACTAGTGTGCTATACTATAGCATTATGTAGTTATCACCAGCACCATGGAGCTTACATGTTGGAGAGCTCTGCCAAGGTATCTTTGAAGGTGATTAACATCAGCAGCAGTGCTAAAGGAGGAGTAAGGGGAGAGTAGTAAGTGTCAATGTCCATAAAATCAAGTATCATCAAAGACACACACAATCTCGCTTACAAACACACACAGTTTCATTGTTGCTATATCTGGTATTAGACCTCCTACCTAACTAGTACCCTACACTAAAGTATTACACAATTATCGCAAGCACCACAGAGCTTATATGTTAGAAAGCTGTGCCAAGGTAACTTTGAAGGTGACTAACATCAGCAGCAGTCCTAAAGGAGGGGTAAGGGGAGAGTAGTAAGTGTCAATGTCCATAAAAATCAGGTATCATCAAAGACGCACACACTTTCTCACACAAATACACGCAGTTTCACAGTTGCCATGTCTGGGATTAGAACTCCTACCTAAATAGCATGCTACACTATAGCATTACACAGTTATCGCAAGCACCACAGAGCTTATGAGGCTGGCATTTGCCCAAAGGGTTATTTCAAGGTGACTGACATCAGCAGGCATGCTAAAGTAGGGCAATGGGAGGTGCAATGAGTGTTAATGGCCTCAAAATCATTCATCTCTACACACACACAGTTTCACAGTTGCCATCTTTGGGAGTAAAACTCCTACCTAACTAGTTTTTGATACTACAGTGTTATACACGTATCACAAGTGCCACACAGCTTATAGGGCTGAGATTTGGCCAGAGGGTTATTTCAAGGTGACTGACATTACCAGGAGTGCTAACATGAACAATGGAAAGTGCAGTGTGTGTGAATGGGCCATAAACCATTCCTCTGGAAATGCACATACTCAGTCACACACAACTTTACATTTGACAGGACTGGGTATACAAATGCTAGATGAATACTGATTTGTACTATCATGTTATACAGTTATCACAAGTACCACAGACACTACAGGGCTGAGGGCTACCGAAAGCAATATCTACAGTGATTGACATCAGCACATCATGTGATATTGGCCAATTGGATATGTGGTGGGTGGGACAGGCTTCATGATGAAAATCTCTCTGTCACTGTCTGTCTCTCTCTTCCCCACATCTCTGTGTGTGTATGTTTGTCATATTATAGTGTGTTGTCCTTGGATATGTGTGAGTATGCCTATCCATTGTGTGTGCAAAGCATGAATAGTGTACAATGTGGTATGTGTGCACAGGCATCTGCGACTGACAGATATGTATAGTCCTCTGTGTTGTCAGACATGAGTTTCATTTCTCTAAGTGTAGGAGCATGCCCGGTATGACCTTCTGCATTGAGTGTGTGAATCCATTCCAGGTAGGTTGTACTCCATTCCAGGGTTTGGTGTTGTACACCTACAGCTAGCAACCTGTTTCTGCAAAATATCTGTAGATAGGTTAACAATATGGAGTCACAATGGGCGAAAGATAGTGGGATACTGTAACTATTGTGTCTGTGCTGCTTGTGTTACATGGTTGGCGTTAGCAGAGATATGCAGACATATGTACAGTTTACACTGTGATGTATTATGTCATCAACCACTGAGAGATACACTTATTTGCTCACAGTTATTTCCTGGGAAATATAAGATGAATGAAGCTGTGTCCAGTATTGCAGTCTGCAGCCTACATATTCTTGCACACTCATGCCATTCTGGAGGGGTAGCTGTAGACATTTGCTGATGGGCTTGTGTAAATGGTCCAGCGCCTTGGTACTATGGTGGCTGAGGATCCCTTTCTTGTACATATATTGATGTAACAGAATGGCCATATCCAGCTGTGGCCATACCTCTCAGCTGTACATATTCATCCAGGTTACCCAGAGGCAGGGCTGATATATCTGGTCAGTTTCCTTTCATATTCTGGTTTACGATCAGGTTTGTAGACACCCATTACAGGGGTTGTAGGCAGGGATAGTATGGCCGCATATCAGAGTTTCAGACTTCACACATTCCATAACATCCATGCTTCTACACTCTCCAAGTCTATTATTCTATCCTTTTCCTAACATTATGTGAGCAATATCTGAGATGTTTCCCTATAGTTGTGACTTCATCCCAGCGGTATTTAAGGGTTGGTCCACAGTTCATACAGTAGGACATAGTGAGCATGCTACTGGGATTTGTCAACATGGCCTTGTATTTGTGTTCTGTTGATTGTGTTATGTTGTTAGTTGGGACCCCATTAAATAACATATATCGGCACTACAGGGAGGCACACGCCTTTGACAGATGACTGTAGACCATTTGGTAGTCACACAGGCCATCTGTAGCAGGCCAGTGCATTCTGTCACTCCTACATTCCCAGGTTGTGAGCCACTGGATTCCCCTGGGGTGACAGGGTAAGTGTGCGAGGTGTTAATGGCAATAGTTCCTGTCCATATTAATCCATTGGTCTGGATGCTGGCAGAGTGCTGCTTGCAGCTAGGGACACACCTGCATGGGATACCTCTTCAGCATGCTGGATTCTGTGTTTATTCCCATACAGAAGTGGGGGTCATACTGTACTCATTCCCAAAAGCAAAGACATGACCTTTAAAAAACTTGTGGCTGATGGAGGGGTGAGCTGAGTGCATGTGTGATATGAAAGCTTCTTGCAGCTGACTTACAGATATACATGGGACATTCCCCTTATGCTGCCTTGTGCAAGGACAAAGGCAGTCTCTCATTACTTCATAACTGTGCCTTTTGTGGTCTGCCACTAATTGGCCAAACTACATCAGTATTCCATACTACACAGACAACTAATGTTCGGTTAACCTGTATGTACAATTCCAAAGGTGTATGCAGTTGACAGTTACATTTTATGTATTCTGTCTAGGGTACTTCCACCTGTGTACTGTGTGTATGTCTAGGCCCACATTCATGGCATGTCCATCTTTCAGATACAGATATTGACATCTGGACAGTGAGTATGGACGACTGCTGACATGGGTATTGCTGAGAAGCATTGTTGTTGGCACTGCATTTGTCGAAACATGGCCCTGTCATCAACAGTTCTGGCCATAGGCCACTGAGACACAACATTCCATGACTATTGCTGACCACTTTCAGACAATATTGAACACACAACAACCTAACACATGAACCCCTGCATATTGTACACATAGGTTCATAGGTAGGTACTAGGCTATCGGCCCTAGGGCCCATACAAGCCTAGCCAAAAAATGTACCCTAGCTTTCGCAATCCAAGAAAATTATTTTCCTGTGCCCCTGTCGAGCAGAGCCACAGAAGTGATCCCCGGGGTGAATTTCCCATTTCCCATCCAATCATCAAGATTTTTCTTGAAGAGTGCTAATGAGGAGCTCTGTTTGACATAGATAGGTAGTCTGTTCCAGAGTATGGGAAGTCTCTGGCCCATACAAGCCTAGCCAAAAAATGTACCCTGGCTTTCGCCACCCAAGAAAATTATTTTCCTGTGCCCCTGTCGAGCAGAGCCACAGAAGTGATCCCTGGGGTGAATTTCCCATTTCCCATCCAATCATCAAGATTTTTCTTGAAGAGTGCTAATGAGGAGCTCTGTTTGACATAGATAGGTAGTCTGTTCCAGAGTATGGGAAGTCTCTGGGACAGGAATCTATCCCTCCAGCATGTTCTGTTTATTGTGGCGACAAGGTTTAGGTCTCTAGAGCGTGTAGCTCAGAGAGATTGGGATTTCTTTAAGTGGAGCATGTCCAACAGCTGTGGGTTTGACATAGCTTTGTATGTTAGGCAGAGATCGCCCCCTGAGTAGGCAATATGTGATGGAGTAAAGCTGTAGTTTTTTGAGACGGTCTGCATAGAGCATCTGTTTGAGGCCAGTAATCCTCTTTGTGAGGTATTTCTGTGTCTTTCCAGTTGTTGTAGATGTCTTGAGAGGTACATACCAAAAGGGGCGTTGTACTCTATAATGGGTCTAATGAGTGATGAGTAGAGGGGAACAACAACCTCTTTTTTTCTGGATGAGAATCCTTTTGTGATGAGATGAGCATGCAACAATCTATCCTGTAGACTGGGGGGGGGCTCAGGTAATCTGTGCTCCACTGTTGTTAAACCCACACATACATGTCACTGCATTTCTACATAGTATTGTGTGAGGGGGCACACCTGACGACTTTAAACATTTGCTATGACTGTACTGGCATTTCAGGTACTCTGTTGGTTTCCATTTCATTTTGTATTCTGAACTATCATGCAGAGTAGAGGCACATCAGTAGAGTACAGTTCTTAGGTTTTATTGGCCTACATTTCAGTTTCAGACTTCCTACCCTTCAGAAATAACATACAACTGCAAGACCTGTTGTAGTCTGTCTGTGTAAGTCTGGAGGGGGGCTGTGAATCACTGCCCTCAATTGGAGGCCTTAGCCCAGCCTTCCTTTATGGTCATCTACACCTGTCCTGCTGCTGAGGCTGGTGGTGGGTATGTGTGCCTCACTGACATGCATGTGTGTGTCCTATGGACACATTTGGGCCACCACATGTACTGCAGTGGGATTTGTCACCTTGTCTAGTACTGCCTACTTTGTTGGCACCAGTATTTGTTAGGGATTGCATGCTGCCCATATAAGTGTCCACTATCTGCTGCCATCCCATTCAGTCACCTGAATCCCTTGCATGCTCATGTCCATACCATAGATACAACTGTCAGAACATACTACTCCATTCAGCAATTGAAAGGAAGAGTGCCTTGCCTTGTGGCTGTGCCAGTATTGAGGATGGTGCTGGAGAGATGACTATGTCGGATGCACATAGTAAACTCCTAATACATGGTAAAGCACAGGCAGTCTCATGTTTGGCATCCCTTTTACTGTATGTGCAAGTCAGAGAGAGGTGTCATTCCCTGGGTTCCTGCCATGTCAGTGTATGTGCTATGCATTGCCTCTTTGCCAAAGCCTGGGCATACTGGGCATGCCTCCTTCTGCTTACATGGGCAGGCTCACTTTGTTCCTCTTCCGAGTCCCTATGTGCCTGTGATGGCCTTGGCAATGGTGGGGGTGCTGTGTGGCCCTGCCCCATGCTGTTCCTGCTGCAGCTGTTTCCGCAGGATCATATTGTGTAGCAATGCATATGCTATGAACATTTGTGTACATGTTACTGGAGGGTACTGCAAGGCTCCACTGGATATGTCCAGCCTGTGGAACAGTGATTTGAGCATCCCAGACACACGCTCTATTATGATTCTGGTTTATGTATGTACCTCATTATGGACTTCTTGTTCAGGTGTGTGTGGATTTCTGATGGGTGTCATCAGCCACGGCTCCAGTGCGCAACCAGCATCCCCACTAGGTGGCCATATGGGATGTCCCCACTGGCAAATGACTGGTACAGCTGTGTCATTTGCCAGATGTGGGAGTCGTGATAGCTTCCAGGGCTGCCAGCACACACATTCAAGACAATGCTCTGGGCATTGCACATGACCTGGCGGTCGATGGAGGGGAAGCCCTTGCCGTTTATGTAGACGCTACCCCTCTCACTGGGTGGTGCTTTGATGTGTATGTGCGTGCAGTGTATAGCACCCACTACCTCAGGGTATTCTGCTATTTGGTGGAAGAGACGCATATTGCTGGTCAACGCCACATGGGTGTTGAGGAAATATATGTGCTCACCGGCATGTACTGACATGGCATCCAAGAACTGGTGGAATACCCTGGATGCTGTTGCCTGTGAGATCTCCATGATATCCCCAGTTGCCCTTTGGAAGGGACCTGTGGCTAGAATTCTTAAGCCTACACATACCTTGGTATCCACTGGGATGGGTTCCCCTCTGTTGGTTCTGTGTGTGAGGCGTGGCCGGCACATCTCAACAATTTGCTGTAGAATGTCCCTGTCCACCCTATAGCACTCCATTATCTCCAGCTCATGTAGCCCCTGGTAGGTTACCATGGGTCTGTACACTCTTCTCCTTCTCCTCACTGTGGGCTCGTCGCCAGCATTCACATCCTCACCACCCTCAGCCTCCTGCACATATTGATGTATGAGAGCAACAGCAGCCCCTAACATTTTGTTAGTTTTGTTAGGTAAACTTTCCTCGTCTGTGTACACCAGTGGTGTAGAATTTGTGGAAAAAAACAGACTGGAAGATGTATGCATAGTTTATAGTAGTGTGCTAGGCTGTTCCATGTGTAATTGGCTGATTCTGATACATTTCACCTGCCAGCTATACTGGTTCTCCTTGATTGCCTTCCTACTGCTGATTTCCTTTCCCATTGCCTTCATGTTTAAGCCCCGAGCTGCAGAGCACATACCCAGTACTCAGATGTGAACAGAGCTGCTATTTCCTGTTTTTTTTTTTTTGTTTAAAATTGGGTGTGTGACGCACATACCCATTTAGGCAATGTAAACACTGCTAGGCAGCCTCAGACACACCACCTTCCTTAGCTGTGCTCAGCTCAGGGCAAATACAGGCCACAGAGCTCCAATAAGCTTACAGCATGCATGACACTCCCCCTTATGAGGTCATCTACCTCATACTTATACAATTGTGTTGCTGCACCTACACGGTTGGGTGCAAGCTAACACTGAGTGGAAATCTGTGATTCAGTATCAGTCCCCTCATTTGCATAAAACAGAATAGTAATTCATAGTTACCACACTCACACTCAGCCTTCCACCTTAGCAACCACTATTCTCTGGTATTGTTGTCTTATGTGTGCCATTGACTATTATGGCAAAATGCTGATTTGGGTTTAAAAGCTTATTTCCACCTTTTTAATCCCATTTGTGCACCGCTACTCTACGCTTAAATGGCTGAAATCAGCCAAAAAAAATAAAATTTATTTTTTATAATTTTCCAATTATTTCTCATGCCAATGGCCATGTATTTGGCCATTGGCATGTCTACTGCATTGAATACATGCTTTCTTTGGAGCTGTCATGCCTCAGTTTTGTAATTTGCAGAAATGTATTCGGTTAGTAACCAAATACATTTCTGCAGATTACACTATTCCTGCACAGACACCTGCCTGCTTCCTGGATCACTAATTCACCTTACTTGCATGGTTTTCACCAGCAAATGAGGTAATTAGCATATAGAAGTGGTGTCTATGCAGGAATAGTGTAGGGGCACTCGTGCATGTCCTGCGAGCTTGTTCCTGGATCACTCGTCAGCTATATTGCATGCAGCAGCTCTTGCACTATTCCTGCACTCTGTGCAGAGCTTGCTGAATCTGGTGGTTAGTCTTTGTAACTGGTGTTGATTTGTAATTCCATTTAAATTGTACTGTGGACCTTTTCTCCTCAGACCTCATCTGAAAAAGGGCTTGTAACCAGTCAGACTTTCCCAGTAAACAAATGTCAAACAAAAATAAAATAAACATTCCCTGGGATTTATGAAGCTTGGCACAAGGACAGTTTTAACCTTGCGCTGAGCGTCCTCCTTACAGATGGTGCAGCAGCGCCATATGAATATTTATGAAGGCACGCTGCCACACCCTTGACGTGCACAGGAAATGTGTATGAGTGCAGGGGATGTGTTTAAGTGCTCCAAAGTTGCACAACCTACTATGCTTACTATTAGAGCCCGCCTCTAATAGTAAGCAATTAAGTCAGTGTCCGTGGATACTGAAATGTATGCTAAGCATACAAGAGTGTCCATGAACACTGAAATAAAATCAATGTAGTAAACACGCAAGCACTTAGTGGAATGTTGAGCCCGTCCCTAGAACTTTCACAATTAGGTTCCCCGTGTCCCTATTATACATTTGAATTGCTTCATTATTGAAAGTGTAAGCAAAGTGCAGTGTGTTTGTGCGTTGCCGCCTCATGCTTAGCGTAGCTTACACATCAAAATCATCCAAATAGAAAAGAACATGCAAAATCAGCATTAACGTCAATAGTGTAGTGGTTAGAGCACCCGCTTAATGAACAAGCATTCATGATTCAAGTCCCACTATAGCACATGTCATTTTCCATGTGGAATGTGTATATGAACATATTTATACATAATTTTGCTGTATAACCTACATAATAACATAAATGTGAACTAGAGTACCGCATGAAATATTTAACTAATGTCATTCGATCAAAGTGGTAGTGTCATAATGAATAAGGCACTAGTAAGCAGTTGTAAGCAAAAATAAGCAGTAGCAAACATATATAAGTACCAGTAAGCAAGTCTGAGTGCATTTGCTCGGGTGTCAGCAGTACCCAGCATAGGAAATGTATATACTTATGTAGATGTATGTGAATTTGTATGTACAGATATATAATATATATATATATATATATATATATATATATATATATATATATATATATATATATATATTCTATGAAGAATGAATGCGTGACAATAAAGCATACAAAAAGAATAAGAAGGGAATCAACAGCAACTCCAGTATTATTTAGTGCTGTCAGCTTATGTCATATCAAGCTGGGCAGGGGTGAGCAAAGCACTGCTACTCACACCACAGGCAGGATACTACCAGTGGGAGTAACATTGTCGATCTTCTACGTCTACTTTACAAACAATCACAGGGTATTCCCTGGTGGGACTACCCATAAATTGCTAGGATGGTTAGACTCCGATCATTACACAAGCAAGGGTAGGTATGTTCAAGGACTAAATGGTGGGAGAGCCTGATGATACATGGGTTGGGACAACATATGTGTAGGGTCACTAACGCTGGGGAGAGGGCAATGTGTGGAGGTGTGTCATGGCTGTGATAGCAACCGGAGAATGGATGGTGTGTGTATGTCGAACCCGGGTGGGGTGGAGGAACCATGGGTATGAAATTATGGATCCAGGCTTGTCAAGGTTGGATGGCCTGGTTCTAATTGGACAGCCTTGTGGAGGTCAGTGAGTTCGTTATAAGTACATATGCATACACACATGCATACATCTATATGTAGAAGTACATTCCCTGTAACACATTCATTCCTTTTGCAGACATAAATAACATGAAAATGCCCCTACAAACCTCAACAGTAGATAGAATAATAGGCTGTGCATAAGAGGGAAGGGACGAATCTGCAAAAAAAAGTGTGTACATTGTCCAAAGTCAGTGCAGTTCTCAAAAAGTCAAATGTGAGGACTTTCTCATACATGGAATCATTCCTGTGATCTGCCTGCTATGGCAATGCCAATCACTAAACCGGTTCTATTTGTAATATAATTTCATCGAACTCGTACGTTATTAGCTCTCATGTGTAACGTGTGCATTACCACGTAGTCATAGGTATTAATTTATTGTAGTGTCATGTTAACGGGAGTAATGATGTAATGAATTAAAGAGTCTAATCTTAAAATAAAGCCATGTGTGTCCCAGGAGGGACAACCCAAAAATTGTGAATAGTGTCCTATTGGTCACTCATTCCACCATTGTGTGTTGACTAAACTTTTGGGATGTCTGAGGATATAGGGAGTGAGTCAACCCATGGGATGGGTCTACAGGAGTAGGGAGTGGCCAATGTGTAGTGGTGTGGATACACTGTGTATCCAACTGGAGAATGGATGACTGCTATGTCAGTGAAGTGTTGGGGTGGGTGTTTGGGGAACTGGGATCCATGGGTATATGGGTATATATGCAAATGAAGCAGGACAGCAATAGTGTAGTGGTTAGAGCATCTGCCTAATGAACAGACATTCCCATTCTGAATCCCACTGCAGCACATACCATTTTCCATTGGTAATCTGTATATGAATATATTTTGACATCTGTCTGCTGTATAACCTGCATAATAACAATTAAAAGTGAAAAAAACAAAGACATCCAAACAGATAAACCACCACTCAACACTTAAAATAAGAAATATATAATAAAACAGCCACCAAGGACTAAACATAGGTCTTCACTATTTTAATAGAACACAGAACCAAATAACTAAGTGCTTTCACCAGGCATGGTGAAACCGCTTAGTTATTTGGTTCTGTGTTTTATTAAAATAGTGAAGACCTATGTTTAGTCCTTGGTGACTTTTTATTATGTTTTACTTATTTTAACAATTAAAAGTGAACTGGAGCGAAGTGTCAGTGTCATAATGAATAAGGCACTAGTAAGCAGGTTTAAGCATAAATAAGCAGTAGTAAGCATATATAAGCACCAGTAAGCGTGTTTAAGTGCATTTGCAAGGGGGTATGCATTGCCTTACCGATATATATATATATATATATATATATATATATATATATATATATATATATATATATATATATATATATATATACGTATACATATCTATATATATATATATATATATATATATATATATATATATATATATATATATATATATATATATATATATATATATATATGGGTCTACCTGATAACACCGACACGCTTAAATACCGACAACGAAATCACCGACAATACAAAAATGAAAGTTCAAAAACACAAAACTTCACATGCCCGGCAAACCACAATCCCGACAATCAACAAACAAAACAAATCCCCTGTCCAAAAAGCACACACACAACACAAGCACACCAATAACCTTACAAACCTACACTTAACCTTACATACACAACTATCTATGCACTAACCTTAACCCAAACCCTAACCCTAATGTCCGCCACTATCGCACAATCACCTAACCCGCGCCCTAACCCTAACTCACGTAACCCGCCCCTAACCCTATAGTCTGTCACTATCACACACTCACCTGCCCGCACCCTAACCCTAACTCACTTAATCCGCCCCTAACCCTACAGTCCTTTACTATCGCACACTTACCTTAACATGTTGGGGTTCTCAGCGTCGGGATTTTCAACTGTCGATTATCTCCATTGTCGATCCTCCGGTGTCGGTGTTCTCGTCATCGGTGTTGTGGACTTTCGGCATTATCAGGTTGACCCATATATATATAATATATAATATATATATATATATATATATATATATATATATATATATATACATATATATATATATATATATATATATATATATATATAGTGTGTGTATGTATATATAATGTGTGTCTGTGTGTGTGTGTGTGCTTAGATATACATAGGTATACAGCTATGACAGGAAACAGCACACAAGAATGACATATGTTCACAGGCTATGCCAATGGAAGTGAGGGGCCCAAGCACGAAACATGTAACACGTAGCATGATCCCCCACTCCAGCCGGACAGAGGAAACATACACACAAACCCACAAACAATATAAATAGTCCACTGCTCCCCAGATCACAGGCAGGATACAACCAGGGGGAACAGTGTGCACCCATGAAATCTAATCATGGAACAGACAGGAGCGTCTCTTGTGGGATGCCCCAAAAATTGACATATAACCAAAGGAACCCAATACGATGACCATTCTGGCTGGGGTGTGTACATACCCGGAATACAAGAGTGGGAAAGCCTGATGACCCATGGGTTGAGACAACGTATGACATGGGTCCCGTGAAGTGGAGAGTGGGCAGCATGTAGTTGTGTGTTCAGACCCAACCTGCACCCAGAGTAAGGATGGATGCAGTAGAGGAGGTGCAGGTGGGGGAACTATGGGTAGCTAGTTATGGATCTAGATGTGCAGGTGTTGACTTATGTGGGTCTATATGGTCAGCCCCAGAGATGTGAGCAAAAGTGTTCATTGGGCAGAGGCGTCGCCCAATGAGCAGCCACACCCGCTACGAGTCCCACTGCTGCAAAGTCTAATCTACATGGCAGAGAATGGAATAACCAGATGTAGATGTATATATGTAGAGGAATGTGTATGCATATCTACCCATAGCGACATGGAGATATACCTCTCCTTCTCCGTAGTACAAAAGTATACATACAGAGAAAGAATACATATACATACCCACATATAGATATATACATATGCAGACACCCAGACACCCATATGTTGTTAGATATACATAGACAGAAGTATATAACTATAAACATGTATGCATTCATATACAGATATATCTGTATATAGTAATGTAGATATATATCTATATATATATATATATATATATATATATATATATATATATATATATATATATATATATATATATATATGTGTGTGTGTGTGTGTGTGTGTGTGTGTGTGTAAATATATACATGTAAGTAGCTAGGATATGATACAGCAGTTATGAATTACATATGTTCACAGACCATGCAAATGGGAGTGAGGGGTCCAATCAGCAAACGTGCAACACATAGCATCAACCACTCCCACCTAGACAGGTGAAACATACAAACACACGATACAAGTAAACACACCACTGCTTCCCAGACCACAGGCAGTATACTACCAGTGGGAGAGACCTGACAGGTCTAATCTTGAAACAAAGACATCAGTGTCCCTTGTGGGACACCCCAAAAATTACTGATCATCGGAGTCAGTCCCTGTAATGATCCATCAAACCAGGTTGTAGACATACATGGACCAGTAGGTTGTGCAAGCCTGATAACCCATGGGTTGACACAATGTACGACATGGGTCCTGACACGTCGAGAGTGGGCAGTGTGTAATGGTGTGGTTAGACCCCACCCGCAACCACAGTAAGGATGAGTGCTGTAGAGGAGGGGCACTATGAGTATGCAGTTATGGGCCTAGGCGTGCAGGTGTTGCCTGGTGCAGTTGTATTAGGACCGCCCCAGGGATGTAAGTAATATTCCAGAATGGGCAGAGCTTATGCCCATACCTCTCAACCCTAAGAGCAAAACCACTGGACAGAACATAAACCGTTGGGGGAACAAATAGGGACAGAAAGCACATATTCCACTTACAACCTTAGAAAGCTGATAGAATAATATGTATGCATTAGCATGACTCGGCTGAAGGATTTGGGGTTCTAAACCCAATTACTTGTCTGTATTTGATGGTGTCATTTCCCAGGTATTTGCCAGACAGGTGCAGATTGAAAGAGAAACACACCAATAGTATGAAGCAAACTCTGAACAGGCCTTGGATTCTGTACAGTCGACCGGCATGCTAACACCTAATGGGCAGCCATTCCTGATATGGGTCCCACCGCCGCACAGTCCAGTTTAAATGGCTAAGTATGGTATGACCATATGTGTCGTTGCATAACCAACTACACAACATCCACGAACACATGGTCACAACACCCCACTGTAGGCATGTAAGCCGATGTAATAAGCATCACAAGGTATTATTGTAGTCCTCACGCCCACCCAGGGGTGTGAGTGTCATATGCAAACACCAAATGCAGTGAATTTGCAAGTGTGGGAGCAAGCAGGTGTAAGCCTGTTTGGCCGCCGGTGTAGCAATGCTGCGGTAACTGAGTGTAAGAAACTGTAACCGGAGGTTAGCATTGCTTAGTTCCATGCAAACCTGCGCACACCCACTCACAATTGCTTTAAAGTGCCTTAATCACTCTGTACCCAACAGCTCGTGTTCTGGCCAGCAACAAAATAAACAGCCTCTGCAAGGCTAGAACTCAGGACTCTGTACATCACAGTAGTTAACCACTACACCATGACAGCAATACATATAAAGGAGGTATCAGCAAACTAATCCTCACCACAGGAAAATCAAATCAAACATGTGAACTGAAGCTATGTGCAGTGTAATGTTCTATAACCTGCCCCAGACCATAAATATGTGAACTGGAGTACTGCAGTAAACATTGAGTTGAGGTGTCACTGTAATAAAGTTATGAAGTCCCCAGGACCCCATACAGTGTATGTACACATGAATGATGGATACCAGACACATATATAACCTGTAATGAATAAGACATAGCTTAGCCTTTTCGAAACTGGGCAATTACGGAACAGTGCAGGAATCCTGCCCTACTTAAACCGAAGAGGCAGAATTCCGACTCAAAACTGTTTGTAGCATCCCCCTGCAGGCAGAATGGCTGGAGTGAGAGAAGGCACTCACTTTAGAGTGCAGCGCTGGGGCATCCAGGAGTCCAAATTTATGGTATGGCTCCTGGTAAAGCACCATGATAGGAGACTACTGCAGGGCCAGTACCAGGGCTCGCAGTACAAAACAGAGGCCTGGGACAGTCTCGCCCGTGACTTCACTAGTGCCACAGGTATACCCTGGACTGGTGAGCACGTCAGGTACCACCATGCAGACCTGAAGCGGTGGAGGGGGGATGTCCTGGAACAGTGGATCCAGGAAGCAAGGCAGTTGCAGAATGCCCCAGAACTGAGTAAGTACTCCTTCCACTACGTAGTTAATAATTGCCTAGCTTGTGTATACTATGGACAGGTATGGCTAAATATCACTGTACATCTCTGACAGCTGCAGATTGAGCGTGCTGCAAACCAGCAAGCCTATGATGCTAGGTTGCAAAGAATGCGTCGCGAGGCAGGTTAGTAAATAGCCTGCATGTACTGTCATAACAAATAAATGTAAGAGCTTCAGAAAGTGTTGTATTAGTATACAGATTTGTGTAATATGCTGCGTATAAAGGTGTAACCCCTGCATTGCTTCTGTTTACTCTGCAGTCATATGTTGTTGTACTGTTGCAGTTATTAAATAGTACTGTTGTAGTAAGCAGTGTTACCCACACTATGGTATGCAGATAAAATATGTATGAAGTGCTGTATAATAATGTTGGAAGTGCAAACAGGTCAGGCATATTAGACTAAATACATTGAAAAGCCTCACAACAATTGCCTGATAACATAGTATACAGTGATCTTAACTGTAATGCTTTTGGCACACACAGCAGGGCTTTGGATCCCAGGTTTGCCAGTGAGTTGTATACATAATCATTCCACACAACTGCACACAGTTTGTTAGAATGTTCAGAGAGAAAGCTGTATGCATATATACACTTAGCAACTGTACAGATTATGCTAGAATGCTCATATAGAAAGTGGTATGCATATTTATACCCCTCAACTGTTCCAGTCTGCCAGTCAACTGTTACAATCTGCCGAGTATGTCCTGATAAATGGCCCGCATCACCTGCCTTTTGCCCTGTTTCCCTGACAAATTAGTGTGATGATCCAAGAAATGTAGGCATCTGTAAATGATATATAACTGATAGTCAGACTTGTACATTGTCAGACAATGTACATGCAAACATACCTGTCATCCCAGCATCTCACCCAAAGTGTATGACAGCAGTCAGCAGTCTCAAAACATGTTGCAATACACCTGCATTTTGTCAAGCCTGTACATAAGACACAGGTCTAGTACATACTAATCTACAAACATACCATTGTACAATATAACGCCATTGGGTAGTGTAATAATACATGTAAGGGACAGACCACTGCAGTGACTACGAATGTTGTGAAAACTACAAGGATTTATTAGTTGCTAATTGAACTCTCTCTCACCCCTACCATATGTGCAAAATAACAGATTTAAACAACTCATTTGGTATGTCTACACTCCTAACCTTTGTTGGGACATATGTCCTATTGGTTTATAACTATTCACATCTGTTTCTATGCATGTGCATATTAAAATACCCCCATATTGGTGTCCTGTTGCCATCAATGAAACATGCGTGGTGTTGTAATGGCCACTGTTTACCCATATATGCATGTGTTCTGCCTGCTCTGCAACTATTTTATATCTGGTGCCCAGGGTAATGGGAACACCTATGCATGCTGTTATAATTAATCGTGAATGCTGTTGACTATTACTAACCCATATCTGCCTTAAACATGCTACAACATAGCTCATATGGGAAAGTTGGTCCCAGCGAACCCAACCGTCCCACCTAAGCTGGCCATGGCACCAGGTACCAGCACATTTGGGGCCCAGCCTGGGACCTCCTCGTCCGTTGGCCCTGCACCACCTTTGGGTGGAACCACTGCAGATATGGGGCTCAGCCCCCCTAGGAGCGGGAGCGGACAGGAACCTGTCACCCATGGTATGGTCCGGGCTGTGGTGCATAGGGAGATCAACAGGGAGATTCAAGACTGCCTATGCCAGTTTGAGGGCTGATTGGTGCAACTAGAGGGTGAGGCTGCGCCTCCTACACAGCCCCCAGTGCAGCCACCTTTTGGGCTGTGAATGTGCAGTGGTGACTGCCCATGGGTGGGGACCTCAGTCCATTGTATCCATTTGTGGGCTCATGGGCTTGCAAATTCCAAACACCCCTCCCTGTCCAAGGTGTTTCCCCCCACATGTGTCATATACTGCTGCTGTACGCATCTTGTTTGTCTTGTCTGTCATCCTACCCAACCTATCCTCCTTGATCATACCTAGTCTCCTTCCCCATCACACTCTCACCTAAAAGTAAAAGAAAATAAGGGCAATCTGTTCCCGCAAAAAAAGCATGCCCCATACATAGCTGTCCATTTCGCACACGTGTCCCCTGGACACATGTAAACATTTCTAATTGGCATCACAACATACTATTGTTGTCCTCACCCATCTCTCAGGGTTGTGAGTGTCCAAATGTACTGCCAAATTTATTGTATATACACAGCCATTGCTGTAGAAGAAATGGACAGCTATGGACCTTCCCTACACCCTTCCCGCACATCCCTAGCTACCTTGCCTACTGTATTTCCCTCTTTGTGTCCCTTTTTCACCACTTTCCTATCAACCCTTTTTTCTTTTCTTCTAAAGAAATTAGCACGGGGGTAAGTGGGAGTAAGCACTTTTAAGCAGCAGTGATCAGGTTACAGCCTGTCTGCACAGGGGTAAGCACTGCCTACACAGGTTAAGCAATCAAGAAGGTAACTGAGTGTATGGAGCTGTAACCAAAAGTAACCACTGCTAATTGTCATGCAAACCCACGCACACCCGCTCACAATTGCTTAAAAGTGCCTTCATCACTCCATATCCAACAGGCCTTGTTCTGCCCAGCAACAAAATAAACGGCCTCTGCAAGGCTCAAAACCAGGACCCTGCACACCAAAGCCAATGTGATTTACCACTAAGCCATGGCAGACATACAGACATCGGATGTTATCACAAACATAGCATCCAGCACAATCATTCAACAGTACAGGAAATGTATTCCATTATGTAGATGTATGTGTGTGTGTTTATGTCCAGATATATATACATACATATATATATATATATATATATATATATATATATATATATATATATATATATATATATCAAGAACATACCATGTGACAAACACCAGCAACTCCTGTATTATATAGTGGTGTTGTCCTATGTAATATCAAGACTCCCTTAGACAGACATGTGTCATTAATACACACAAACATTTGTACATTGCCCAGATACATTACTTTGAGCATTTCATTTACATTAACAAAACAGTTCCTTTCCAATCATTATGTGAGAACAGTACTCTTGCAAGGTGCTGTGTGCAACATCATCATCATTAAAAGGTTAAATGGGTAACCATAGAGGGACCAGTAGTGTCATTTGTACAATGGGGGTCATCTGCATCATGTGTACCTGGAACCTTTAGGATTCATGTGCATACCAGGATAGTTTGCCTAAGAGAGGGGTGAGGACAACAGTAGTATGTTGTGATGCAAGTTAAAATGGTTACATATGTACAGTGGACACGTGTGTGAAATGGACAGCTATGTATGGGGCAAAAGTTGTTCTGGGAACAGATTGGCCTTTTGTTTCTGTTTTCGTAAGGTGAGAGTGAGATGTTGGGGAAGGAGAGTAGGTATGCTCATGGAGGATAGGTTGGGTAGGATGACAGACAAGACAGCATACAGGGGTGGTATATGACACATGTGGGGGGAATACACCTTGGATGGGGAGGGGTGTTTGGCAGTCACAGGCCCATGAGCCCCCAAATGGAAAGGGATGGAGATCCCCACTCATGGGCAGCCACCACTGCACTTTCACAGCCGCAAAGGTGACTGTGCTGGGGGCTGTCTAGGAGGGGCAGGTTCACACTCTAAATGTGACTCTCTGTCCTCGAGCTAGTGTAGCTGGCCTCAAAACCCATTATTGAGTCCCCTATGCACCACGGCCTGGACTGTGCAACAGCTGACAAGTTCCTGTCTGGACCTGCTCCAAGGGGAGGGCAGGCACCATCCTCAGTGGCAGTTCCAACAGAAGGTGGTGCAGAGCCAACAGAGGTGGAGGTCCAAGGCTGGGCCCCAGATGTGCTGGTGCCCGGTGCCATGGCCAGCTGAAGTGGGACAGGTGGTTCTGCCAGGACCTCCAATCCCATACAGCCTATGGTGTTGCAGTTTTAACACAGATAAGGCTTAGTAATAGTCAACAGCATTCAGGATTACTTATAACAGCATGCATAGATATTACCATCAACCTAAGACAACAGATGTCATACATTTGCAGAAGGAGCACAACACATGCATTTATACTGCATGACATCTGTCCAAAGCATAGATGACTTGTGACTGCAGCTATGAACAGTGGCCCACTATTGGCATGTTACTGTGATAACCTCAGACAGTGACTGTCATACCACTGTTTCATGTGACGTATGTTCAATCAGGGATGCGATGGCAGTAACTCTCATCATTGTCACCATGTACTGACTGCAATCATTACACTATGATTCTGCAGTTCACATATGTGTGTCCTGTGAGTAACACAAGAAACAAATGGTTCCACACACTGACTCGTCCACAGATGACCCCACAGATGGGGGTTTCCTCACAAACAGAGCACTGTCTTGTCAGTTATTAAAACATGCAGACTAGCCATTACCACTCACATCATGTTAAATTAGCAGTAGTCTGAATGAAGCATAGCTACACTTACATGCTGTAGTCATGTCTGGCACATCACCCTCCCATCTTTAGGCTATTTTCCACTGTGTATGTCATCTGAGGAATATTCAGATTTCATCTGTGATGCTGTTTACCAAACACCAGATCCAGGTTCCACTCACAGCAACTGTCATGGGCAAATACCAACATGATGTTCCTAGATATTGTACTGTGCTTCCATGCAATTGGCTATGGGAATGTCACCACAGCTGTTCCACATGCAATCAGCTAGAGGAGGACTGCAATAGGTGCAGAGGCCATCACCTGATCATGACCATCACTTACAAAACACAAGCTGCTGCTGAGCAGGTGTACATCTCCATATCCACCAGAGAGTGTGTGTGAGGGACAGACAGAGGCAAAGTACATCAGAGAAGGTCTGGGAGACTAAAACCTAAGCATCGTCTGTCACACACCTACCGGTACAGGGGTTTAACCCCCTGACTGACTAGCCAATACTATTACAAGTGCATGCAGTTACTCCATGTGCCACATAGCTGACATGTTGGTGTGCTGTAAGAACATATATGTGTGTTGGTGAGCATCATCTGCAACAGAGATATAGTAGACATACATTCGCACACATGGCTGTCCACATGAACAGATACCATTGTCAACACAACCACACTCTCTAAGGGACTCAGACACATTGGCACACTTTGGCAGGCTCACAAATACACTTCTAACTACTTAGTTTGCAACACTACAGTAATGCACAGGTATTACATGCACCACAAGAGTTATCCTGAGGTTCTATGGGTTAGGGCATGTGAACGTGTCTGACATCAGTCAGTATGCTAATGGGAGTTATACTGGGTGTGACTGTGGTTGGGAACATCTTACCCCACAGGCAGGCACAAGGTGCCAGTACTGACATGCATGTGTGCATTGCTTCATGGGTGTGTAGTTGTTGTCTGTGCAAGATGGCTGCACAAGACTGGATGAGGGGTAATCCTTGGCATCAGGCCAGCAGACAATGGTCTGCAGTGTGGTTCAGGGGTGTAGTGTCTGTAATGTCCCACACAGATGGGTATTGTATTAACTGTCCTGTCATCCTAGTTACCATTGTGTGTGGCCATTGCTTTGCAATGCATGCCATGTCTGTGTTTGATAGTCCTTGACATGGGCATTGCCTGGGATGTGCACTTCCCACATTAATATACAGTGACATGTGTAAATGTACCTGGTTTGTCTGGCACATGTTGTGTACACAGAATGTTATCATCAGATGTGCCAATCCTGGCTTGGTGTGGTAGGACCAGCTAATAGACAGCAGGTTGACCCTGCACCTGCATCGATAGCATGATACAGGTATTCCCTAGTGTCAGTGGCACCTGTCCATACAGGGCATGTGTATAAGGCATTTTATGTCCTTTGTGGATCACATTTGATGGCACCACATATGTTGCAGGTGTCCAGTGGGGAACATAGCGAAGACGCATTGTCCGCAATTATGTGCCTATTGTTCTGGTGGACATGGTGCTATGCCCTCTGCAGCCCACTGCATTCACGTCATGTCTGCTATCTGTAAACAATGTGCAGGGTAATACCAATATAGAGGGATTTTCTAGGCATGG
Organism: Protopterus annectens; assembly: GCF_019279795.1. Taxonomy (NCBI): domain Eukaryota; kingdom Metazoa; phylum Chordata; order Ceratodontiformes; family Protopteridae; genus Protopterus; species Protopterus annectens. The sequence goes on from NC_056738.1 coordinate 222,478,437, forward strand.
GTTCAGACCGTATTCTGGGTAATAGTAGGGTTGCTTACTTTGTTCACCAGGCCTTTTGCCAGATGTAGGGGTATGGCTTGCCAACACAATCTCTTGGCTGATTGAAATCTGTAATCCTCGTGAGGTGGACATTGTGACATATAATATGGCCACCATACAGGAAAACTACAAAAAACACTCCTCAACATGTCCAGTGGTTAGACACTCACAGCCACCTCCACACAGGCTGTGACTGTCAAACACACACACACACACACACACACACACACACACACACACACACACACACACACACACACACACACATGCACACACATGCACACAAGCACACATGCACACACACACACACACACACACACACACACACACACACACACACACACACACACACACACACACACTCGCACACCTGCCACATCTTGGAATAGAGGTCCTAACTAAATAGCTTATCACACTATAACATTACACAGTTATAGCACAAGCTACGGAGATTGCTGGGCTACCCTATCCCCAAAGGTATATTTCACAAGGAATGACATCAGCAAGGTTACCAAAGTAGGGCAATTCGAATTTCCTGCAAGTGAGTAGCCCAAAATGCATTGCTCACAAAACGGACATTGAAATACACACAACACATCCACAACTGACATGTGTGGGTATAGAACCCATGACCAAGATCTATATCACACTACTGCATGGAGATGTTATAGGATGCACTACAAAAAGTAATAGGGAACTCATTCCCCAGAGGTGTATTTAACAAGGAATGACATCAGCAGGATCACCAACGTAGGGCATTGTAAATGTCCTACAAGTGAGTAGACTATAATGCATTGCTCCCTACACAGACATTGAAACACACAGAACACATACATAACTTCCATGGTTGGGGATGGAATCCTACCACAGTTCTAAATCACACTCCAGCAGTACACGGTTAACTGGCATGCTACAGAGATTACTGGGTTACAGCACTCCTTCTAGGTGGGTTACATCAGCACCATTACCAAAGTTGAGTATGTGAATTGTAAGGAGTGTGCATATTTTAAAGAGCATTGTTCCCTTCTCAGGCAGACAGACACACAGACACACACAGTTGGCAAGTCTGGGATTAGAACACCTACCAAACTAGTTTATCACACTAAAGCATTGCACAGTTACAAGATGCGCTACAGAAAAAATTGGTTACAGCAGTCCCAGAGGTGTATTTCTAGGTGGGTGACATCAACACCCTTGCCGAAGTTGAGTATGTGAATTATAAGGAGTGTGCATACTCGAAAAAGCATTGTTCCCTTCTCAGGTAGACAGACACGCACAGTTGGCAAGTCTGGGATTAGAACACATACCAAACTAGTTTACTACACTACTGCATTACACAGTTACAGAACATGCTGCAGAAATTGCTGGGTTACAGCAGTCCGAGAGGTGTATGTCTAGGTGGGTGACATCAGCAGGATTGCCAAAGAATGGCATTTCAAGTGTACTGCGAGTTGTACATGTCTTTTACCTGTGTGTACCCGCTGCTTACTGTCACGAAAACACATTTACACTTACTTAAAAGTGTCATTTTCAGTCCTAAATGACATTATCAACAACTCTTGCAGGTCTTGAACCCTGAGCCATGCACCATGAAGGTCACTGGACTTACCACTAAGCCATCTGGGCTGTATACATGTTTCATGGTTTTTATAATACAAATTTTACTACAGGTATTCCACAGTACTGAAAACAAATGGGACAGTCACTTTGTGTACATATGTACAGTACCCTTGAATGTACTGTACTCTGTGAAACAACATAGACAAGTCTACATATGTAAAACTGTTATAACTAAATACTAAATACATATATGCACTTACGGGATGTGTATACACACACACACACACACACACACACACACACACACACACACACACACACACACACACACACACACACACACACATATATATATATATATATATATATATATATATATATATATATATATACATATACATATACACAGACACAGTTATAGCCATATATATAAACATGCCTGAACACCCTTTGTGACACAGAAGGGTTCCAAAGGAATTGACATGTACACAAAACAGAGGCAACTCTTGTTTTATAACATTTAAATATTAATCAGTTCACCAGCGAAGGGTTGGTTGTTGTGCATATGGAGTTTGGGATGGGGAATGATGGCTAAGGAAATATACCCCAGGGATTGTGGAGTTTGGGTGGGGGAATGGTGGGTATGGACATACACCCCGGGGACCGCATCTGTGTCACTGCTCGACAGTGGCACAGGAAAATAACATACCCAACAGTAGTCGTTCTTGACTGACTATTCTTTTCTATTCCTAACTATGTAATAATTTGTAGACTCCACTCACCACAGATGACTACCATGGTGTGCAGCATGTTAAATGATATAACACATGTGTATGCCTGGCTACAGGGTAGTCATATGCACACAAACACACACACGTGCCAGTATTGTGCTTACAAGACTTGCCTATGCAAAGGTAACTAGTAGAGTGGTATGCAGTTGGGGTATGTGCCACATGACCCATACAATTACACTTACTCTGTTTTTGCTTCTGAGCTGGGTGACATCACAGGACTGATTACTTGCAGTGGGAGGGGGGGAAAGGGTGGTTTAGCAGATGACAAGGATAAGGCCAGTGCAAAAGGTGGTTTCTCTTTGGAAAGCAGTAAAACCCACTGTCATGACAGGAGGCAGACACAAATACACACACACAACCACACTCAACCATTTGGGATCAGAATTCCTGCCTATCTACAGATCACTATTACAGTGCTACTCAGTTATGAGATGCAACACAGAGATTACACATTACAAGGCAGTCAGAATGCCCTTCTAAGATTGAGGACATCAACAGGGATACTGACAGTTAAGATGTACATAGCTGTAAACCTGTGTGTTTAAAGTAGGAGTCCATTACAACCTGTATGCACAAACAAGACACATCATCTGCAGGTAAGACATAGGCCTGAGAGGTATAGTTCTAGCAAAACAAGCCCTGAACTGGAGTATTTCCATCTGTGGAATTGACAACTACTATCACTATTCAGGGTTACAGTGGTCATGTTCATACACATACAATCACAGGACTTGTTTGAATGCACTGACTCAAATTACACAAGGTGGCAGTGGTTACGCTCATACACTTAGTATCACAGGGCTGTTTGGGATGCACTCCGATTCTAACCACAGAAGGCCACAGTGTGCATGCTCATACACTTAGATGTACAGAACACGTTGTAATGGACTCCTATTGTAAACACACAGGTTTATAGCTATGTACATCTTAACTGTCAGTATATATGCACATCATACAGGTTTACTACCAGATACCTGTATGTGCCCTGTAAATGATATATCTGCGTCTGTGCTGTGTGACACACATGCATACATGTACATGAAGTGCTGCCACATATATGTGAAGTATACACAATCATGCATGTGTGGAAGTGACAGACAATAGGTTAACTGGGACACACAGGTGGATGCTAACTACAGCATGTGTCACACACATTGCTGCCCTGAAAGGCATACATTGATATCAGGTTGTGGACAGTGGCATTGCACGTGGAACAATGGCATGTGCAAGCATAATATGTGAGCCCCATTGTCTAATGGTACTGAGGTGCAGGTGTCAAGATGACCTCTCCCAGCTGTGTTAGTAGTTGTCATTGTTAGCAGGACCGCTCCACTAAGCATATCTGACATTGGTCATCTACACAACATCTGCTGCTGTCCGTCACCTTAGATGTAGCATTTGATACCAAGCACAATACTGCCACTCACAATGATGTCATGGTACGAGTGATAACTGCTTGACCAAAACAATGAGCCAATGTCCTGCTGTAATTATGACGTTGTCCAGTGTCTGTCATTCCGGGATGTCATGACTGAAAGAAGGCATGCCTTTTTCACAGAGCTCATGCATCAATGATTCAAGGGTGTGTGGATAATACCTAGGTCGCATTTACCCATATCGTGGCATTCCAAGGCACAAGTCCTAAACACAGAAGTAACACCCTGACACCTACAAGACAATTGCACTGGATGCTTATGCAAACCAGTCTTAGATGTGTGGCTTTCGTAATCCATTTGCTCAAGGTAGACCCTACAATGGGGAATACTGACATCTGTGCAGTGAGGAACACCTGGCTGAAAGTTCTGTAGTGCACTATAGCACTACCACCATATAACCAGATCCAGACATGTGGGCCATAACACTGGTATGGACCATTCCAGGTGGTGGTGTCCACATATTCATAAAGGCTACTCAAAAGTAAAGACCACTACTCGGACATAATTCATCACAGATGAGTCAGGTACAGGTGACAGTGGCAAAAGCTGCATTCTAGGTTGTATCCTCATATACATCCACCACCACGTCCTCAGACTACCAACACACATCCATACATGTGGTATGAAATAGTATGGTAGAACACCAAATAACCTTCGACTGGTGGACTGTACCTAGCCTTACATCAACTGTGCAAAGTATCCATGTACTGACACGGTTGCATATTGTGTTATGCAATGCAATAATACCACTGTTTGTAACCAGGTCAGTTGTACACATACCAGGGTCCCTCAGATGTTGTCAGCATTATCACAGTTGACCGTTGCTGTACACCAGTAAACAACACTCTCATGGTTGGATATGACCTAGATGTACCTGCTCTGGATATGTACATCCCGCACTCATACAACTTAAATGAGAATACCATTGCTGTTGTTGTCCTTTGTACATACAAGTGGCTACATTCATTACACACATGCACATGGAAGATAGGTCCATGGCTGCTGAATGCTAACAGTACATATGGTTTGATATATATGTTAACAGAGGTAATATTCCCTCTCTACTGGTCACCCATGACACCTATCATATCATACAACAACCCATGTGGCATGAATGTCATTAGACATGTCCACCAAATCCAATGCCTACAAACATACCCAAATAACAGGATCATAGGACCTACACACATAGCCTGTATTGACAGACTCAGGGAAATACAGCTATACTCTGTATGTTCCTGAGTAGTTACAGGTGATATGTCCATGACATGTACAGCCATGTCTGCCCACAGCTCCTACATATACCCCATATCAACAACTGCAAGCCATGCATGCTGTGTGCTGTCTGGACATTAACCTTATTACCACAATAGCCTGAACATGCTGGGGTGAGATGTTTACAAGCCACAGACCTCGCACATGCTTGAATAAGTGTTATGCCTAGCTCAAACAGAGGACATTGCTGGAACTCTTCAAGTAATCATGAGGTGTGTGTGGCAAATATGATGTGCTCACTGTTGACAATTACAGTGCCCTGGCTTCACAGTGGAACTGTCAACTAACAGTTTGTGGGATCATGACATGGAATATCGCTGTGTGTGTGTCTTGCTGATGTGCTGTTGGCATAAATGTACACTTGGCTACTCAGTGAAGGTGGTTGTGTGTCCTACCAGTACATGAATACAACATCCATTATGGTGTAATGCTCAGCTAGGTTTCACACATGGTGTGGATGGTGTGGAATGTATCCTCTTGACCTGCTAGTCCACTTACTGATGGAGACTGCATATGTGTATATGTATTGATGTGTGTTTAGATGCCATGCGTGTGCAGTGTCTGATGTTTGAAGGTGACTGGTGTCTTAGTACATTATGCAGTTGCAATGCAGCCTCAAAATTGCCAGCTGTATATGGTGATGGATTTAGGACTATTGAACAAAGTTCAGTAGTCCAAATCCACAATACCCGAACGCACTTTAATGAAAGTGCTTTCACTCCGAGGTTGCACTACAGTGGGGAAAAGGGAATTCTCCCTTATCCGTACCGTAGTGCTACCAGCACAACCAGCTTACATAACATAACAGGACTGTTTGTAAGCTTCTGAGCCCCCCAAGCCTTTGTGTTAGAGTTCAGCCTTCTAGCTTATCACTGGGAGTGGTAAGTACTAAGTAGCCTGTCTACCACAAGAGGAGTGGTTCTTGGCCCAGGAATTGTAGTTTATTGGTCATTCGGGAAGTTGTCCATCTCTTTCAACTTTCTGGTTTAAAAGACCACATCTGTGCTTGTTTCCCATCTTTCCTGTAACTAACCTACTGGAAATCACTAGAAAGCCTTAAACTGATACAAGCCTTCCAGCTTAAAAGAGAGACTTTGGAGTGATTATCAGTTTTCTGTATTTTCTTGCTGTACTTAACTGTTTTCTGCCTAAATGCTGATTTTTCCAGCACATATTGTGATTTAAAAGCTTGTTTTTTTCACATATTGTACTTATTTGACTGCCTGCACTTTTAAAAAGTTGTTTTTTGTTTAAATAAATAGTTTGACTGTTGTAGGCTACACATTAAAGTGCGATAGCCTTTTCTGATTGCTTGTAGTTGTTTAAAGCTGTTTTAAGTGCACTTTTTACTGTTTTTGCCTTATCTTTTCAAAAAAAAAATTTCTTGTTTCCTGCCTTTCTAAACTAGTATAGTCAAGTTTTCAGGCTAGTGCTGACTTCAGGACTGTGTTACAAGTTTCTGAGTTGCCCATACCTTACTTGGATAGAGGGAAGTTTCTCTTTTCACTTGTGAGAGAGGGAAACTTTGAGCAGCCATCTGTCCCTGGAAGAGTGGTTCCAGCCCAGAAGTTAGTAGTTTAAAAACTGCGTTTGCACGGTTTTGTGCACCGGGCAGCACTGGTTAGCTAAGGTTAAATTATTCCTGGCTCCACTAAGTCTCCTCTTCAGTTTTTCACTTGAAACTAGTCTAACTCTCAACCTAAGCACTCAAAAAGAATCATACAGTCCAGCACTTGCTCAGACCTAATTGCAAGCAATAATCTACCCCAACACTTGACTGCCCAGCAGGGCAAGGCTCTTTATCCACCCATAACCAACCAAGCAACTAAGCAGCTCACCCTACCATTCAGGCATGACCAAAGGGCAACTTCAGGTGTGCTCTCCAGTCCAGCTGGTGAATCTGGGTATCCTGAGGCAATGTTACAACTGCCTCATGTACACAGACAGCCCTCTCCTCCTACCACAAAACACTAACATATGCGAGAGATGAAATTATAGAGCCAAACTGGAGGCTAAGGTCTCTTCACCCAAGACTGGAACAGACAGTCATGAGGAGAAGGTTAACACTTGCACCACACCTCCAGCCTCACATAGACCTACTAAACCAGCATTGGCAAAAAATACACATAAATGCACAAAATCATACTCGGAGGCTCTATATAAAAACCTGCAAAAGCATCAGAGAGCTCCAAAGCATACACCCACAAAATCTGCACCTCCCATCATCCAGACAACACATAAAACACAAAATCAATGTGCCGCACAATCACAGCCCTTAAGGTGAAATAACATACCTAACACACTAGTAATAGGTGACCCAATAGTCAGGCACACTGACGCCCCACTCACTAGGCTGGACAAGGAGAAGGTTACTGTTAGCTGCCTATCGGGAGCCAGAATCCACCACATAACACAAGCACTCAGGTTACTCCAAAACAAGTACAAATATGACTCTGTCATTGTTCATGTTGGTGTGAATGACCTGAGATGTACCTCCCTGGACTACATGAAAAGAGACATGGAAGAGCTCTCTGATCATGTAGCCCAGGTGGGTATGACCCTGACCCTGAGTAGCATCCTGCCCTCACCAAGAATGATACCTCAGTATAAAGAAAAAATGATCAATTTCAGCAATTGGCCAAGCTTCTGGTGTCATTCAAAGGGGAACCAGTGTCTGTCAGCCTGGGATGACATGCTCGACAAGCCACATTGCTTTGCAAGAGACGGCTTGCACCTGTCACCCCTTGGCTTTCAAATACTGGCCAAGGCTCTTGCTGTCCATCATAGTGCCTTTTTTAGGCAAGGGTCAAAATTCAAACCCACCACCATAAACAGCACAAGTAAAAAAATGAGGGCTATGCTACTCAATGCCAGGAGTTTAAATCTCAAAATGCATGCGCTTAAAGCACTCCTAAGTATGGAGAACGTCGACATCTGTGCAGTAACTGAAACCTGGTTCAAGGCTCCAGAGAGCACTCCAGCACTACTGGGCTACAACTCATACCACAAATTCTGGCTACAGAACACGAATGGAAACACAAAAGGAGGGGGTGTATCCATCTTCATCAAGGATACTCACACCTCCAGGTTAGTGGCGCAGCATGATATCTCTGAGATCATCCATGTGCAACTAACATCAGGCAAATCTGCAATGCAAATTGTGGCCTGCTACAGATCACCCTCCATGACCCAGGACCACCACTCTGCCTTTCTGGAGACACTGGAAAACATGAAGGTCCTACCGAACACCCTGATATTGGGTGATTTCAATTACCCTACCATTAACTGGGAAAACTACTTGAGTACAAACTCCCAGGCTCAGCGCTTCCTGGAATTTATCAACTCAAATGCCCTGGATCAGCTGGTAAACTCCCCTACCAAAGGCCACAACATATTGGACCTGGTCATCACCAACATGGGCGACAGGTGTTCTGTACCAGAGGTCAATCCGTCACTGGTTAGATCAGACCATAAACTAATCACCCTGGATGTCCACACCTCACCACCACCCCCAACCAAGGAAACCGCAGTGAAAAACTTTTCTAAAGCAAACTTCACCTTACTTAAGGCAGAGGTGGTAAGTTTCACAGCCTCCACGCTAAGGGATAACACTGCCCAAGATGCAGAATCCTTTACAATTGAACTCTATGAGCACCTACAAGGATGCATGGATTGTGCCATCCCTAGGAAGACCAATACTCACACCCGTAAGAGAAGGAAACCAGTCTGGTGGACCCTGCCATAAACATGTTATACAACAGAAGGAGAAAACTAGTTCAGAAAAAAGCAAATCCCAAGAAGGAAAGACATCCCTGATCAGTATCAGTAAGAAACTAAGGTCCCTCATAAAATCATCCAAGGCTAACTTCGAAAGAAAAATAGCCAAGGATTTGAAAGATAACCACAAAGCCTTCTTTAGCTATGTCAAGAATCCAAGTGGCAACTGGCAGATATGCTCTGAGCTAGTGCAAAATAGCACAAAATATACTGAACCTACTGATATTTCCAACATCCTGGCAGACAGATTCAGTGCAAACTTCTCCCTCTCACCTTAAAAAGGGCCCACAACAATACCGGAAATGTGTTGTGTCCCGGAAATCACAGAAGCACAGGTGAAAACATCCCTTCCAAAAGCCAAAAACACAGCATCAATGGGGTCAGATGGTGTACCAGACTGCGTCTTGCACAAACTACAGAACCAACTAACCCCCCACCTAAACACGCTGTTCAACCTCAGCCTCTCCGCAGGCTACAGGTCTATAGAATGGTGCACAGCAATGGTTATTCCATTCCACAAAGGAGGGGCCACAACTAACCCTGGTAACTATCACCCCATAAGCCTGACTAGCCTGGTCTGCAAGGCTATGGAGTGCATCATCATGGAACTCATGAACAAAGACATTGGGAACCTCCAAACACTTGACCCGACCCAGTTCGGCTTTGTTAAGGGCAGATCATGCCTACTAAACCTGGTTGACTTGTTTGAGACATTCACCAAGGCCATAGTCGAGGGAAAGGTGGTTCACACAGCCTACCTTGATCTCGCCAAGGCGTTCTGCACCATTCCTGACTCGGGTATTATAGAAAAACTCACCAGCCTGAACATAAACCCCTATGTCACAAGATGGGTTGCCAACTGGCTTACAGACAGAACTCACATGGTAAGAATAGCAGGCTCCAGGTCCGACTCTAAACCAGTCACAAGTGGTGCCCCGTAAGGCTTGGTTCTGGGACCCTACTGTTCAGCATATATTTCTCAGAAGTACAGGCAAACACAGGAGGACTATGGCTAACCAAGTTTGCCGATGACTGCAAACTAGGAGCCATAACTGACTCTCCGGCTGAAACAGACATCCTTCAAAAAGGCCTTACTGAGACATACACCTGGTGTCAAAGTCATGGCCTCAAGCTAAATGCCAAAAAATGCATAGTCATTCCATTTGGGAAAAACAAAACACCCACAAATTACCACATAGGTGGCAGCCCCCTTAATACAGAAGAGGTAATAAGAGATCTGGGGACCCAGGTAGATAGTAATCCCTCCTTTGACAATCATATTGCCAAAGTAGTTAGGAAATCCTTCTATGTGGCCCATCTAATTACTAAGGGGTTCACATCTAGAAATAAAGTGTTTATAGTGCCCCTCTACTCGTCACTCATCAGACCCATCATAGAGTACAATGCCCCATTTGGGATGTACCTCACAAGACACTTCCAACAGCTGGAAAGACCACAAAAGTACCTCACCAAGAGGATTACTGGCCTCAAACATATGTCCTATGCAGCCCGACTGAAAAAACTCCGGCTGTACTCAGTGCCATATCGCTTACTCAGAGGTGATCTCTGCCTGACTTACAAAGCCATGTCCAACTCAGAATTGATGGACATGCTCCACCTAAAGAAATCCAAGTCACTGCGAGCCATGCGCTCTAGTGACCTAAACCTCGCCACAACAATAAATAGAACATGCTGGAGGGATAGATTCCTGTCACAGAGACTCCCCCATGCTTTGGAACAAAATTCCTAACTACATTAGGCAGTGCCCCTCACTAACACTCTTCAAGAGAAGCCTTGACGAGTGAATGGGTAACAGAAATTACACCCCTGGGATCACTTCATTGGCTCTGCTTGACAGAGGCTCAGTTAATTAAACAATGGGGCAGCGAAAACCGACACACTCTGGCTAGGCTTAAAAAAGCCCTTGGGCAGATGGCCTAGTACCTACCTACCTATGAACCTATGAACCTATGAACCTATGAACAAACCTGAAAGTTCAACCAGTGTGTCTGTACTCTCAATATCCACTCTATGTAGGTGTGCACATAGCCATTTGGGCCAGCCCTGTAACAAGGGTCACTACACATTTGCACATGTACACATGCACAGCTGTTATTGCTTGCAAGCGATACTAGTGAGGTGGATATTACATGTCTTATGTGCATGGAGAGTTACCTAGTTCTTCCAATTTTCTTTGCTATCATGCTGCTAAACTATCAGATGAATACAAGTCATATGTATCATGTTACTGAGTATTGCAATTGCCAATAGACATAACTAATGTTTGCATAACATAACAGAAATGCTATGTAAAATGTAATACAGATCTGCCTAAAATGCTGTACATTATACAGGTATTGGCACAATATCCCACAATGCAAATCATATTTGCAAAGTAAGCCCACCTTTGACATGTTCATCTCACTAATACACCCATACATATGTCTATTGTTACAATATATCAACATATACTATCCCCTGTTATAGCACATACTTGTTGGACCAACCCTGACACTGACAGTGACTGGAAAGGAATTGGTGAATTCCAAACCCATATATATCATCCCTTATGGTGTATGAGGAGTTTGTCTTGTGATCTACAGCAGTACACACATAGAATACTACAAGCATTACTACTGCTCAACAATACATCACTACAAGATAGTTATTTCCACTATATGCATTGATTACACTGTAATTATTACAGAATAGGTACTACATACACAGGCATACTAAATGTTTTACATACCTTCTTAGTAATTGGAGGTGTTATTGACTGGTATATTAATAATTTTCGGTTTGTGTTTCGATCTTCTGTTGGGTATTTTGTACTATTCTGCAGGTAGATACAGATGTTTTGAATGTGTGACAAGGCATTCTTTTATAGTTAGAGATCAGTAACATGTGCTATCCTGATCACCAACTGGTGTTCCACAGTAGTTAATTGCATGCACATCAGCTGTGCAGCTACTCCCTTAGCCAATACCATGTCAACGGTGGAGCATAATTGAGTACTCCACTTGGGCTTTGTCCCTTTGCCTTACTTGTGAGGAAGACATCCTGGAAGTGTTGTTTGAAATCTATTGCAACAGCTGTATGGAGACAAACACAAATATATTGTGTGCAATGCCTAGAAGACTTGGTCTACATGCGAGTACTGCTGTTATATTTTTGATCATTGCTACTTGTGCAGGGTTTATCTGTACCTAATACTTCTGCATATGTTTCAGTCTGGCCAGGATGTTTGACCAGCTCAAGGCTGTATGGCTATGCATATAATGTTAGGGGGTTTACAGTGTGCTCACCAGACATCTTTAGTTTGATGAAAAAATGTATCATACTGTGCTGATAATCAGTAATTGGTAACACTTCCTGGTGTAATTACTTTTCAACCCTCTGAAACAGGATTAGTTCAAACAAACCCTGTAACATCAGCAGCTGTTCCATTGTATAACAGCAACTATTTCACATAGGGCCATGTTAGTGTGTCTCTGTCCAGGTATGTTAAGGTTTCAGCAGATGTCGTACAGTGGGTGAATAATTGGTTATGGTATGACAGTATGTATTGTAATTTATTTGGGTGTGGTGGAGATGTTGGTGGGTGTACATAGCAGATGCAGGTGTGTAGGAACTGCTTTTATACATATTCTGTATGTGTGCGGGTGTTCTTTCCCTATGTAAACACCTATCCCTTAGTGGACTAATACTATGGTAATTGCAGGCTGATTCATTAAGGCACTGTTAAATGCTTCCTGTATAGCATGCAGGTATTGTTAGTCCTTGAATCCTTTTGGCAATACATCAGAATGTAATAAGGTTTTGCTAAATGAAAGATGCCTGTGTATTTCTGTCATGGATATTTGCAGTCATTGTAGTTCTGTTGGTGACTAACCCTATTTTGCTCATGTCCATAGAACATATTTGTAATAGTGTATTGCCATATACTCTTCATATGTTATGCTCATATTGTTTGGGGGTGGCAGAATGTGTCATTGCTATGGTCCATGTTATACTCAGATTTGAACAATTCAGATGCTGTATACACACATGGATGTATGTATATATGTATATATATATATATATATATATATATATATATATATATATATATATATATATATGTGTGTGTGTATATATATATATATATATATATATATATAGATATATAATATATATTATTGCATACGTTTATATGTACCTCCATAGATGTGTACATGTTTTTAACCTATCTATATATCTACATATATATGTATATATCTATATATATCGACATGTATCTCTCTCTCTCTCTCTCTCTATATATATATATATATATATATATATATATATATATATATAGCTTACACCTTTCACTGGGTACATGGCGGTTTGTCCTATTTCCACACAATCCTCCCTTTTGTGTTTTAACCTGTCTGAATACACAACTGGCATAGGTACATCTCAGGTAGCTTAGTGGTAGGTTACTCTGAGGATGGTGTACATGGTTGCAGGTTCTAATCCTGGAAGTGGTTATTATTTTACCTCTCAGAACAGGCACTGGTAGGGAAAGTATGATTAACACACATTTAAGCAGTTGTAAGCATGTTTGCCTGTGGTCTACACGACGTTAAGCAAAGGTTAAACCTGTGAAGCACTTATCTGTTTAACCGTGTTTAAGTGTCGCTTACTGTCGCGCAAACCCACACAAAACCACTTACAACTGCTTTTAAAAGTTCTTTAATCAACCTGCATCTGACAGCCCTTATTCTGGCCCTCAAAATGAATTAACAGCCCTTGAATCCGGGACCATAAACACCACAGTCACTGGCTTTACCACTAAGGCATCTGACATATGTATAAATGTCATGGTGTTTAGAATATACATTTTACTACGGGCATTCCTCAGTACTGAAAACAAATGTGACAGTCAGTTGGTGTACATATGTATGATACATGCTAATGTTCATATTTTTGTGGAATTAAGTGTTACAATGTGATCTGACAGGGTGTATTATGGATGAGAATGGTTCTTGTTTTGTTTCTTTTTTACATTGTCCCAATACTCCATGTATACCCCTCCAGTTCACTTATTGAACATCCAGCCCAGGCTCTCCTTGATGTATAATTTCATTGCCCATCATTCCTCCCCCCACCCCAATCTCCAGATACACAACAACCATCCCTTCTATGGTGAATTAAGTTAATATTAATAGTTATAATAGCAGAGCTGCATGCATTTTGTTTACACTTCAATATATATATATATTTCTATCAATGTGCAGACATCATTGACATATATATATATATATATATATATATATATTTAGTATTAATTACAGTTATACATATGTAGACTTGTATATGTTGATTCACAAACTACAGTACATTACAATGTACTGTACATATGTACACAAAGTGACTGCCCCATTTGTGGTCAGTACTGTGGAATGCCTATAGAATAAGGTGCAGTCTAAAGGCCATGAAACTTGTATACAGCTCAGATGGCTTAGTAGTAAGTCCCATGACTATGGTGTTCATGGTCCAGGATTAAACACCTGCAATGCTTTAAAAGTGTGTTTTACTCCAGAATAAGGCTCATTTAAGCAGTTGTAAGCATGTTTAAAGGTGTTTGTGTGACATTAAAGCAGCAGTTAAACACAGTTAAACAAACTTTAAAACTTATAACATGTGTGCGCAAACACGGCCACATCTACTAACTACTCAGGATATATACGTTTCAGTGAAGTAACATCTCACTATGTGATTACATAATATGACATTCTCTGTTGACTTTACCCTCCAGCACACATGGATATATATGGGTGTTGCAAATGTTTATTATACTGAAGAATACTACCTAGATATGCAAGCTGTGGTTAAAGTATACTTTTTAACATAAAAAACATCTCTGACTTTATTGGCATTTGAACCAGGAATGCACAGATAGTATGCAAATGCTGTAACCATTGCACTATTGACATTAACGTTGTTTCTGCCTATTTCCTATTTAGATGATTTCTATGTGTAAGCTAGGCTAAGCAAAGAGTGGAGGTGCCCAAACCCACTGAGCTTCACTTACTCTTGAAATAAAAACATAATAAATTAAATGAGAGACTATAAATTAAATTCCTAACTGCATTAGGCATAGCCCCTCACTGACACACTTCATGAGAAACCTTGATGTGTGAATGGGTAACAGAATATACACCCCTGGGATCATGTATCCCAGAACCATACAGCCAGGGAGTGGGGGAGCCCCTCCAATTTTATAGCTGGAAGACCTGTTGGGGAAATTGAATGGTGTTGATATTTCATGTTAACATGCCCTCTTTAGATCACTAAGTGACCCTATCACCCTCCGCCACCCCAGTCTTCAAAAGCTTCCGGCAACTCTGCCTGGAATTACTTCATTATCAATGGTGCGGAGAAAGCCAACACACTGTAGCTATGCTTCTAAATGTCCTTGGGCAGATAGCCTACTACCTATCTGTGAACCTCTAAAGTGCAGGCCATCACAGACATAATATGTGAATAAACAGAGCTTGCAGATCATAATATACAGTGAAAATTCACCATGTAGTCAGAACACTGATACTTAATCACTCCAAAAGCCTATCTTGGAAGCTAGAAGGTTTGTATAAGTTTAAGGCTTTCTATTGCTTACCAGTAGGTTACCTACAGGAAAGATGAGAAACAAACACAGATGGGAAACATTCATGCAACAATACCATACCAGCTTGCATGTTTGCCTTAGGCTTTGGAATACTGTAAAAGGCTATTCGCACCCCTCATGGTGCCTTTTTTAGCATGTCTCAAAGGTGACTCCCACCTCCATAAACAGCACGATAGCGAAATCATTGAGGGTTATGCTACTCAATGCCAGGGGTTGTAATCACAACATGCACACACTCACAGCATTCCTCCGTATGGACAACATCAATATCTGTGCAGTAACTGAAACCTGTTTCAAGGCTCCTGAGAGCACACCAGCACTACCAGACTACAACCCATACCACACATTCTGGCCACAGAACATGGACTGACACAGACATGGAGAGGGTGTATCCATATTCATCAGGGATAGCTACACCTCCGGGTTAGTGGGGCAGCATGATACCTCTGAGATCACCCATGTGCAGTTAACATCAGCCACAACTGCAATGCAAACTGTGGCCTGCTACAGATCACCCTCCATGACCCAGGACCACCACTCCTCCTACCTGGAGACAGTGGAAATCCTACCGAACACCCTGGTATTGGTTGATGTCAACTACCCTACCATTAACTGGGAAACTTACTCGAGTACTCACTTCCAGGCCCAGTGCTTCCTGGAATTTATCACCTCATATGCCCTGTGTCAGATGGTAAACTCCCTAACAAGAGGTGGAAACATACTAGAAGTGGTAATCACCAACATGGGTGACAGGTGCACCACAGCAGAGGTAAACCAGTCACTGGTTAGATCTGACCATGGACTATTCAGTGATGATTTCCACACCCAACCATCTCCCCCACCCAAGGAAACCACAGTGCTGTATGTATATATAGACTGTTTCATAATTAAGATGGCAATCACTGATGAAGGCAAAACTGCCGAAACTAGTTTGATTCACTACCATTTGTGATTCATTACCTTTTGGAATAAATGCAGGTATCACTCTTGGTGCTGGCCTCCTTTTTTTGGATTTTGAATTTGCTTTTTGGCCAGTTGCACCTGCCTTACATGCGGAGTTTGTTTGGGTTTGAACCACAGTGAATGCCTTTCCTACAGCTAAATTCACACTACTAAAGACAGAGGTGGAAGTTTCACAGCCCCCATGCTAAGGGAAAACACTGCTCAAGATACAGAAAGATTTACACATGCACTCTATAAGCACCTACAAGGATGTATGGATCATGCCATCGCTGGTAAACCAAGACTCGCTCCTTCTAGACAAGGACACCAGTCTGGTGGACCTCTGCAATAAACAGGCTATATAACAGAAGTCGGACAGTAGTCCAGAAAAACAGCAAAACCCAAGAAGGGCAGACATCCATGACCAGTATTAGTAAGAAACATAGGTCCCTCATGAAATCATCCAAGGCTAACATCAACAGGAAAATAGTCAGGGATTCAAAAGATAACCACAAAGCCTTCTTTGGCTATGTCAAGGATCTAAGTGGTAACACACAGATTTGCACTGTGCCGGTGCAATATAGCACAAAATATATTTACCCTACTGATATCACCAGCATCCTTGCAGATACATTCAGTGCAAACTTCACCCCCTAAAGAGCCCACAACAATACCCGGAAGGTACAGTATCCCAGACATCAGAGACACACAGTTGGAAAGGGCCCTCTCAGATGGCAAAGCACAGCGTCAATGGAGGCAGATGGTGTCCCAGACTGCATCTTGCAAACACTACAAGACAAACTAACCCCCCACCTAATTAAGCTTTTCAACCTCAGCCTCTACACTGGCTACATGCCCATACAATGGTGCATAGCAACGGTTATTCCACTCCACCATGGTGGAAACACAACTGACCATGGTAAATACCACCCCATAAGCCTGACTAGCCTGGTCTGCAAAGCTATGGAGCACATCCTCATGGCACTCATTGACAAAGACATTGGTAACCTCCAAACACTTGACCCAACCCAGGTCTGCTTGGTTGAGTGCAGACCATGCCTATTGAACCTGTTTGACATCTTACAGACAGTCACCAAGACATTAGATGAGGGGAGAGGTGGTTCACACATACTACCTGGACCTCTCCAAGGCTTTTGACACCATTACCCACTCAGGTATTATTGATAACCTCACCAGCCTGTACATAAACCCATACATCACAGGATGGGTTGCCAACAGGCTTACACACAGAACCCACATGGTAAGGCTAGAAGCCTCCAGGTCCAACTCTTAACCAGTCACAACTGGTGTCCCACAGGACTCAGTCCTGGGACCCCTACTGTTTGACATATACTTCTCAGAGGTACAAGCAAACACAGGTGGACTATGGCTGACCATGTTTGGCAATGACTGCAAACTGGGAGCCATAACTGACAGTCCAGCTGACACAGACATCCTTCAAGGGGCCTCACAGAGACCGACACAGGGTGTCAAAGTCATGGACTATGGCTAAGTGTTACAAACTGAATGGTCATTCCAAAAAAAAACTGCATGGTCATTCCATTTTGGAAAAACTAAACACCCACATATTAACACATAAGTTGCAGCCACTTTAATACAGACGAGGTAATAGGGTATCTGGGTACTAAAGTAGATAGTGATCTCTCCTTTGACCATCATATCTCCAAAGTAATTAGGACATCCTTCTATGTAGACCATCTGATGATAAAAGGGTTTGCATCTAGACATACTGAGGTTATAGTGCTCCTTTACTCATCACTCATCAGTCCCATCATAGAGTATAATAACCCATTTGGGATGTACCGCAGAAGACACTTCCGACAACTGGAAGGTCCATGAACATACCTCGTTAAGAGGATTACTGGCCTCAAACATATGTCCTATGCAGCCAGACTGAATAAACTCCTGCTTTACTCAGTGGCATCTCGTTTACTCAGAGATGATCTCTGCTGGCCAACAAAGCCATGTCCAACTCAGGCTTAATGGATATGCTCCACCTATGGGAATACATGTCACAGTGAGCCACACACTGTAGTGAGCTAAACCTTGCCACAACAATAACTAGAAGATGCTGGAGGGACAGATTCTTATCACAGAAACTTCCCATGCTTTGGAACTGCATCCCTAATTACATTATACAGAGCCCTTCACTAACATTATTCAAGAGAAACCTTGAAGAGTGGATGGGGAACAGTAGATACACCCCAGGGATCCTACCATTGGCTCTGGTCCACTGAGGGACAGTTAATTAATCAATGGGGTGGCAAAAGCTGACACATTTTGGCTAGGCTTATGAATCCCCTCAGGCAGTTAGCCATGTACCTACCTATGAACCTATGAATCTATACATACAGTGTCAGCACATGCTGATAGCTTAATTTACTGTTCAGGTGTTGACTTACCTTGTGCCAATAGCAGTTGTGTGTGCAATAGTTGAGGGCTGCCAATATTGGATGCACACAGTAGACTGCCTATACATGACAATTTACAGGTAGTCTTGTGTGTGTGCCATCGATTTTTACTGTGTATACAGGTGGAGAAAGGTGTCAGTCCCTAGGTGCCTACACTGTCAGTGTGTGTGCTATACATTCCCTCCTTGCCAAGGCATGGGCATACTGGGCACACCTCCGTCTGCCTACTGGGGCTGGCTCAGATTGTTCATGGTCTGAATACCTCTGTGCCTGTGGGGCCCTTGGCAATGGTGGTGGGTTGTGAGGGCCTTCACCATTCTGTCCCCACTGCAGCTGTTTCCACAGGATCATATTGTGCAGCATGGCACATACTATGAAGTTGTGGGCACATGTGCCTGGAGAGTATTGCAAGGCTTCACTAGATATGTCCAAGCAATGGAACTGTGATTTAAGCATCCCAAACACATGCTTTATGATGATTCTGGTTTGTGTGTGTGCCTCATTATGGTGTTCTTGCATTGGTGTGTGTGTATTTCTGATGGGAGTCATCATCCATGGTTCCAGTGCATAGCCAGCATCCCCCACCAGGTGGCCATATGGGATGTCCCCCCTGGCAAATACCTGATACAGCTGTGAGGCATGCCAGATGTGGGAGGCGTGATTGCTTCCAGGGCTGCCAGTACACACATACATGATAATTCCCTGGGCATTGCACATGACCTGGCAGTTGATGGAGGGGTATCCCTTGCGGTTTATGTAGCGCCTACCCTGCTCACTGGGTGGTGACTTGATGTGTATGTGTGTGCAGTCTATTGCACCCAGTACTTCCGGGTATTCTGCCACACGGTGGAAGAGACCCATATTGCTGGCCAACTCCTCCTGCATTCGGGGGGGAAGTATATGAGCTCATTGGCATGTGGCAACATGGCATCCAGGAAATGGTGAAGTACCCTGGATGCTGATGCCTGTGAGATCCCCATGATATCCCCAGTTGGCTTTTGAAAGGTACCTGCAGCTAGTATTCTCAGGCTTACACATACCTTTGTATCCACCGGGATGGGTTCCCCTCTGTTTGTTCTGGCTCTGAGGCATAGCCAGCACAGATCCACAAGTTGCAGTAGGGTGTCCCTTTCCACCCTGTAACACTCTACTATCTCCAGATCATGTAGTCCGTGGTAGGATACCCTGGGTCTGAACACTCTTCCCCTCTTCTGGTGCCTGGGGTGTTTGTAAGCATCATCCTCCACACCACCTTCAGTCTCCAACACATGCTGGTGGATCAAAGTTATGGCAGCCCCTAACATGTACATATTAAAAGTTCCCTGTCTGTATACACCAATGGTGCAAAGTGTATGAGAATACACAAGTGTGGGAGAGGTGCTTTCACAATTTATACTATTGTGCTATGGATGCTGCTGATGTCATTGGATGTGTATGAGCATTTCCAGCTGCAGGGTATCTTAATTATGGGTTTTACAGTGAGTACTGCAAGTGTGGGGCCTTTAGTGTGGAGTTATGCTTGCCTGCCTTGATTAATCTGTTGCCCTTTAATTCACTTTTATACCAGGATCCTCTCCCATTATCAGGCATGTCTCCGCCTGCCGTCTTTCTTGTTTTGCACTTTCCCTACCCAGTTATGTGTTGCAAAATGTGTCTTGTTGCTGATATAATGCAAATCTGCTTTGTTCTGCTGTGACACTTTACTATGTTCTTTGCAGTACAGCCCCTACCCTGTCCTGTTCTGCAGGTAGCTGCTTGCAGCCTTGTTAGCTGTTGTCAATGGCCCACTGTAGGTCCTAGGTGTTAATTAGTCATTTGTACTCCAACTTCCCTGCTGCAGCATTTCCTTGCTGCAGCATTTCCTTATTTTTTTCCTATATCCTTCCTATTTCAGCTCCGGTGCGTGCCGTGCAAACCCGTTTACCGAGTTTAAGTGCATTTTAATCTCTGTTCACATGCATACTCGGTTACCTTGTGTGCTCTCAGCTAAGCAAAGCTATAGTCAGTTCAACACACCCCTTTCCTGCAGCTTTGCTTAGCTATGGGAAAACCATTTTAGCAATGCTCCAATCTGCTTACAGCAAAGGTGACACACCCCTCTCTTGATGTCATTTCTATCTCAAGGGCACACATCGGTGTTATAACACTACACTGTGAGGTGCATCCTTACACCAGCGGGGAATCTGTGATTCGTTAGTACTCCTCTTATTTGCATGGCATTGCCTACTAATTCCTAGGTACCGAGCAAAACACTGTCACAGCCCCTTAGCAACCCTTGCACCATGGTGTGGTGTAACATGCCTGCCATTGACTATTATGGGGAAATCATGATATGTGTTACATTGCAGTTTTATTCTATATTTTTCTATTTTCCTTGCGATCCGGTTTGCGTGCCACTGCTCTGTGCTTAAACTTCACGATAGTGCGAAAAATGAAATGAAATTTTCTTTTTATATTTTGTACATGTTTTTTATGCCAATGACTATATATTTAGCCATTGGCATATATTAGCAATATAATACATGTGTTTGGCTGGCTGTCATGGCTCTGATTTTATGTTTGCAAAAATGTAAACCATTTTTTACGGTTTACATTTCTGCATATTTACACTACGCCTGCACCACTTCCTGGATCAAAAAATACCTTCATTTGCATGCTACACTGCTGCAAATGGGGTAATTAGCATACAGGGGCTGGGAGCTGTGTGGGTGTAGCATATGCAGGTAGTGTACTTGGAAACAGCTCATACCTGGATTGCTCACTGGCCATATTTGGTGTTGGAGCGCCAGTGCTACGACTGCACCTGGCGCAAGCTTCATGAATCTCAGGGATTATAACTGATTTCTGATTTGTGTATATGTCACTTAAAAATATTCTCAGAATAAATGCATTTTGTGATAAAGTATATGACTACCAATAAATTGTATGTTTTCTACAAACTACAAATTGACTGTGAACATAACTTGGATACTTAATTCATTAAATTGAGTTGAAATAGCAAATCTTATTTAATATAAGACAAATAAAAAGCATCCACATGTATTACTGCTTTGATGCCTGATTCATCTAAATGCATTGTGTAACAGATTCTCCTAGGCATTTCTTTTTAAATACATGATGTGTGATACCTTTGGCTAGCATTCTGGGTTTCTAAAAGCATATCTTTGAAAGCTTACTGTGTGCATACTGTGTTTATAAAGTTCTTCAATGCTTTTGATGCTGAATACTAAATGTAATTTTTCCACATGCATAATCTGTGTATTTGTCATTTAGAACAAAACAAAAAGTAAACGCTTTTCCTTTCATTTGCAATACTATATTTTCTAGATTGTTTAGCATTGATATATATAATGTGGAGTCAAAATATTTGTCATTCAATAAGTGGTCCATAGCTAGAGAGAGAGAGAGAGAGAGAGATAGAGTTGGAAGATCTGTGGACCGAGTTATGGAAACCTTAGGAGTAGTGGTAAATCCCTTATAAAATGAGAAATACTAGAAGCAAGAGATGTGTTTGTGCCTCACTGTAAAGGGATTGCAGAGCAAGACATGTGGGTTACTGGTCCACATCAGTATACAGGTGGGAGCCTAATAACTTGATAAGGGCTTCTTCAAGACAGCTATACAGGTGGAAGTCTATGATTCAGGTAAATGCATGTTCAAGAAAGATTTTCCCTGACTTAAAAGGGAAAGAATCAGATCAGGTTGAGGATGGAGCATGAGAGAAAGAGACAGATTGGGTCCATGGGTCCAGAAAGAAGACTGCCTGAAACAAGTTCATAGGTAGGTACTAGACTATCAGCCCAAGGGCCTAAGTAAGCCTAGTCAACAAGGTTCCCTGGCTTACACCACCCAAGAAAGTTATTTTCCTGTGCCCCTGTCAAGCAGAGCCACAGAAGTGATCGCCGGGGTGTATTTCCTATTTCCCATCCACTCTTCAAGATTTTTCTTGAAGAGTGCTAATGAGGAACTTTGCTTGACATAGATGGGTAGCTTGTTCCTGAGTATGGAAAGTCTCTGGGACAAGAATCTATTCCTCCAGCATGTCCTGTTTATTATGGTGACATGGCTAAGGTCCCTAGAGTGTGTAGCTCAGAGGGATTGGGATTTCTTTAGGTGTAGCATGTCCAACAGATTTGGATTTGACATAGCTTTATATGTTAGGCAGAGATCACCTCAAAGTGGGCGATATGCTAAGTAGTAAAGCTGGAGTTTTTTGAGACTGTCAGTGTAGGGTAAATGTTTGAGGCCAATAATCCTCTCTGTGAGGTACTTCTGTGGCCTTTCCAGCTGCTGCAGATGTCTTGTGAGGTACATTCCAAAAGGCGTGTTGTACTCTATAATGAGTCTAATGAGTGTCGAGAAGAGGGGAACAATGACCTCTTTTTTCTTGGATGAGAACCCTTTTGTGATGAGGTGTGCCATGTAGAAGGATTTCCTGACTACTGTGGTGATGTGATTATCAAAGGAGAGACTACTGTCCACCTGGGTCCCAAAGTCTCTTATCACACATTCGGTGTTAAGCAGACTGGCACCTTTGTGGTAGCTCATGGGTACAGAGTTTTTACCAAAGGGGATGACAATGCACATTTTGGCATTGACCTTGAGGCCATGGCTCTGACACCAGGCATCTGTCTCAGTGAGGCCCTTCTGTAGGATGTCCACATCATTTGGAGACTCGACTATGGCTCCTAGTTTGCAGTCATCTGCAAACTTCATTAGCCGAAGGCCTTCTGTGTTAGCCTGTACTTCAGAGAAGTAGATACCAAACAGGAGAGGTCCCAGGACTGAACCCTGTGATACTCCACTTGTCACTGGTTTGAAGTCATATTTGGAGTCTGCAACTTTTACATTGTGGGTTCTGTCAGTGAACCAGTTGGCAACCCATCTTGTGACATAGGGATTTATACCTAGTTTAGTGAGTATAGCTATAATTCCAGAATGGGGGATGGTGATGAAAGCCTTGGCAAGGTCAAGATAGGCTGTGTGAACTACCTTACCCTCATCTACGGCTTTGCTGACTGCCTCAAAGAAGTTGATCAGGTTCAGGAGGCATGATCTGCCTTTCACAAACCCAAACTGGGTGGGGAAGTTTCCAGGAAGAGGACGTGCAAGAGGAAGCACCTACACTTCCCACAGGAGTCTATCACCAAAGGCACAGATTGTGGATGTGTGTCTTTGCTTCAGTGACCTTTGCCTTACGGTTGCTGAACTGTTTGCCACACTTTATCAGACTTCAAAGAGATTATCAAATACTCTCTCGGGAGCGATTTCTGAAGAGGTTCAAGGTTCAGTATCTTCTCAGCTGGCAAACCTTCAGTCAATATTCAATAGTTCTATTAGGTTAGTTTCCAAAATAGCAGAAGGGACCTCGAGCAGTGGGTTCAGGCATTTCCATGAGGAGGTATGCCTGGATGTGCATGTGCGATTTTCCGGAGCCATTTAAGTCCAATTTCATCAATTCCTCCTCTGCCGGAACTACTCTTTTTGGCCCTAAAGTAAAGGAAATGCTGTCCAGTTGTGGGTAGATTGGGAAGACCTTGTCTGCTGTGGGCATATGTTTTTCAGCTCCCAGTGATCCTGCTTCAGGAGTCAGCAGAGTGACCAGAAAATATGGTTCAAAAAGTCCCACGATCCTTTCTAAGACACATGTGTAGGAGATTCCATGAGGGATGGGGTGGCTCCAGTGGACATTGTTGTTCTCCTGTCAGAGGTGGCCCAAAAAACCGGGGTTCACGAGAATCTTTCTTTGACAAACCTTACCAGTGCTCCTGAATTGAGGCCCAACTGTCCACCTCTGGAGACATTTGGGGGATGATTATCCCACCACCACCACAGAGTCTGGCTAGACTTGAAGAATATTTGGGGTTACATAATACCATTTTCCTTACCCTCAACAATTCCAAGAAAAATCCCCAATGGTCCAGCCAGTCACAGATCTCAAGCAGCAATTCAGATACAAAAGCTATTAGAAAAGAGTCATACAAGAGGACCCACCAGACCAGATAGGATCCGGACTTTACTCAAGGTTCTTTTTAGTGCAAAAGAAAACAGGGGACTGTAGACCTACTTTGGATCTCGCAAATCTAAACAAATCTGTTCACTGAACCAAGTTCCGGATGGTCATGGTTCATTCCATTCACCCTTTTTGGGCAAGGAAGACTGGATGTGCTCAATAGATCTTTAGGACACTTGTTATTACATAAAAATGAACAGCTGATCCAGGAAATTCCTATGCTTCTGGCTGGGAACCAGTCACTACCATTTCAGAGTACTGCCCTTTTGACTCACCACACAGCCCCTCATAAGTTCTGTCTGGAGACATGGGCAAGGAAAGCCTGTAAACTCAGTATAAGTTTCCTTCAGTCTCATTTATACTGTAAACTCAGTATAAACGAGATTGAAGGAAACTTTGATTTATTTAACTTTTGTGAACTGTCATTTAAGTTAGAATTATTATATACCTCAAAGCATTTTGAAGAGTTGTGAGGCCTTTTTACTGATCTTGACTTAATTTCTAAAAGTAATCGTTCCATGTTCTATGAAAGTCAAAGGCTATTATATTATATTATATTATAGTTATCTGTGACTTATGCAGTTAAATAAAAATAACAAAACGCAGAACTCATATATTTTTTTTAGTATAATTAATGAAAACAATGTCTGTACAAAACACCAGTCAGACCCAAATGTGCTAACTCTAGAATTGCTTTTCTTATTTTAGCACAATTCGCAAATGTGTGGTTTGGGGGGGGGGTCTAAAGTCACCACACTGAATTTTATTCAAATGCAGAAAAATGTTGATTCTATGCTATTAACCTTCAAGCAAAAGTGAATTTAAACTGCAGTGTGTGCATTACAGGGGAAACTTTGAGACCTCAGAAGAGCTAATTTCTTAATGAGTATATCTCATACACCCAGAGTGACATGTTGTATGATTGGGTTTAAACTGTATCTCTACTCAGAAGTTTTCTTTGTGTTAAACAAAAAAGGTCTAAGTATGCCAGAGAGGAAAGTAATTTATATTTATTTCATTTTTGATTTGTTGCTTAATATAAAAGCAATGCATTAACAAATGTGTATTGAAATTTTCAGTGGAAGCATTTGATGTTGTATCTGTAACATCTGTAATTACAGTAAAGGTGCTGAAATTGCTGGAGGTGCAGGAGCAACTAAATGAAGTTTTTACTGACTACAGGCCCCAGAAAGTTAAGTAAGTGAAATAATTTTTATTATGCCAAGTTTAACAGAGGTGCAGGGAAACAATAATGGAATGAAAAATCCTATTGAGTGCTTTGATTGCAAAAGTGTTGCTTTCCATAGAAGTTCTATGAGATTCCTGGTGGAGAAATATATACCGAACAAGAGAGGTCCCAGGACTGAGCCTTGTGGGGCGCCACTTGTAACTGGTTTGGAGTCTGACATGGCTCCAGCAATTCTAACCATGTGGTGCATACAGAATGTAGTAAGCTCTGCCCCAGCACCAACTTAGTAATGGGTGCTAACCCTAATCCCAAAACGGCCTCTTCCCCAACACTTACCTTGCACCTTAATGTCATTAAACCTCCCCATAATACAGCCACTACACAAGATAGACCCAGACACACAAATATTCATAAACACACACAAACAACATAACATCTATCCCCTAACCTAACCCTTACCTTAAAATACACAGACGTTCACACAAACACAGAACACCCATCCTTCACTCATCCCTGACTGTAACCCTAACTCACATACATATACCTACACACACACACACACACACACACACACACACACACACACACACACACACACACACACACACACACACATTCTCTCATCCCCGCCCCACTTACCTGCATCAACATTGCATACCATTGACATATCCATATTCAGCCATATTCAGCCATCCTTAACATCAACATTAAATCATGCCCCTGCATTAGTTGAAAAAATGTACATTCAGTCAAATGCAGGGGAACTATATAATATCTATATCTATATATCTAGCTATGTGTGTGTGTGTGTGTGTGTGTGTGTGTGTGTGTGTGTGTGTGTGTGTGTATATATATATATATATATATATATATATGTATACATATGTATCTACACACACATACACACACACACACACACACACACAGACACACATATACATATGCACATATGCATACAAGGATTTCAGATTTACAAAAGTGTGTCAAACAAAGTTGAGTGTAAGCTAAATGATTCTTTACAGCAGAGTAACAATAATGTTGTGAGTTTACAAAAGACTGATTCAAATGAGGCATGAGCTGCAGCTAATAAATAAAATGCAGTGCTGAGACTAAAAATGCAGTCCTGTGTTGAAGGTTTCTGGTCTGGAAATGGAATCCACAGCAAACATAATGCAAAATTAGTGAAACAAGTGGTGCAAATGAGAGTTCACAGCAGAAACTGTTGAGTTGTGTGACAAATATGATTTAATGCAAAGTTAAATGATGTGGAATGCTCAGCAAAAGTAAATGAACTGCCGAAGTTGATATATAACTTAGTACAGAAAATTAAGTGATAACCATTGAGGGGAAAAAACAGTTTATTGGGGAACCCTGCTGCAAAGTTTAACATGTTACAAAGCACTACAGTTCAAAATAAAAGGAAAGAATTGTTAATATAATTGAAAGGAAGTAATAATATAAAGATAATTGTAAATAATGAATCTATTTGTAAGAGCAAGTCTGATAATTCTATTAAGAATCCTCTAGCAGGGTAGGTTTACCTACTATATCAGCAAGAATGGAATATAAAAAGGTAAACTAAAATAAAGAATGCTGCAATAAAGAAAATATTAAAACAATGCCAACGTCAAGGTGAAATAAATATTGCATTAAAACAAAGGCAGTGACAAAGTGTAGTGACAAAGTACACCAGAGGAGTGAAAGTGTGACTTCAAACTGTACATGAAAAGAAATTGTAGATAACTGAACCACAGAGCAGAGTCTAAGTGGTTGTCATAAAAGTCTTTCACATTGGTCTGTAAAAGAAGAAAAAAATCATTTGAGTAAAGGTGTAAAACAAACACAGCCCAAAAACTATCCTTTTGACATGCCAGTGTAGCAAGCAATGAAGGACCTTTTTCAAAGACAAGCATAAAACGATAATGTTCACTAGTGGTCTTGCCTCTATCACAGCTGAAAAGAATTTAAAAGGTGTATTTGGCAAATACAGCCAACATTTGAATGGCGTTGTGGTCCAGAATTGAAAGGATCTACAATCCAAGAATGCTGGCTTTGTATAATTTCAAAATCCAGGAAGTGTCACAAATGCAAGGTCATTATGAATGGACTGTAGCTACACCAAATGCAGATCCTGGTAGGTACCACAGTAATGACCCAAGGATCCCAGGAAGGCAAGTGACCTGGCCATGTCTTCATTACACTGCCAAATCAGTTGGCTGGCTCGGCTGCAGTCAGCAAACCAATGAAGTAGCCCATAACCCAGTGTATGAACTGATAGCATTATTTAATATAAAGAAATTAGAAGATATGTCATTGAAAAATAACAGTCCATAGGAAGAGTCAGAAAGAATTGGAAGATTGGTCATATAATGAGATGGCCTGCAGGTGGAGTTGGAGTAGCACAAGAAGGATGAGTAATAATGCAAAAGGAGAATGGAAGCTGGAGGAAACACATTTGCCTCTCACTTTAGGGAGTTTACAGATGGCTGTAGGTGATACGCCTGCCCACAAGATCTACACAGGAAGTAATCTAATACCCTGGTAAGGCCATGTCCAAGAGAGGTACATAGATGGAAGCTTGAAGAATTATCAAATAATTTGAGTGAAATTATTGAGGCAGCCTTAAAACACCTGAAATCACTACTACTATTAGTCAATCCAAGGAAATGTTCAATGTGAAGGGCAAATCCTACTACCCCAGGGACTGTCGATCTTGCATAGCTCTTGACCATTCCCATATGTCGAACAATGAGGGTTCGCCAGTCGACCAGACAAAATTTAGACTTACTCTAGCCTTTATATACACTGGCATGTATATAAATATATAAATATATATTAAGGGTTGTGTAATAGTTTAATACTATAATCTTTTGTAGTTATGAGACTCATTGCACAGCAGGAATAAGACAGTTTGATGTGTGCTGCATCATATGATATTGGCTTTTCTCAGCTATGTATTGCTGTCATCTTTGACTTGTCCATCACGCTGCACCTGAGTTATGTTGATATCCTATGATGTAGCACACACACTGTACAGTGGTATTGTTCCTTGAATAATCACCTATGTTGACATCCTTTGATACAGCACACACACACACTGCTCAGTGGTATTGTTCCTTGAATAATCACCTATGTTGACATCCTTTGATACAGCAAACGCACGCTGCTCAGTGATATTGTTCCTTGAATAATCATATTACACTGACATTTCATAGATAAAAATATATAAACTATTAAATATAAAATAAATCCTTGCTAACTCGTGATGTTTTAATGCCCCGATTATAACAACTGGCTAATTTGCCAATGATTATTACATCAAGTAATGCATATTGACACCCATTTCATTGCAACATAACAGCAGGAGAATTTGACTAACCCACACAGAGACCCCATGTCTATGCCTGTTTCTGAGTTGTGATAAAACTGGAGTTGAAACGTAGGGTTAGCATCAGCTGAGGTCATTGAATGGACCTAATGACTTTGTCACATAAACTTGTTTGGTCATACACTAAACATACAGTAACTCAGATCTGCATATTGAAACAAGTTTAGCTCTATACAAAAGGTTCTATATTAAAAGACCAAAGATGTGTTTCATCAAACACCTCTTGGTCGACACATAAAGAGCGAATGCACTAAAGCGCGAACGTTCAAAACAGCGATTTCTTACATTGGGAAAGAAATTGCTGGGCCATCCCTGTGTGTTTGCCTCTTTCCTCACTGTAGTGCGATCTCAGAGTTGGTATATTTAGTTAGGAGGGTGTGGGGGCACTGCCCCCCCATGTTGGGGTATGTGGGTGTCAAAACCCCCCATGTTTAAAAGTGTGTGTGTGTGTGTATGTGTGTGTGTGTGTGTGTGTGTGTGTGTGTGTGTGTGTGTGTGTTTGTGTTAACGATTTCTTTCCCAGGGAAAGAAATTGCTGTTTTGAGCATTTGCGTTTTAGTGCGCTCGCTCTTTATGTGTTGACAAAGAGGTGTTCGATGAAACACCTCTTTGGTCTTTTAATATAGACACATACAAAATAGTATCTTGTATTATAACACTACAGTTCTATAGTTTCCTTTCATGCAACCTTGTACTGAAATAATTTGGTGAGAAATACATTTTCTGTAAATCTATTGTAATGGCAGCAATGCATTGTTAAACTTGTGTTTGGTTGCAATATTAGCAAAATGTAATTAAAATTATGTTTACGAAATAAAGGTACTACTGATGGGGGAGGAGTATCATTGCAAAGCACCTACTTAAAATAAGTGTAATTTGCTGTTGACTATGCTGATGGTAAGACATCCAGGTCTGACCATATAACACTATATTTTAATAAAGGAGATTGACAATTTTATGAGCTCAGTAAGACATTCTGTTATGATACAAATGTAGCTTTATTAGTTTCTGTCCTTTCTGGCCTATAATTTAAAACATTATGAAATGCTTCTAACTATCCATATTAAAGTGTTATAGATTATGTGTCAGCGGCTCACACCTTCTAGACACTATCTGAAGGAGGAGTAATGGCTAGTTTTTACAAAAGCTGGCAAAGGTTCTAACAAGGTTGTCTATTCATGCTAGGTATATTCACTATCTTAATGTGTGTGAACTCATTGAAAGGATGTCATGAATTTTCTTTTTAACTAGCCCAAATAGAGACAATATGGATTTAGCTGGTTGTTAGAAGGTCAGACATTCAATTCCATTTATTTTTTAATGAATGAGAGGCTATATAGCACAGAAGTCAGTGCAGATTATTTAGCACTGATCATGTTAATGGCCTAAGGTTATCTAACCTCATTATATCGATAAATGATGGTTGACTTACTAGTAGGTATTCTGCTGTGTAGGAGCTCGCATTTGAAAAAGCCAGTATTATTTTATTTCCTTCCACACTGGTTCGAGAAAGGTAATTTAAATGATCTGAGACTCTTAAGAATCACTGAAAGTCTAAAGTTGACGGCCTTGTTTCTGTCCTTCATGTTTTTAAAATGCTTCCACAAGGCACCCACAGAAGACTATCAAGTTAAATAATTTTTATTGGTGTAAAAAATTGCATCTTTTTTATCACAGTAAAGTATATTTTGTTTCTTACTATGGCAGAGGTTGTAGTTTTTCATCTTTGCTTGAGTGTGATAATCGTTATGGTAGGCAGCGAAAATGCAAGCAATATCTGCTCATGTGCATCAACTTCCACCGGAGAAGGTCAACATAATAATCACTTCATGGGCAAAATAATCATACTGTAGATGATGGTTTGACATCTAAATACTTGTGCATTCATTAGCTGTTTTTTCTATAAAGAGATAAAGTATATGTAGAAAAACTAGCTAGAAAAGTAACACAGAATTCTGGTTGATGGTTCGGACATGATAGCGAAAACTGAAAACATCAAAACAAAACACTCTTTCAAATAAAACTTATACATTTAAAATTTTTATTTTGAAAGCTCTGAATATTTCAGAAATTTATGGATTGTATATCTTGTATTCCACATCCTTTAGCTTGATTACTTTCTGTTACGGATCTCTGTTCAGGTATTTAATGTATATTATCTACAAAGTAAAGACTTAATGAAAACTCCAGCCAAGCTAGAACTTCCAATGAGTGACCTCCCAAACCTCCTGTAACAGAGGCACATGGGATATATGCAAATGACCCTTATGACATCTGTTGCAGGAGGTTTGGGAGGTCACTCATTTGAAGTTCTAGCTTGGCTGGAGTTTTCATTTAGTTTTTTCTGATTGTTTTTTCAGTGTGACCTTCTAACTATTTGTTTTAACAAAGTAAAGACTTCAAACTGCTGACAGTGAAAAGGCATGGATAATATTTAGAAGTGCAACTCATCAGCCTAAGAAAAACATGATACTCAAATTCAAATGCAAGAAAATAGTGCAATGTCACTGCCAAAGGTATTAGTAATTTGGCTGACTTTGACTATATAAATAGTAACCTGCTGACACAACTTTAGCATAATTTTATCATGTATAATAAACTTTATTTACTTTTGTTGACTGGGTTTGTGACCCTAGGCATGGCTTATTTTCATGTATAGGATTGGGGAATCCGGCAAGGATGCTAGGAACATTTCTATACTCCTTTTGATGGTTGTAGTGTCTTCTGCAGCCACCCGAGCTACAACCCTCTTTGACAGATAAGGCCAAGATTTGACATTCTATCCAAAGGATGGCAACTTATGTGTGTAGCTTTTCCTGTGATGTTGAACTGCAATGTGAATATGCCCCACCCAAATTAGGTACAGTGACTATCCACCAGTGTTATACTAGACCAGGTTTTCCCTAACATGCCAGGCAAACTCTCTGATTGTCATTGTATATATGTGTGTGTGTGTGTGTGTGTGTGTGTGTGTGTGTGTGTGTGTGTGTGTGTGTGTGTGTGTATGTGTGTGTGTGAATAACTTCACTAAGATGACATTATCTGTATTATCTCTGTATATGTATGTGTATATACATCAGTATATGAGTGTGAATGTGTTTGCAAGTGATTTTATATTTCCTCCAAAATAATGCTAAGAACTTCATGTTTTACTGTTAGCATGAAAGTTTCATCTTAACAATTTCATTTTTTTGTCTTCTAAATCAACCAGTCTTAGTGACATCACTGTTCATAGACTGCCCATATATTATTTTCAGAAAGTTATTATCTGTTATGAAGGGCTGCCCTGAGATATTAAGGAATTTATTAATTAGGAAACTTGCCAAAATCAGTTAAAGTATTAAAAAGTGGCTGTATGGAATTTTCATAAACAATGATTGCATTTAAAAATCAGAAATATATCTTCACTCTGATTGATGTTTTATGACCATAGTAAGATCGTATCTGAAATACGTATGTGTGTATATGTGTGTGTGTATGTGTGTGTTTGCGTGTGTGTTTGTGTGTGTGTGTGTGTGTGTGTGTGTGTGTGTGTGTGTGTGTGTGTGTGTGTGTGTGTGTGTGTGTGTGTGTTTTGATGGGTGGGGGAGAGACAGATAGAGACTGAGACAAAGAACCCAATATACCAGGCAAACTCCTCTACACTTGATATTATTGGTATGTGTTTGACTATGTGGGCATGTGTGTGCGCGTGTGTGTGTGTGTGTGTGTGTGCGTGTGCGCGCGCGCTGTGTGTGTGTGTGTGTGTGTGTGTGTGTGTGTCTGTGTGTGTGTGCGTGTGTGTTTTGATGGGTGGGGGAGAGAGAGACAGAGACTGAGACAAAGAACCCACTATACCAGGCAAACTCCTCTACACTTGATATTATTGGTATGTGTTTGACTATGTGGTATGTGTGTGCGCATGTGTGTGCGTGCATGTGTGTGTGTGTGTGTGTGTGTGTGTGTGTGTGTGTGTGTGTGTGTGTGTGTGTGTGTGTGTGTGTGTGTGAATAAAAGTTATTGGAGAATAGTTACCCTCTGGCATTTTTGCAGTTTTTTTTTTTCTTTATGTTCAGTCATGCCCACATGTCTTGTGCTGCTATTGATATTTTGAGACCAGAAAACATGATGATATTTTAAAACTAGGATCTTCAATGCTTGTAAACTTCAGGGCCTGCTGCAAATGCATACACCTAATTAACTTGCTAAAGATGGGGTCTAGACTATAGACAAAATTTCTGATGCACATTTTATCTTAATTATGACATTGAGATTTTTTTTTATCTCATTAGTGAATGAAATTCCAGCAGGAGTCTTCTTTAAATATTCACTTATATTCATTCTATTTTTTTTACATGAACGTTCCTAGTAAGATTAGGATACCCTCTGCCTTCCCCACAATATTGCTCTCCCATAGTAATGGCAGAAAATGTTATACATTTAAAATAGAAAGGCATGGAAATGATTGTTGGTCATTGGCTTGTTGATAGCCCATTGCATTTTATCTTTTTAAGCAGCTCTTCAATAAAATTATCTTTTTTTTAATTCACTTTAATCTTGAAAGATAAATATGAGTCGAGAGATTAAGAAAAAGAGAATATAAGAGCAAAATTTAAAATCTGTCCCTATTTTGGGCCTTTGTCTTGGAATTATGTTAGACTATATTCAGATTTCTTGACCTAAGAGATTGAGAGACATGCTAGGAGGGCATAGAAATCCCTCATGCTAATGCATGTGCTCAAATTTGCCACCAGTCTGTGGTTAAGGACTATATATAAACGTACCCCTTAGCTTACTCCATGGTAGAAGCAGACTGATTGGGAGGCAACTCGGTTTAGTTCATCTTCCTGAGGGTATTGGAAGTCCATTCTAAAATACAAATGGCCTTGGTCTGTGGGGGTGAAGCCAGACCATCAAGCTCTCTTGTTATAAGCATCACTTGCACAAGACAATAGGTGAACTGGACATGGGTTGTGGCCTAAGGTGCCTTCAGGACTGCATGCATGATCATCCCCATCAGAAGGCCATCATCTCCATGGATGATAATTAGTGTGGAGGAATGAATGGGTTTGAGTTGCACTGGATAAAGAGTTTATGGTCACCTTTGTCTGATTTGTGAAAGCAAAGAAGTAACACGTGGTCATCATGGCTCTCTTTCTCTGTTTGGCAGAGAATGCTGCAATTCAGATTGGGACACTAGCAAACATGCACTATCCCTGTTTGCTGCAGCCACATGGCAATCTTTTCTCCATTTCAGGAGCATCTGTATTAGTGTATATGGTAAAATGTACTCTTTTGTCATCAGGCTACAAACAGCATGCACATAGAATGAATTGCCGTATGAAGAGAGTTATGCTGCATACATTAATGTCTTGCAATACACATACAATTGAAGCACATCGAGAATGCCCCTTGGTGTAGAATGAAGCATATTTTTGTATGGATCATATAGTAGATAGCAACATTGGCTATATACGTTATATGGACATCCCCTCATAATTCTGTGTATGGGGCATTCATGCTAATTTTCCTGACATCAGCAACAAGCAAAACCTGAAGCTTTGTGTCAGTATAAGTCTTCTTAAAGTTGTCTGCACAGGGGGCATTTGAAGTCTCTCTGCAGTGGAAAATTATCTAACTAATGTCACTGGTCATTAGGTATACACACACACACACACACACACACACACACACACACACACACACACACACACACACACACACACACACACGCACACACACACACATATTCTCTCATCCCTATTATCCATATTCAGCCATCCTTAACATCAACATTAAATTATGCCCCTGCATTAGTTGAAAACACAGAAGGCCTCTGACTAATAAAGTTCACAGATGACTGCAAACTAGGAGCCATAGTCAAGTCCCCAAATGATGCAGACATCCTACAGAAGGGCCTCACTGAGACAGATGCCTGGTGTCAGAGGCATGGCCTCAAGCTCAATGCCAAAAAGTGCATTGTCATCCCCTTTGGTAAAAACTCTGTACACATAAACTACCACATAAACGGCAGTCTACTTAATCCTGAATGTATGATAAGAGAGCTTGGGACCCAAGTGGACAGTAGTCTCTCCTTTGATAATCACATCACCACAGTAGTCATGAACTCCTTCTATGTGGCATACCTCATCACAAAAAGGTTCTCATCCAGAAAAAAAGAGGTCATTGTTCCCCTCTACTCGGCTCTCATTAGACCCATTATAGAGTACAACATCCCTTTTGGAATGTACCTCACAAGACATCTGCAGCAGCTGGAAAGGCCACAAGTACCTCACAAAGAGGATTACTGGCCTCAAACAGATGTCCTACACTGACCATCTCAAAAAACTCCAGCTCTACTCTGTAGCATATCGCCTACTCTGAGGAGATCTCTGCCTAACATATAAAGCTATGTTAAACCCAGAGATGTTGGACATGCTACACCTTAAGAAATCCCAATCCCTCCAAGCTACACACTCTAGGGACCTAAACCTTGTCACCACAATAAACAGGACATAGGGATAGATTCCTGTCCCAGAGACTTCCTATACTCTGGAACAAGCTACCCATCTATGTCAAGCATATTTTTCAGACTTTGTCCCCCAGTTATTTTTGGGATTGTTTAGATTTCTTGCTTTGAGAGGTTAAGAGGTATGTTTGTGTGCCATATCACTGTATGAGATGAAACAGAAAACAGACAAAAAATTAAGTATATAATAGACAAGACGGCTATGAGCCCAATTCTCTGTGACTGTTTGCATTCAACATGCACACAAACAATTTAAACGTTAAGTGTTCACTCTGACTACAACCATAAGACCCCACTAACCACCCCAAAACAAACAATATAGTTAAAAATTATAAGCACAGATCTTATAGCACTCCTTTATTGGATATAATACAGTCTTAACTATATAATACGTTGCAGCATTAACAATAATGATTATAAATGTAGCATTAAAAAAGTAACACCAGACTGTTATAA
This sequence comes from Protopterus annectens, assembly GCF_019279795.1. Classification (NCBI taxonomy): domain Eukaryota; kingdom Metazoa; phylum Chordata; order Ceratodontiformes; family Protopteridae; genus Protopterus; species Protopterus annectens. Next base: position 222,514,898 of record NC_056738.1, read on the forward strand.
CTGCCATAGCCTCTGCTGTGAAGCTCAGTTAGGTAGAAATACACAAACAGAAAAATAACATTTTTTGCTTGCTAACACACATAAAAAACATCAGACCTTGCTACATACTTACAATACAAAAATCTGCAATATGTGTGCAAACATGACAGAAAATTTGGCATGTATCATTCAGTGGCATTATTTAAATGCAGCCAGCGATATGGCAAAAGGAAGATATAAAAGTAAACAGATGGAAAATAATAAAACTGCTTTTCAGTGATCACTGTACTTCACCACTTGAGGTTAAACTAAAAGCATTAGTTAAGAAACAGCAACATACCTCGACAATACAGCACTGTAGAAAATAGATAAATCTCCCAAAGTCTTGTTTAACTAGCTATATCAGAACAGTCACCTTAGTACAATACAAGGGCATTAGCTACACAATTACATTTAGATAGTGAACAGTCAGCCATGTGAGTACTGTGAGTATGCAAATGAGCTGTGGAATCATTAGCATTCCTGAATACCAAAAGCTACACTAAGTGTAGGGGATGTAAAGATGATGTAGGAACCTACACAATTACATGCACACAGCCTAGCAATACAAACAAGAACACTGGGAAGTGTTCCATGTTAATGTCTTGCAGATGTCTATGTTTACATTGACTGCAGGAACAATCAGCTTTAGTCTCCTTTCTTTGATATACACCTATTGAGGGTGTGTCAGAGATAGGAGACTTAAGAAAAAGTCTGAAAGTGTATAAACTGATTTGTGAGATCAACAGACATAACATTCAAATTCTGGCTTTAATGACCACAGCTTAGTAAGAAATGTTGTTCTTATTAAAGAGACTGCTTTAAACATTGATAACAATAACATATGACAATAAAACAGAGACAGAGCTGCTATTAGGAAAGCATGAATAATAAAACGAGGAACCAGACAAAAAGAAAGGGATAAACCTGCACTGTTTGCAGTCTGTGTTTAATATCATGTAAGTATATGTTTGTGCTAACCATTTGCAATATGCCAATTGTCTAAACATTCACTGTCAAATGTGAAAGGAGAACTTTCTTAACTTGTTTGTGTTGCACTTTTAATGTGACTTGATACAATGTCACATTATCATTACATGCAATATCATTATCCTTACTAATATATGTTTTTGACTCTGGCAACTCTGGGAAGTAGTGTGAACTGATTGCTTTCAATACCCTTGTTTGAAGGTTCAAATCCATACAGGTCCTTGTTGCAAAATAAATTTGGTTAAACATGTAATTGTGAAGTATTTGATCAACAATGTTTTTTTTATGTTTTTTTTCCTCCATAATTTGTGCACCTTTTGTCATTGTGCACTGCTGACTGGCAGCATTTAATAGCACAGAAATGCACTTCACTGCCCAAGGTCAAAACTGACAAATTGTATTTGGATTTCCATCAGTAGTGCAATGAAGACTGGCATTGTTGCTCTTTACCTAGCAGTCTGAATACTAATGTGTGATAAATTAAAGTTGTTACACTCCTATCTCTGTGGCATAATGTATAAAGGTATATAGCCTAGAGAAATAGTACAGGTGATGCAGGAATTGAAACTTGTTCCCAGATCATTTTACCGAGGGAAATCAAAATAACTCTTCACACTCATTTAGTTGTATGAATGTGCTGATGTGAGAAACTCAAGTAAGATTAGTATTAACTAAAACTGACAGATAAGTCATTTGTAATTATTTAAATATGAATTATGTGTGCTGAGTGAACAATGAAAACATTTCTTCTGGTCCCTGTAGCCTTCTCCATTCCCATGGCATTAGCTAAAATCCTGATATTGTGAGACATACATGATACTACTGATGTGGCAATGAGATGTTAGATTGCTGAATATATCACTGTAATTCATTATAAGCTGTGCTCATTGCTATATATACATAACGGTTCATTTCATGTATCTTCAGTTTGCTATTCTCCAAACGCTGCTTGAATGTTTCAGCTAAATATTACCTTTTGCATTTGTGTGCACTTGGCAATGCAAAAGTCACTTTCATGGCTTAAGGAAAAAAGTGAAAATTTAAACTAGGCTGCCTTAGCTAGTGCTATCCATCCCAATGGCATTGTATGGTCTTCAACACTCTGAATAGTACTCAGGGAAGAAAATGCACCTGGCAGGTAACTTATCTGTGGCACAAGGCATAAGTTCAGTGAGTTTATAGATAAAGGACATCACATGCATGGTTTGAGTCCACTTAAAGGATAACAGAAAGTTATCTGAATGCATATTTAATCACATTTTGTGATAACACTGTGTTGTTTATAAATCAATAGTTGTTACTACTGCTAAAAACATGTGATCATCAATCTAGCCACTTTCATATTATTTGTCATTTACTAAAGCCTGATAATGTGCTCAACAAAGTAAATGTTTGATGCTGCACGGACATGTAAGAAGGAATCATTCTTTCACTTGAATACCCCGTGCACTGGTCATTGCTAAATAAACTGATGTGTTATATTTAATTTATTTTCCATATTTTTATCTATCATATATTGATTTTCTAATGTCTTTTGCATTTGCTGTCTGCTTAGCAGTATGCAAACAGGGTTCACTACCTAAGAAAAAAGTGAAAACTTTAGTTTAGGCTGCCTTAGGTAGCACACACATGTCTGGCAGCTGTGTGCTTTCCTCAGCACTCTGTACAATACTGAGAGGAGAAATTACTCTGGCCATAGCACTATCTTGTGACACAGGGTGTAAGTATAATGTCTTTAGTTAATGAATACAGATGATTAAGGGTTTGAATCCAGCTATGTGCTTCCTTTCAAAAAGGTGTTAAAAACCCTTCTTACAACATTTTGAATAGCACTGTAACACTAAATAAAAATGATAACCTGTTTCTTGTAAGTAATGTATCAGTGAGCCTTGCAGAATTAAACTGTACTATTTAGCATATATCATTATTTTTTCACATATATCCACAAGCTAATGTGTGTCTAGTTTCCTGGACATATTAATTATTATATTTCATGTAAAATTCACTTCCATATGTATGATAGGCAAAATGCATTTGTTATAATCATCAGGACTCATCGCATATTCCAACTATGTGTTTAGGACCCTTATGTCTTGTGAAATATACAAGTATTTAACATAAGCTGACTTGTATTAATTAGCACATTCAGCTGCATCAATCTGAAACATATTTACTAATAGAAATATACAGACTTTCACATAGGAATACATTCTGAGAAATAATTACAAACACACACATATAGACTTATCTGAAGTGTATCTCCATTCATCCAGAAATTGCTATATGCCAAATTTCTATGCAGATAAATTAGTTCTCCTGTGGAAATGTCAGTTAATAAAATTAAATTCCAGTTCTTGGATCTTTTATTCCATGGGTTCGATTCACAGCTCTTACAATAAAATTTTAACATTGTCTTTAAGCTCCAACATGACAATATAACATAATTCATTACCTTTCACCTTCCAAACTGTCACTCTTAAAGGCCAAACCATGAAGGATTCCATTGTTAGACACTGGAACCTGCGATAAACTTTATCGCAGGTTCCAGTGCGAAACTTAATTCCATGTTTCACACCTTTACTACTATGATTTTTAACTAGTGCCAATGTGTCTGTCAAAGAGTACATCTACTTTAAACTGCACAGGATGCAGTTGGCAAGGCTGTGGGTGTTTGTGCAATGCCAGAACAAATGGAAAATGTAGTGCCAATAGCACAAATGTGCCAGCCAACCAAATAAAACCCAAGCACTGCAGAGGCATCCAAAAGCAGACAAATAAGGACTCGTAAATCCACAGCAAACAGAAGCTTTAATAAGTAAAGATGAAGAATTACCCTGCATTTTAAATGCTTAAATTTATCACCGTGTTTTTCATCTCTATAGCCCTGAGACTTCTTCAGAAACATACCCATACATCCATAATCCTACTTATATGACAATAAACTGGACGTCAATTAACACATACTAATTAAATATTAAAACAATTAAAACAAATAATATTGTGATTTAAATAAGTTCTAAAATGTCAGTAAAACTCTAAGGGGTGTGTTATCAATATGATAGTTAATGGGGATGGATGACTTCTAAAAGGATACTATTATGTATTTCATGGCATTTAGTTTTATACGTGGCTCTGACAACAGTTGTTTGTCTGTGTCAGCCCCTCCTGGAGAACATTTGTGTCAGTGCGAGATTCAATGACAACTCCTAATTTGTAATCATCTGCAAATTTAGTCAGCCAGAGACCACTGACATTGGCCTTGACTTCTGAGAAATAAATGCCAAAAAGGAGCGGTTGAAGGACTGATCCCTGAGGGACTTCACACTTGTGACTGGCCTCTTTGTAGACATGGACTCCCCATTTCTAACTTTCTAGATCCTGTTTGTGAGCCAGTTGGCTATCCACTGGGTGACATATGGGTTTAGACCCAACCTCTTGAGTTTGTCAACAATGCCTGAGTGAGGCATTATGTCAAATGTCTTGGCCAGGTCAAGGCAAGCAGTGTGAATGATTTGGTGACCTTCTCAAAGAAGTCCACCAGGTTGAGTAGACATGATCTGCCCTTGACGAAACCAAACTGGGTTGGTTCCAGTGTCTGAAGGTTTGCTATATCTCTGTTTATCATCTCCATGATAATTCTTTCCATAGCTTTACATTCAAGACTAGTGAGACTTATAGTTCTGTAGCTTCCATGGTCTGTAGATGGCCCACCTTTGTGCAGAGGGATTACTGTTGCCTTTCTCCATTCATGAGACACAAAGCCTGTTTGGGGGATACAGTTAAATAGCAATTCCAGAGGCCCTGATAGGTCAGGTTTCATGCTATTTAAAAGGCATCCTGGGATGTGGTCTGGGCCCATTGATGCACTGTTCTTGGTCTTAGAGAGAGCATTAAGGACCTGTTCCCTAGTGATAGTAGTGGGAGTTATATTTGAAGATATTTCCTGAGGGAAGGTTCAGTGGGAGAAAGAGGTAAATTTGGACCCGAGTTTATCAGCTAGGAGGTTTGCTATATCTTCTGGTTCAGTATAGGTGACTCCATTTACAATGAGCTCTGTACACAATAGTGTATTGCCTCTGAGGGTGCGGACATAGCTAAAGAATGTTTTGTGCTGGTCCTTAGGCTGGGAGGCCAAACTTACCTCAAATTTGGCCTTGGTAGTCTTTCTTTGTCCTCTGAGTTGTTTGTTTAGTTTGATGAGAGTGCATTTATTCTGGTGGGTGCTGCACCTCCTAATTTTTGCCATGATTTTCTTCCTCCTGTTATACAGCCTATTGATTTTGTGATTCCACCAGGGTGGCTTGTTTTTTGAGTTAGTTCTGTACTTCTTCCTGGTGGGTACAGTTGCCTCTATGCAGCTATTAACATGCTTATGCAGGGTTTCTGTGAACAGTTCTACATAGGCAGCAGGGTTCTCAGGGTTTATGGGGGCTTGACATTTTGCTAGGTTCTCACTTAATAGCAGGAGGTCAGCCTTAGAATAGTTCCTGAATATTTTAGGTTTAGCTGAAGGTCCAGGTTTTATTTTTACTTCAAAAGAGATCATTTTGTGATCTGACCATACCAGGGAAGGTATTATTGTAGGGGGTGTGCAGCAGTCTCCCATATTTGTGAGGACCAGATTCAGTATGTTTGCACCCCTGGTTGGAGTATTAACTGTCTGGTCCAGGGAGTTTGTGTTTGCAAAATCCAAGAATCTCTGTGCATGCATGTATGATGTTGTATAGTATTTCCAGTTAATAGTGGGGTAATTAAAGTCACCCATGACTATGAATATGGTATTGGGTTGGATAGTTAGTGTTTCTAACCATTCATGTTTGAATCTGTCCTAGTCTTTGTGGGTAGGAGGGTGGAGTTGGTAATGGTCCTCACTGTAGGTATGGTAACCACTCTCCCCTGTAAATGAAGGCCATCATGGAGGTACAGGCAGGTTGCACCACAGTCTCAGCAGAGGATGTGATGTTGATCCAGGATGTGTACGCTGACATACTGGAGTGCATGATCTATATGCTTGATTTACTGGGTAGAATTAATCCCAGAAAGGAAAATGCAGTATCAACTCTTGGTCATCTGTCAGGGGTGAGGTGCCATCTTCATGACCAGTCATCTGCTACATCCTCTGATGTTAGTTGACCTAGCTGTGAATGAGCAAGATCCCACTTCCACACTGTTAGCACTTTTGCTGCAATATTAGTTGTATATGTGTCTATACCCAGAAGTGGTCATCCTTGTGGTCATGGTCAGCATCATGCTAGCACATCTGCCAGCAGATGTCGGTCATGGCCAGGTAGCACACCAACAGCCAGCCAAAGTAATTGGTCAGCCAGTACAAATCCAGGCAAAAATGAGTCTCATAGGCATAAGAATGCATGGAAAGCTGTGCCCGTTTTCATGCATGTCATGGACCAGCACAGTAGGGCATAGTGTAGTGCAGCAACACTAGCTGAAGTTGGGTATCTGCAGACACCTGCACATCACCACAGCCCCATCCACATCCCATGCATTCATTGACCCTGGTCTTTCCCAACATTAACTTGCTCACAGCAGGTCTGGCACTTCCCCAAAGCACTTTTTTCTTTTTATGCACCTCTGTACTACTTCTCTCAAACTTCCTTGTGAAAGGCATGCACTACTTTACTTCCATCCCCACCTGTACAAAATTATGAAAACTGCACCATGCCCTTTGTATATAATTTCTTGGGTTGCCTATAACTCATGCACAGAATGGGCAGTCTATGCATAGGTAAGAACCACCTGATGTTTTTGTATGCATCATTTTTCTTCTTCATGCATCTGCTTAGCTCTTGTGTAGCAATGTACTCCCTACTCCACCTGTGCCATAGATGATAACTGTGCATTGTCCTTTGTACATTTTTGTTTTGGTTGACTATTTCTGATACACAGCATGGTCAGCCTATGCATGGGTAAGCAAAGACTGGCATTTTGCATGCATAATTTTTACTGTATGCATCTGATTAGCTTTTGTATAGTTATGTTGCAAAGCTATGTGCAATCTTTGTCCCCTTTTCTAGTGTCAAAATGGCCTACCTCTGTCTGTCAACATCATACCCTGCTGCTGGCTCCTCCTCTGTTTCCTCGTCTGCCTCAGCTGCCACTGCCTGTGGTGGAGGGAATTGTGGTCCATGAAGAAAGCCACCCTGATATAATTACTTCCTAACGTTAATACTGTGTAACATAGTACTACAGTAAGTATATCTGCATGCATATCAGGACCATACTGCAGAACACCACGAGAAGTATCCAGGCAGTGGAAGCATGACTTCAGCAGCCTAAGGACACATTTTGTGGTTTCTGATTTGTGATAGCGCATTGTTGTAACTGTACAATTTAGTTATGAGAATTTGTAATTGGTGTAGAGACAGCATTACTCACACGACATCACAGTAGGAAGTCACCCCTCGTAAACTAACAAAAGTCACATGTGCGCATATGTGGTAGCCATGGAAATTACCTGTGTGTCCTGCACATACATTGCAAATGAACCCTGTGCATTACAGACAACCAAACCACGATGCCCTAGGTGGTTCACAAGTCTACTTGCCAGTTCATTTGAAGGGGCTTTTATTTCAATGTGTGTATACTCTATGGCCCCCCCAGTAAAGCACTCTATAACATGTAAGTAATGCCTGGTGTTTGTTCTCTCTTCTAAGGTAGGTGGGAATCATATATGGTCCCCCATATGCTAAACCATTTAATTGAGGAATTGATGAAGTTTTCCCAAGGCAGATGCGTAAGTTATCCATACTGTTCTCCCCATGGATCACAGAAAGGTCCCTGTAACTAATATATGTAAAGCCACACATATTTTTTGTAACCACCGGGATGGGTATTGCAATTTGATGAATGAAGCAGTATTCCTATGTCTGCTAAGTAATTAAATATAGTAGTTATTCCAAGATCATGTGTGATGCTTCTATGTTTAAGTAAAAATAGCATAGCAAGTTATGCTGTATCCCACAAATTGCCAGGAATAATAATAATCAGGTTATTAATATTTACATACTGACAAGGGTTACAATATTTAGCAAGAATGCCACAGGCACAATTTTATGAGTCATTACCTGAACTATTATTGAGATAAAAAGTCATATTAACAGTTGATTTCAAGTTACATATTGTAAATAAGGTGTTGACTTACACATTAAAGATATATGCAGGTTAGCCTTCTAGAACTGATTATATGGTCAAACATCAGTTGCAGAATCATACAAAGATGCGCAATGCATGTCTTCCCATCACTGTGAGATGTGGCCATCTTTTCTTTCTCATATGTGCTCCAAAAGGAACATCTTTTAAACCCAGGAGCAGCATCCTTTTGGATGTCGAGTCCTTCAGTCACAACTGCCCAGAAAGAGAAGAAATATATCCTTCATGTGTTGGGAGAGAACATAAAATAAAAATGAACACTGTATTGCCTCAGAATCATTAAAAGGACATGGGCGGTAGTAAAAAAAAAAGAGACTGTTTTCATTAAGATTACTCTAGCAATCTGCTCAAAGAGGGATGTTTTCAAGAACTGGGTTGGTGTTCTACTGGCTGTTGAGCTCTTCAGTCACAAGCATGCTCACTTGGACACCAGAAAGAGAAGCAATTGTTCCCTACAACTACAAAAATTGTAGAAGGGCACATAAAATAAAAAAAAAAACTAAACATTGTATTGCAACAGAATACTTAAAGGGACATAAGTATAAAATAGAAATAGATCTTTTATTTTCACCAAATATTGCTACAAGTAGTGGATATTTCAGTGAGAAAGAGATACATACAAATAATGCACTCACAACTCCAGGGTCCAGAGTCAGAGGTCAATTCTTACCTTATTTATTGTCTGAGCAGAAGTCACATATTTCTTCCCATATCTTCAGTGGATTTCTTTTGGTGCTCATGTTTCTTCTTACCTTTTAAAACATACTGCTCACTTTGCTATCAGTGTATTACATTTAGCCTTCTCATTATTTCCAGGGTCATAATGTGTAAGCAAGGGATCAGTTCTCTTATCTGGCAAAATATAAACAAATAAATAGTAGATAAGCAATGAGAAAGTATTGCCTCTTGCAGATTGGGAAAATACAGAAACAGTGATTCAATTACATGTCACTAATCAGTTTTGAAATAGTTACTTACCATTGAAGTCCCAAACCCTGTTTTGCAATTAAGCACCAACATGTCTGGTAAAACACACAAAATAGTCAAAGGACACCTTAATAAGAATTAGCAACTTCCATATCTAAAATATAAAGAACAACGTGACTGACAGGAAGGAGAATTCCTGCATGACTCCTTGCCACTACAGAGAAAACACATTTCTGACAAGGCTGAATCAAGAATGATCACTGTGGCATGTCTGTGCAGGCTAAACTAACAGATATTACTAAAAGGAATAAAACAAGACGGGACTATAAGAGAAAGTATAAACTTAACATTGTCCTGGTTAGGACAGAAAATGTAAATCACTGCATCTCATATGGCATCAAGCAATAACTATTAGTTCAAATGAAATCTATATTACACTGACTATATATTTCCTTGCTATAATTCTACATTCACTGCACATTTCATCTATAGATTAGAAAAATGCATATTCAGTAGTTTCTTACAATGATGTTGTTTACATCAGAGAGTTCAGAGTACAGTCTGCTGGGAGACAACCTGCAACACCACATTGTATATGTGCAAGGGTGGTCTTCACATCTTCCCTGATGCACGTAGTACATGAAAAGAAAATAAATACAACCTTCCTTACTACACCTTTTGACTTTCAAAAAATAGAATGATTTACTATAATAATCTGGACCAAGTGGTGGAAGAAATAATATTAACTATAAGGAGACTGAATTACAAAATACACATGGTGAGACATATGTTATTCTCGGAGTATACAACAGCATGCAGTATTTCAAAAATAATTATTAGTGATTTTAATATTGTACCCCAAATAAATGGAATAGGTGCAATGTCATAGAAATTAAAAAAAAAGAAGCGTATTATTTAATTGAGATATTACCCACAGTCATACTCACAAACACGTAATAATAATTTAGATAAACCACAGAGTTTTATATTGGGTAAATAATGTGGACAGCTTACAGCCTTTTAAGAAAAGAAAACCTTTTGTTATCGAGGACGTTTTTTGACAACTATATACTTAAGTAAGGTAAATATTGAAAGTGAAAAGAGTTACAGTCCCTATGATATAAACAGCACTGTGTTTTAGCATCATAGCTCACTGCTAACCATGATTGTTTCAGTTATTTATTATACTAATTTGAAATGCAGTGCTTCAGAAGATAAACACTGTCCATCATGCCTGAGAATCCTGCATTTATCACAGTAAAGCTTTAGTTTGGGAAGCCTGCTGGCATTATCAAAGTGCTCTTAAAAGAAATCATTATAGGGAAACTTATTTGGATACTTTAGAGATCCACAGCTGAATTCACTGTGACTGCAAAACTGCATAAACAACCCTTTAGAGGTCTTATTATTATAAACTTGAGTCCAAGATGTTGTTTTTCTCTCTACCTGTTATTGCACAAAATAGCTGGTCTATAATCATGCATGCAGCCAGTAACATTTTAGAGACGTGGATGGCTAAGACAATTGCCATTCCAAGGTCTTTACTATCTGGGACTCTACAATAAATGGTATTTTTTAAAGACTGTTGTTATAGCTTGGATTGAAGAATTCTATAATTGACTTTTAAAACAGCTAAAGTCTAGTTTTATCATGATTGCGACCTATCCTGGATCCTTACTATTGTTGAAGGGTTCATGTGCCTTTATGATCATTAGAATTATGCTATCTGATTTTTTTTTCTTCTGGTAAGGTCACTCTTTTCATATTGCCCTGAGAGAATGGGACATGCAAATGGTAATTCACAATGTTCTTGCAAGATGGTTTGACTCATTCTCAGGCATAGATACAAATATGCAGAGTTGGATCCAGCATAAGGTAATCCAGGCAGCTATCTAAGCTCTTGTGCAAGCTGGGGGGCCCAATAAACATCAGCATTACAATAAATCTAGGGACAGAGAGAGGGGAAAGACAGAGAGATTTCCTGAAGCTTACTACAATCAAAAAAGACCAGTAGTCGATAAAAATTCCAATCCATTACTAACACCATAATTTTTTTGAAAATGTGCTACAGTGTAATGCTAAAGACATTGCAATGCTTTGTACATCTGGTAAGTACCTATGCAATGTAGTGTGTGTGTGTGTGTGTGTGTGTGTGTGTGTGTGTGTGTGTGTGTGTGTGTGTGTGTGTGTGTGTGTGTGTGTGTGTGCACATGCATGAGTGTGTGTGTGTGTGTGTGTGTGTGTGTGTGTGTGTGTGTGTGTGTGTGTGTGTGTGTGTGTGTGGGCAAACGTGTTAAGCATGCTTACACAGACAGCATGAAAAGCTACATAGAGTAAATAATGCAAGCTGTACCAGGTAGGGAAAGTATATGAGTGTAGTGTGCATGCAAATAAAACATATGAGTACAGAAATAAGTAAGGGGATGGGTAAATGGCAATGGCAGCTACAATAGATTTGTTACCAGTCAGGGAAATTGTACTGAGGACAATGTGCACAGAAATCAAAGAGATGTAAACAGTAATATGAAATAGGGGAGGGTAAATGTTCAAATTTTATTAAGATAATTGTTTTAAAAATGCTTATGTCACAAAGACAAAATTTGTAATAATAAAATTGTGCAATACTAATGTCATATTTAATGGTGGCTACACTTCCTGAGCAAATATAGATAAAAGCAGACACGTTATTCCAGGATGTGACAGTTACACAAATTAACATTGTAACAGAGGGGATTACATGACATATAAATGTTATTAACATGTTGAGTTGAGATGACAATTTGCAAGGTACAGTACATACCTTTTGGAATATATACATAGCATCCATTTCGTCAATATAACATGTTGGAAAAAGCAAATGTCTCACAAGTCAGAATCTCCTTTTCTAAGCATCTATCCCATCCCATCAATGTAAACACTGAGCTGTGTATTAACTTTGTACACCACAGAAATAGGTATAACACACATACAAGGAGAATCATCCTTCAGGGGAATTATGCACTTCAATATTTTATGGTTACACGTCCCATACGTAGGTGTGTGCATGATGTTACAGATGTGGGGACAGAATGTGACTTACATAATACCCCTGCATACAGCACTCTTGCCTGAGAGTTATTATGCAGACAGATAAGCACAGATGCAAATACCACACTATGATGCAATTTATTCCATAGAGCTGTATGTTGTTGGCATCTGCTGCAAAAGGTAGCAATGGGTATTGTCACAAACAAATGAAGTTAATGTCTGAATTAAGAAATGACGTGTGATAATGAATGTCACATCAGTAAGTCAGACTGATAGCAATTAAATGAGTATGCTCATGTGCATGCAATTGTGATCAGTCCTATATCAATGTTCCATGGTCAAAGAAGGCTTCTCTTTATGTTTGTACACACACCACCTAAGAACTGGATCAAACTTGTGTACACCACAGTACTCAAAGCATGTGCCACAGTAGCACTGTTACCATGACATTGTCAGAACAAATGTCTACTGACAGGAAATCCAAAGCTACGTTCACATGTGTTCATGCAACATATCAAGGGATAAAACTGATGTGACATGATGGTTGTTGTGTGACATCACTACATTTACAGAAAATTAATCCTTATGCTAGAATTGGACATCAAGTTGTGCAACTCCTCCAAACAACAATATACCTATTAATCACATTTACCACAGTGAAACTGTTACCACAGCTGTTTAACTCCACCTCTGTGAAGTCATTCAATCAGCTGTACTTAATTTATCATTATTTTTTATCTGCTAAAATGGATGATGAAGGCTTCTGCCACTCTATATGTACACAGTAGGATTGGAGCGGTGTCTTTCATGCAGAACAATAAAGGACAGAAATGCTTACAGTCACTCAGTGCTGTTTTGGCACACTTGCCTAGGCAGTGAGAAAATCAACACCATAGTGGGATCAGTGAATGTGCCATGGTATCACCAACTGTCGTATGTGTGGTTATGTGAAAGCATTACATCATGTGTATCATCAAGGAATATGTGTCCTATAATTACTTAGAAAAGAATCTTGCTGTATGTCAAACACATTGCTTGATGCTAGGTATACTCAAGCACACCTGTGGACACCTGCTGTTGTCACTGTGACAGTCAAACAGCAGTTATGTGCAATATGGATATAATCCTGTTTTAGAGTACATGCCTTACTTTGGCAACAGCATACATGATATTGTCTCATGCCCTCACTCCTGAGGTGTCTCACTACAACTGTTATAGAACAAGAATTTATTCAAATGACTGCATCATTCTTCAATACAGCCTTTCCAAAGGAAATGTAGAATAAATTCTTGTTAAGAGGAAGTTTGTGCAAATGCATATTTGTTGACATGAAGGAGTAAATGCAATTTTATGATCAATCTTAAGAATATACTGCTGGCTTAGGTCAGCTATGCTGTCATTAATGCATATTGCAGAACTGAGACTGACATGTACCTGTGTTGTGGACATTAGACAAAAGTATTTGTGAAACACAGGATGGAAAATGAAGCACTCATGGATCACATCAAGTTATGATTATGGTATGTAAATCTTAATGCATACTACTGATGCCCTGTCCTAAATATGTCAATTGCCCGATTTGTGTCAGCAATGGCTGCTCAAATAATCTTTTATACCTACTATATATATCAGACATGCTTAAAGGGAAATCACAAGTTAATTGGGTGTTCAATGCAGTGCAAGGCAAAAACTCAGTGCATTTTGTAATAACACTTGAAATGCCATTTAGCATCACATGTTACACTTGCTCATTCCCAGACCTCGTACAAATGCTGAGGACCACCACTGATAAAAGAGAAGGGGTTTAGACGTATACATAGGCAACACATGCACAGGAAAGACACATATAAAAACAGGTGTAAGAGTTTTACCTAATGCTGGATTTGAACTTTTGTCAAGATGAAAAAACAAGTTTATAATCTCAGAAACCACAAAGGAAATCCTATTGAATGCATCTCAAAATCACGTCTTTAAAGGGGAATTAATAACATATTCAGGCAGCTGTAGGTATTATTCTTCTGCAGAGTAATGAGAGCATGAAAATGACATGATTTGATATTTACATTCATCAGCCTAATGAATAGTCAATAATGCAAATGGGTGAGAGGGAAGGGGTGAAGACAGAATGAGATGGAGAGAGACATATCAAAGGTTGGTGTTATGGGTCATTAATGCATATCTTTATGTTGTGTCCTAATTATTCATCTGCCATGCTATGTATCATTAACTGATGGCCCTGTGAATCAAGAAGCTGTAGGAGAGGCAAAACATGATTAAGACATGAGTATAATAAGGGTGGTTTACTAATTCATCCTTATGGGCACGGATCTGTTTGGAAATGCCTTTTTGCAAAAGTATTCAAAATCTAATCATTAAAGGTTATAACTGGATAAAAATTGAGATGTATGTCATGAAACATATCAAAGAAGTATAACATCACATTAAGAAATAATGTGACATACGTCTGGAATCAAACCCCTTACTCTATGGCCAAAAATCAATCTTTAGGCAAGTGATTTATGTCAACACGCCATACAGGAGACTGTACTTTGTTATATGGAATAGTCTAAGTACTGTATAGCTGTTACCAAGTATTTCATTTACTCTGCCTTTACTTTGATTTGATCACACAGCATGTTTAAGCACCTTTCTGTAAGGATAACCACACTACTGAGAGTGATCATCAACTGACCAGGTTTTGCCATTGGACATTTGCAGCCATTCACTGTCACTTGGCATGGGTTTGTGATGCCAGTGCTTGTGAAAATTCTGAGGGGAAAAAAAGTTGAAGGCTTTCTTATGGGCCGTTTCTGGCCATGTGTGTGTTATGTGTGATTCTATTTTTTGACCAGCTAAAATGTGTGAAAAAGGGATTGACAGTAAACTGGTGAAATAGGGGAGGGGGCAAGCAGAGGGGAGGACACAGGGGAAAGAATAAGGTAGTGTGAGAGAACCATAGTTATCCATTTCTTCAAAACATAAATGTAGATGTGTAGACAGTATTTGCTGAATTTGGGCTGTCACCACAATAAGAGTAGCTGACAACAACAGGACAGTCCATTGTACCAAATCAAGTATGTCAAGAAAACACATACCCTGGGATTCAGCAAACTTCTGTGCCGGAATAGTTTATTCCTGCACAGAAGAGACTGTTTCCGTGGAGCACAACAGCGTGCCATGCATATGTATGAAGGCACACTGCCGTGCTGTAAAATTGACACTGTTTTGTGTGCAAGTGCAGGGCGTGTGTCTGAGAGCAGTGCTCTCACAATACACATGCCCCCTGCACTCCAAAATTGCCATACGGCAATGTAATGGTGGCGAGAGTGTCTGTGGAATACCTCTCAACCTCTAAGAGTAAGAAATCTGGAGAAAGCAAATAAGTCTGGCTCATACAGACTTAGAAAGTTAATAAAATAACAGGTTATGCATTAACATGAATGTGCTGAAGGGTATGAAGTCTAAAACTAAAATATCTGTCAGTATTTTCTAGCTGCAATCTTTAATGATTTGCCACTAATCTGTCCAAAAGCCACAATTCTACAAAAAATGGACCAAAAATATAAGGCAAATATCTGGACAGTGTGTGACAATCTGTACAGTTGACAGGTATGGCAGACACTGTTAGCATCCATGGAGCATACCTCAAATGCAAAGCCAGCCATGTCATCACCATTGTAAAAGTACAGCCCACCACGGAAAATGTTGCAGAAATCAATGTGCATACCCCTACAGTCAAAAATAAAACACAACAGTTTAATTTTTTTTTCAGTCCTTAATAACGTTTAAGTGTAGCTGAGTGTGTGTGCATTGCACAGCTCTGCTCAGCCTAGCTTATACATCATAAGAAGCTAAATAGGTTTATACTCCAAAACATAGCAATGTAGAAATAGTGAAGTGGCTCAAGCATTTGTCTTGTATATAATCATTTCTGGTTCAATCCCCAGTAAAGTCAATTTCACATTTTACATGTGAAAGCAGTACATAATTTATTTTTTTAATAGGTAGTAAATAACACATATTTGTTAACCAGAGTAGTGGAGTAGGTCCAGATGTGATGTGTCAGTGTCAATGTCAGCTCAGCTGCCACCACAGCCATCTTCGGAGCCGTGAAGGTGCAGGGCTAACTCCCGATGGGTGGCGACCTCGGTCTGACTGTATCCATTTTTGGGCATGTGCACTTCCGATTACCAAACACCCTCCCCATCCAAGGTGTTCACCCCCCACATGTATCATATACCATCCCTGTACGCTGTCTTGTCTGTCTTGTCCTACCCAACCTACCTCCTAAATACACCTACTATCCTTCCCCAACATCCCACTCTCACCTTAAAAAAAAGGACTATCTGTTCCCAAAAAAAAAATGTTGCTCCATACATAGCTGCCCATTTTGCACTTGTGTCCACTGGACACATGTAATCTTGTCTAATTTGCTTCACAACACATTATTGTTATCCTCACCCCTCTCTCTCAGGGGTTTGAGTGTCCAAATGTAACTCAAAATTCAGTATATATGCACAGCTGTTGCTGTAGAAGAAATGGACAGCTATGGACCTTCCCTACATTCATCCTGCACATCATCAGCTATCTTTCATATTGTTTTACCCTCTTTGTGGGTTTGTGTGTTCAGAATGTGGATCCACTGTCCGACTGCACTACATATGTGTATATATATATATATATATATATATATATATATATATATATATATATATATATATATATATATATATATACATATATATATATATATCTACTTTACATGGTCGACTATCCACAAAGCCAACTTTCATATGGCCGAGACCATATGATTGACTTTCGGAAAGCCGACCATGTAAAATAAACACAAAAAACGCAACGAACATTTACCTTAAAAATGTTAGCAGGGGGCAAGCCCACCCGCATCCCCCATTGGGGGCTTCGCTTCTCACACCCCCCCCGTAACTTAAATATACCAACTCCGAGATCGCACTACAGTGCGGAAGAGGGAAATTTTCCCATTCCGCACTGTACGGAGATAGCGGTTCCCCATGGTTGGCTTTTCAAAAGTTGATCATATGGTGTCGACCATGTGAAGGGAACCCATATATATATATATATATATATATATATATATAGATATATATATATATATATATATATATATATATATATATATATATATATATATATATATATATATATATATATGGGATGGGTACTGATCCCCAAAGGAACTTTTCACCAAAGCACAAACAGCCTGGCATACTTCTGTGAAAGTGCTTTTTACCGAAAAAGTACTTTCGCGGATGTATGCCTGCAGCTAGAGAGAGAGTCGTGGGGGAATGACTGCTGCGGAGATCATACTATGGTGCGGATAAGGGAATATTCCCTTTTCCTCACTGTAGTGCAATCTCAGAGTGAGAATATTAAAGTAGGGAGGTGTGGGGGGCACAGCCCCCCACATGGGGGGTGCATGGGGGCTTGTCCCACTGTATAAAAGTAGATTTATTGTTTTGTTTTGTTTTGTTTTTTTAGCGTACTTTAAAGAAAAAGCTTTTTCGGTGAAAGCATTTTTGTTAAAGTGTGTTTGGTGATTGCAGATTTAGACTATTGAACTTTTGTTCAATTGTCCTAGATCTATATCTATATATAAATATATATATATATATATATATATATATATATATATATATATATATATAAAACAATATATATGTGTGTGTATATATCTATATATATATCCATATATATATATATCTATATATATATATATATATATATATATATATATATATATATATATATATATATATATATATATATATATATATATATATATATATATATAGACATCTAGGACTATTGAATGAAAGTTCAATAGACCAAATCCAGAATTACTGAATGCACTTTAACGAAAGTGCTTCCACCGATAAAGCGCTTTTGTTAAAGTGCATTTGAAAAAAAAAAAACAATAAATCTTCTTTTATGCAGGGGGGCAAGCCCGCCTGCACCCCCCCCCCATGTGGGGGGCTGTGCTCCCCACCCCTTTTACTTTTATATTCTCACTCCGGGGTTGCACTACAGTCAGGGAAAGGGAAGTTTCCCTTAACTGCACCATAGTGCAACCGGCACTACGAGCATACTTATCCGAAAGTGCTGCTTCAGTGAACAGCACTTTCAGTTTAGTATGTTCAGTGATGTCTGCTTTGACAGACAGTGCCATCGGGGATCTGTATATAGAGAGAGAGAGAGAGATACATCCACATATATGCATACATGCATATCTATAGAAAGGTGAATAAATACATACATATACAATATACAGAAATATACAGAAATATATGACAGCTACAAACACATGCAATTAGAGGTTCATGCTGCCGCCGACTAGATGTGTAAATCGGAAAATGCACTCACTGGAAGTATTCCTTAAAATGGGGAACAATGACATCTGTGCTGTAACAGATACCTGGTTAAATGCAGTAGGAAGCACTCCTGCACTATCAGCCTATAACTCATTCCACAACTTTTGGATGCAGAACCTGGACTGAAGCTCTAAAGGAGGTGGTATTTTCATATTCATTAGAGATGCACACACCTCCAGAGTGGTAGACCAATATTATGCATTACAGATCCTGCAGGCATAGCTAACATTGGGTAAGACAGTGGTTCAGGTTGTAGCCTGCTATAGGTCCCCAGATATGTCCCAAGACTCACACTCCATGTCTCTAAACACCCTGGAGAATATTAGTGTACAACCTAACACTCTCATACTGTTTGACTTCAACTACCCCACCATTAACTGGGAAAGCTACTCATGTACCGATGCACTTGCCCATCACATTGATTTGGTCTTTCCTAACATGGATGACTGTTGCTCTTCACCAATAGTCAACTCCTCCCTTGTTATATCTGAACACAAATTACTCACCTTTGGAAATCCACATCCCTCCCAACCCCCCCTGCACAGGTAACCACCATGAAAATCCTTTCCAAAGCTAACTATGGCCTCCTAAAACAGAGGTGTATAACCTCACTGCAACCATGCAAATGGAGACTAGTTGCATGACAGCTGAATCAAACAATGCACTATGAACACATACGCAAATGCATGGATACCACCATACCCAACACAACCAAGACCCTGACCTCCAAAAAAAGGAAGCTGATCTGGTGGTCCCGTGCCATAAAGAAACTGTACAACAAATGGAGGGAACCAATATAGAATAAGCTGAAATCCCAAGACTAGAAATAAACCCTTATCAGCCTCAATTAAAAGTTGAGATCCCTCATCAAATAACACAACGTTAGCTGTGAGAACAGAATTGGATCACATAGTAAAGACAACCACAAGGCCATATACAGTTATGTAAAGAATATCCATGGCAATACCAAGATTTTTTCTGAGCTACTAGACAATGGTACCTCCCAGACTAAGCCAACTAATAATGCCAATATACTGGCTGACATCTTGAATGCAAACTTTACACCCCCCCCCAAGGACCACTCACAATACCAGTACACTGCCAGGCACCCAGTATTACTGCAGCACAGGTTAAAACACCACTATCCAAGGCCAAGAATACAGCTTCTGTGGGACCTGACAATATCCCTGACTGTTTTCTACATAAACTACAGAGTGACCTGGCACCTCATCTGCGTGGCCTGATCAACCACAGCCTCACCTCATGCTTTGTCCCTACTGAATTGTGCACCACTACAGTCACCCCTCTCTGCAAACAAGATGTGACTACAGACCCTGGTAAATACTGCCCAAACTGCCAGACAAGCCTGTTATGCGAAGCTATGGAATGCATCATCATGCACCAAATAACCAGGGATATGGGAATCTGCAGACTCAATATCCAATACAGTTTACTTTTGTGAAGGTTAGGTCATACCTGGTCATTCAACCTGGGAAACTTCTTGGCATCATTCACCTGAGCTGTGGATGAAGGCAAGATGGCACATACAGCCTACCTTGATCTGGCCAAAGTCTTTGATAACATTCCCCACTCAGGAATCATGCAATAACTCCCTACGCTAGGCATCAAACCCTATATCACTAGGTGGGAACAGAAGCACAAACACAGGGGTAGATTGGACATACTGCTATCATACATTGCGACAGTTGCAAATGTCACAGGGTTTGTTGTAACATCCTTCATGAGGAATATGACACTGGTAATACCAATAGATGTGAGTATTTACTGACAGCATTCCATAGAGTCCATGACTGATTTGCCAAGGGCACCAACTGCCTGGGGAACAGACAAAACATAACAGGTAGACATATGGCCAGTCTGTGGACAGTGTGCCAGTGGAGAGGTATGTCAGAGACATATCACTGTGAGTCGTGATGTCACTCACTAAATGCATGCCCACACAAACTCTGTCAATCTATCAATCCATCATGTGTATAAAAGCACTGATGACATAGAATCTGTTCAAAATTCTGGGGACATGTCCACCGTGTTGGTTTGCTGTCTTCACATGTCCTGTCATGTTATGTATTGCTACCTACTGTATGAGACTCTGTAGGTCACCACCTCTGTAATGTCCCTAACACAGGCAAGGAAAAGGGTCAAGGGCCAGATTAAGGAATGTCCCACATGTTGGAACTAGCAGCAGTGTCCAGGCCCACAGCACAATACAATGTGGGCACCGACATAGTGGTAAGGCCGTAGCAATACCTGACATCTGCACATCTATACAGAGGAGAGACAGAAAGTAGATAGCTAACAGGTTATGCATTAAGATAAATGTTTTGAAAGACAGATGTCTGAAACTGAAAGGAATGCCATTGCTACATCTCAGCAGTCCTCAATGACATGTCCTAAAAAATAGTAGTCTACAATTAATATCAACATATCAGATCAATATCCAGTAGGAGATACATAAAAACATACAGCTCAAACACCAAGAACAAGATAGTCAGTACTCAGAGTCCAGCTTTGCATGCAGGGCTGTATGATTCCAGTACTACAATACACAATCTACTCTTACTTGGACAAGTACTGCTAAAAGTAGTAACATAATGATACAATACATGCAAGTGTGACTGCATATAACCTGGGATAGTACCCAAGTATGAAACAAATACAAGAGAAAAGATTCCGGTATTACCCATGTATACTCATGTGTCCCATACAGTATACTCACACCCCTTGCTACTGTAATGACAGCACATATAAGCATGTTATGTACATGGAATTAAATACACTTATTAAAGATGTCATTACCCTGCTATTTTATCAGACTGGAATGTGATCACTGGTTACCAGGACTGAGCTATGTTTAGCAGGTTTAAGCATTGCTTAAATGTAAATGCTAAGCATTTATGCACTTGTAAGCAAAGCCTACATGGTGTTAGCGCATATTCGTTTAAGCATACATTAGCACCGCTTACTTTCACACAAACCCACACAAACACACTTAAAGCTGCTCAAAACTGACTTAATCACTCTGTATCCAACAGTCTTTGCTCTGCCCAGCAACAAAATAAATAGCCCTTGCAGGTCATGAACCCAGGACCCCATATATTAGAGTCACAGCACTCAACCACTTAGCCATCACAGCTGCAAAAGGATCTGTTGCTTTTTATAATATATCATTCAGTACACACACTGAACAGGAGTGAAAAACTGCTTTGAGTACTACAATTTTTTACTACTTGTTAGTGAAAACACTGTGTATTCAGTCATGTTTGTATGTCTAAATATATACATATCAGATAAATATGGTGAGATACATCTAGAAGGAATATACAACACTAATATTTACACATAAAAAGGATATATATATATATATATATATATATATATATATATATATATATATATATATATATATATGTGTGTATATATATATATATATATATATATATATATATATATATATATATATATATATATATATATATATATATATATATATATATACACACACATATATATTTATATATATCTATAAAAAACATGCCCATATCATGTAGTAGAGTCATACCTCAGCACCATAACTCTCAACCTCTTAGTGCAAGGGGACATAATGTAAGTATTGCAGTTATAAATGTGGAATGCTGCTACAGTAACAGGGTTTGTGTCAGCATACATGTTCTGAAGGAAGACAGTTCTGAAACTGAAATGTACATCATCAGTTACTGACAGACATCATAAAATCATCATAGTGAAGTACCACACAAATTACAGTAATGATTCTGTGGAATACAGCAGAAGTATGAGCAATAAACCTGGACAGTCTGAAACAATCTGGTCAGTCAAGAGGTATACACAGAACTCCTTAGTGCATGAAATGTGGACTGAGACTGACAAAGGGGGTGTTTAAAGCCATGAAAATGGGGATATATCCCAAATACTGGAGTAGATAAGCTCACACTGTTGATGCGATCACACCCTCCTGTCTGTCCTAACATATAGTAACTGGAGGAGCACAAGTCCCAAGGCCACGTACCTCCCACTAGTTAATGACATACATCTTCACAGCATCCCACTGTTTTGTCAGAAATACACAACACTTATGATGGCCAGGTAACAGTACATCTGACAAATATCTGGACATAACATCACACTAGGGAAAATACACTGAGGTGCTAAGCATGGCACCAAGCACTGTCTAAACTACAGGGAGACTGCCACAACACTAACCCAATTTTCCTATGGAGTAATACATATGTAATTGTAAATATAGCAGGCACTACAGGGATGTAACAGCATGGAATAACAGACACCAATGTGAATGTGCATACCCGCAACCAATCTCATTACAGTCACACTCTCATAATGGTAAGCCTAATTAATAGTACAGTATATGGACTGCGTGAATAAAACCCATCATCATGTTTGCCACTCCCACACTACCCCTACATATACTGTCCCAATTCACAGTATAGTCTGATGCCTGACTGTAGTATGGGACATGTCTCCATCTGGCCCTACAAACTTATAGGGTACCAGAAAATGGAGCAGAATGCAATGTCAGATTGAAAAGGACCAAGAACACTGACATCTACCCCACTCTGTACACAGGCCAAACAACATATTCACAAAACACTGCTACACAATACTGACACCCTGTCAACAATCACCATAAGTACACAGACCTCACTACTGTACAGACTACAACAGAATGTCCAGGTTTTGTCCTCAAATATAAGGCCTCCTATACATAACATGTCTGGCAGTCAGATATATCACTGAGTTGATATCAGTAATGATGTCAGTAAATAATGATATACCGTACATATTCACCTATTACTGTATGACATATGGACAAAGGGTGACAGACTTGTGGGACAGAGGCACAAACACAGGGCCATCATTGACATACATTTACATATTGCTGTTATAAACTGAGAAAATTGCTGTTGTCACAAGGTCTGTTGTAACATATCTCTTCTGAGGGATATGAAGTCAGAAACACACACGGATGCTATCATTTACTGACTGCAATCCTCAGAGTATGCTACTGAATTTATAAAGACAAAAAATGTGTGAGTAACACACCAGATCTAAGACTCCAAACTCTGGCCAGTCTGCGGATAGCCCTACAGGTGAGAGTTTTCTCAACCATATAACACTGTCACGTCAGTCTTGAAATCATGCAGAACAACCATATCCACACAAACCCTGTTAACCTAACATTACTTCAAATGTATAACAGCACTACTTGCATTCTGTCCCCATGTCTGGAACATCCTCCTCCAGTTTGTTGCGCTGTCTCCACAGTGTATGTTGTAAGAGGTATTTCCAACTACCCTCTTTGATGCTGTTTGTCAGACACCCACTTGTCATTCTCTCAGTGAAGGAAAAGGGCCAATCCCCACACGAAGTGCTTAGTTATAGGATTGTGTTTCCATGCAATTGGCTATAGGAATGATACCACAGCTGTCCCACATGCAATTAGCACTTGGGGGTCTCCAATTCCTGCACATACCATCAGCTGATCATGAGCATTACCTACAAATGTCATGCTGCTGCCTATGCAAAACAGATGTACTTTTCTACAGCTAGCAGAGAGAGAGAAATAAAGAAAGAAAGAAAGAAAGAAAGAAAGAAAGAAAGAAAGAAAGAAAGAAAGAAAACAAACAACAAGCAAGACCATTTCAACCAGACTACAACAAAAAATCTGTGAGACACACCTGTCTACCTGTGAAATACAGCAACTGAAACAGGCATAAAACAAAGGTATGTGAAACGAAATCATGCAATGGAATGTAGTAGGGGATATGTAAAAGAGGTAAATAGGATGTTCAACAAATATTTCTCAACAGCACTTGCTGTACTGATATACTGATGATGAGAACCTATGACCGTAGCATCTGTGTCTGTCTGTAGTGATATAGAACACAGTTCACACGCCTGAATCAGTCACATATGACTACTATTGGAGTGTGATTTGAACAATACTGACTGTGGCACTCCTAGGCCAGCTACTGGGATGTTGCATATATCCATATGTTAATTGTGCATACTACTATGATATAAATTGTCTGTATCAGAAATGTGAGGGACATGTACAGGGTATTTGCATAGTGAAATACTGTTGCAGCTGTGTGTGTGTGTTGAAATGCATATGATATAATGAGCTCATACCATTCAACTGTCCAGTGTTATGCACAATGACCATATGTGTGTCTCAGGTTTGCAGTTATGCACTAAAACAGTTGTGTTATGTCTAGCAAAGAATTGGCAACCTGTGAACACTGACATTACAACATCTCCTTACATTTCATTTGGCTGTTCCCGTTCAGGGTCGCCACAGCAGATCATCTGACTGCATGTCTTCCAGCCCTCTACATCTTACTCTTTCACACCAACCAGCTGTATGTCCACTATCAACACATACATACACCTTATCTCAGGCCTTCTCCTTTTCCTCTTACCCAGCAGCCTCATACTTTCACAGATATACTCAGCATGCCTACTCATCACATGTCCAAACAAGCATAATCCTGCTACTCTCTGCCTTTGACCCCAAGCCCCCAACCTGGGCTGATCACCTAACATAGATGTTCCTACTGCTGTACACCCTCATCACACCCAGTGCAAATCGTAATGTCATAAACTCTGCCACAACCACCTCTGACTCCTGCCTTATTTTTCAATGCCACTGTCTACAACCCATATAACATAGCTTTGCTACCCACTCTCTTGTAGACCTTCACTGTCACTCTTAATGATACGTGTCTATCACAAATCACACCTGACACTCCTCTCCTCCACCTGGATCCTGCCTGCACTCTCTTCGTTATCTCTCCCCCACACTCCCCATTACTCTAAACTGTTTTTCCCAAGTATTTAAATTTATCCACCTTTGCAAACTGCACTCCCTGCATCATTTCCATTCCTCCATCCTCCCTTCCATTCACAAACATATATTTTCTCTTAGTCCTGCTGAACAACATTCATCCATTCTGTAGACCATAAGTCAACCTCTCCAGGTTCTCCTTAACCTGTTCCCTACTCTCACTACAGAACACAATATCATCTGCAGACAGCACAGTCAACAGGGACCCCTGTCTGATCATGTCTGTCAAGCTGTCCTTCATCACTGTGCATGAAAAAGGACTCACGGCTGCTCCCTGATATACTTCCACCTCCACATTAAATGCACCTGACACGCCCAAACCAGAATTCACTGCTGTCATAGAAGCCTTGTACATGTCCTGTAGCATTCTTACAGATTCCTCTGCCACTCTTGACCTCCTCATACAATACCACAATTCCCCTCTAGGCATCCTGTCATATGCTGTCTGTAAGTCCACAAAGACATAATGCAGCTACTTCTGACCTCACCTGTACATCTACATCAACACTTTCATAGTAAACATCAATTCTGTACTGATCTTTCCTGACATGAAACCATACCGCTGATCAGTAATCCTCACCAACATTCTTAACCTAAGTTCCACCACCCTTTACCATTCCATCATGCTCTGACTGATCAATGTTAAAAAAATCATATATATATATATATATATATATATATATATATATATATATATATATATATGTATACACACATCCTATCCTCCAGGGATAGATTGTGAATGCAAAGGCTACCCAAATATCAAATGATGTATTTGTGTTGCAGCAATGTGAAGACAGTGTCACTAATGTTGGTCCATAGCCCACCATGTATTTACGGCATCCTCCACATGTTGCCCCTACCAGGTTGACAGGAATGACTGATCAACAAAAGTGTTATGACAGTGTGCCATACTGACATAGAACAGAAATGCATAGCAGTTATTACCTGCACAGATATATGCATGTATGGCATTTATAACACGTCATTGAAAGACGAAAATAGAGAACACAATTTCATCGGCCCCAAAACATCTAAACATGAAAATATTGAACACTCTGCTCCAAAAAACATACACACAACACAAGCACATCAAACAAACAGCAACCACATACATACATTTAAATTCCTACATGTAATGCTACACTAAACTAAACATACACTACTGTCTACCCACTTACCTTAAAGCAAACCCTAACGCTAAGTTCTGTCACTATCGCACACTCACCTAAGCCACGCCTTAACCCTAACTCACTTAAACCGTCCCAACCCTAAAGTCTGTCACTATCGCACACACGTCTGACCCGCACCCTAACCCTAACTCACTTAAACCGTCCCAACCCTAAAGTCTGTCACTATCGCACACACGTAGAAACAATCGCACACTTACCTGAACCCAACCCGTAACTTTCCACCACAGTGCTAAGAATAGCGATGCCAAAGAAATGGCCAACCGAATTCTTTCCCGAGGAAATAATTTGCTGTTCTCCAGCTTCCCTATTCTTAGTGTTCACTGAATAGTGTTCGATATTAGAACATTCGAAGTTTTAATACTTCGATGTTCTGTTATAGACCCCATGTATTGGTAGGTGTACCTGGCTGCCTCATAACACCTGACATGGGATGCAAAACAGCATGTAACTGAGCTGTACATGTTGTACACATGTGTAATGTTAATGTGTGTGCATCCAACAGAGTTACACTTCCACAGATAATGGTTCTTGCATTGCCCTGACACAGAGATGAGTACTGCCATAAGCAGGAGTATCATGTATGAAAGAGAGAGGTGTCCAACTCTGTTATGACCTTGTGTCCATGCCTACTACAAACAGTGATATGACCACCCACATAGCTGTATGTCCTCAGCAATACCTAACTTGTACAACCTGTCTTAACCAAAGTAGAGTAAACCCCTTTGCTGGACAGCAGTAGTGCACAAAGCACATAATGAGATGCTATATCGGCTGTATAGTGGACAGTAGGAGCAGGCACCAACTGGCCAGCATGCCATCCTTTGTCTGGATGACCATAGTAGGTCACAGGTGGATTACTGTAAGGCTGACTATGAGTATAAATTGGACACATCCACTGAGGGCAACCAAAAGGCCATCTTTACATATTGGGGTCTCATAGGCAACATCCCAGAGCACCCTGCAATGGAGGTCAATTGTAGCACATGCACACACACCATCACTACAGCCAACTTGCTGCAAACACATTTAGGCCAAACATCAACACCCTAGCTCAGCATCAGTATAGGTGGATATGCACACCACACGCACAACTACCCTCATCATTATGGATCAGATGCAAACCACCCACTTAAATGTAAAAATAGCAAGTCACCTTGGGGACTGATAACATTCCAGTCTGCATCCTACATTTTTATTTTATTTTTATTTTATTTATTTATCATTGTTGTGACGGGAAAAGTCTGTTCGGGTTCCTGGAGCCTGTTTTTCAGCGGCCAGAAGCGAGAAATGCAGATGCATGTCTTTGGAAAGAGGGAGAGCGGAGGACCCGGAGAGCGGAGACAGCCTGGGTGAAACACACACAAACACCCAACACCCAAGCGAACCGGAGAAGAAGGCAATCAACCGAGGACCTCTTGCTGTTGGGCCTGTGCCACTGTGCCGCCCATACATGAACTCAGACATATGCTTCCAACTCCTTACATACTGTAAGCAAGCGAAGCCTGAGCAGCTTTGACAGCCCATCTGCAAGGAACACAGACAGTCACCCTTCTACATAAATGTGAATGGTGGTTTATGAAATCTACTGGCCCCCATATGGGGGAATATGACACAACAGGACCAGGAGTACAATGCATGTTCATACAGTGCTGCGTCTCATATGTTTGTATATAGTGTACACTGTTGACAATTAGTCATGTGCTGTCTCTGTAAAGAAGTCTGTGCAATGTCTGAGGTCCAGTGATGTGTTTCCCTGTTTATGTCTTCAGGTACTATGGCGAGCCAGCTGGATTGCAATGAGCAGGAGACTTGGGCCATAACTGAGGACATCCTTCAGAACTATACCATCCTTTTTGGTCAGGGTCGCCAAAACCAGCAGGAGAGGACTGCACTGTGGGATGAAATTGTCCAAACTGTGAACAACTTGGGCCACCATGGCTGCATGTATGATCAGGTACATCATAGAGCAAGTGACCTGATTCGGAATGCCTGGCAATGGACTGCTACTGTAGCGAGGGACCGTTCCACTACTGGTGGGGGGCCAGTTACAGAGCCCCCTGTTATGGCAGTAGAGGAGCTCCTGGCCAACATTGGAGTAGCCCCTACAAGAAGATTTACACAAGAACTTTCAGTCGTGGAGGTGACTGGCACCCAGGCAACAGGCGGGAAGCATCCAGGTAAGCCAAAAGTGCACATCAGTGTACTGAGATTGCATTACAACTGTGTTCTATAGAGTCTTGAGATGCATATGTCAGGGAAAAGTACTACCACCATAACCACTATATCACTCCCATTACTAAAATGGTACTGTCTAACACCTTACTCATTCATTGTCTCCTATATGGTGCCCAACTTCTTACCAACTCTTCTCTAAAAACAAAGCTATCCTCCTGTTATCAGAAAATGTCTGTTTGCTTCCAGCTATAAATCCAAATACCACCACTGGAATGCCCTACACAAACTAAATTTGCTTGAACTTCCCAACCATCTTACCTACATTCAACTTACTCATGCCCATAAACCCATCTGTAATCCCTCCATCTACCCCTCCCTTGCATCCTCCTTCAAAATGCAGATACCCAACAGACTTCTAAGATCCAATAACCAGAATTTTTATTAACTGCACAAGCTTGCTCATCCTCCAGGCAGACACCTACTTTCTTTTCCCTAGCTCATATCTGGAAGTCCCTGTCACCTCTTATTGGTACTAAAGACGACCACTCTACCTTTAAGACCTTGCTTCATTCCCTTCTCAAAAGCCTCTGGGAATGTTCCTGCTCTCATCACACATGACTTGCCTGTTTTTCCCCATTTCTCACACTCCTTTACTTCTATCTTCCCTTCATCATACCGAGCATCTCTGACTACTACCATCTTCATTTGTCTCATTTACTTGTACTCTTGCTCTACTTTTTTTCTTTTTTGTTAATATCTCACCCTTCTTAGATTCAACAATATCACCTCTCATCACCCATCCTACTATAACTATGCTAAGATTTCATGTAAAATTGTAATGTCAATCCTATGTTACTTCACCTTCTAATAAATGTAGCAGAAATATGCAGCAATTGGGGTTTTCATATTCTAGTTGACTTATATATGCATGTAATTTTACCTTTTAGATTTGTAACCATATCTTCACTGCAATTGTAGATTTTTTATAATGTTATATAATACCATCATTCTTCAATACTATTGGATAACAGTAAATGTATTGTCTTCATATTATATTGCTGTTCATGGAGATTTTCTCCAAAAGACTCCATTGAAAGCAGGCTCTTCTTGGACCAATGGACTATCCTGGTAAACAAACTGTAAAATAGATAAATTAATAAAATCTGTGTGTTGGGTTTACTTATGCAAACAATTGCACATTTATGGTGAAGGACAGCAAAGTGTGTAATATCGTAGTTTGCACTGTACCTGTGCATAAATGTAGTATTAATTGTGGACCAATGCATATTGTGAATCAGCTAACAATACCTCTCCCTCCCTACTACCTAGGTCCCTCGACTCTACATGAGGTACAACAGCCTGAAGCTGGTGAGTATGAGATTTTACTGTTTTGGCTCACCAGTACCCCAGGCATGTTAAGGTGTTACACACAGCCATCTGGCAATATCTGCATGATCACTTGTAGTGGGGTTCACTGCTTAATATCACAGTGGATATCACAGGGGCCTATTTGCATGTGATGTCATATCTGTAGAATACCTACGTCACAAACCTGTCATTGCAAGACATCTGGATAAAGATTGGCAAAATGCAGGGACAAAGAGCCAGGAGTAGGGATATAGTGTAGACTTTGCTGTTATACAGTGCATATGAAAGGTGTATACACCTGTTAGAATGCCAGGTATTTCTGATATATGACAATGTGAGCACAATACAGAAGACCAAACATATATCCAGCCTGCCCTGTGACCTATAATCTGTACAATGCAATTGACAAACAAACAAACAAATCTATTAGTGGAACAAGTATGTGACATGGAAATTGTCCAAGAAACTAGATGCATATGTGTGCACAGGATGAAGCTCATACTGTGGTGCAGCACCATGTGACAAATCACAGCAGTACATCATATTGGATACACACCTGCCATCAGTTACAGACTCTTGGATTAACTGCAAATAACACTCATTTCACATACCAAAGATATCCCAACATAGACCCACAGTTGGCTGCTACAGCAAACGCCATGGTTCACATACAGCTTAACATGCTGGAAAGGGTTCACATGTTAGAAAGGTATCAGCCTGGAGAAGGCTACAAAAACACACCCACAGCATTGCATATGCCATGGAACACAGTGCAGATAGTCATCAAAGGTTACCAGATATGGTGTAACAGTGGCATTGCGAAGAAGTGGACATCCCTACATGTAATCAGAGGATACAATACCAACAATGTCCAGGGAGGCTGCCAGGAGCCATACAGCAACACCAAAGGAGTGACAGACATCTCTGGCAAGTAGCACTATGTGTGTACGACATGTGACAGCAATCTTATTTGGTCTTCACATGTCTTGGTTATATGGTGTGTTTGGAAGATGGCAGCTGTTCCTCACAACAAACATCCATTCCTGGGTAATTTCTGGACAACAAGAAATCAGCTTTTCAAAAAGCATGTGTGTAAATATGTTAAGTTGTTATGAGACCAGTGTTAAACTGTCTTGGTCCACAATTCGGTCATGTTTTTTGGCCATAAAAAACAACTGCACAACAGCAGAAGCACACTGCCCACACAGTGAAGCAGGCTGATGGCAGTGTCCTGCTTTTGGTTTTCTGTTCACAACTTTGAACTGGGGCAGTAGCCGATTTGGAGTGTATTATGACCAGTTTCAAACACCAGTCCCTTGTGGCTATAATCCTTCTGGTGTCTGACACATACATACCTGTGTATGGGGAGGTATTTCAGCATGGCGCACAGTAATGACCCACACCTTACATCCACTGGGCAAAAGGATGGCTTCACAAGAAGACAATTGACAGTCTGCAGTGGCCAAGCCTGAGTCCACACTTAAATACAATGCGCAATATGTGTGGTGAACTGACGAGCATTGTGCACAGGGGATGGCTTTGCAATCTGACAGATTTGGAGGTGTTCTGCAAAGGAGAGTGTGCAAACATTGCCATGTCAAGATGTGTTATGCTAATACACACCTTCCCAAGAGTGCTGAATGCTGTGTTAAGATGAACAGGTACTTTACCAAAGTATCACTTTACAGGAGTGCACCCCTATGCAACCCAGCTATTGTAGTCATATCATGTAAGATATGTGAACCCTACCTGATGTGTATGTTCTTCAATTGGAGTGCACAGGCTATATGTCATATAAAATAGTAGAAATGCTATGGAAATATCACTGGCATCTCATGTGATCTGTCACAAAATCATTGCATGTTAAAAAGGGTTTGTACACTTATTATATCCACTGTAAGCTAGAAAAGTTGTTTCAGTAACTGGCCTTGTTTTTACATACATGTACTGCAGGTTATGCCATATTCATATCACAGTATGACATTAAATAGGGTCAACAATCCGCTGGAAAAAACAGTTATGTATCAGACACACACAGGAGGTATGAGCAGCAGACAGGAAAAATGAACCACATATGTAGAGATTCCTGGAAACTCTGTACAGTTAGCAGGTATGTTCTGTCAGTTTGGCCACAGCGCTATACAGATGAACAGCAGTAATGTTTACATGGATGCAGTGTGTTGTAGGTGAAGGCTCATCACCAAATAAAAACACTCACATATCTGAGTGGTGTAAATTTGTAGTCCAGAGTGTGTCTGTTTCAGTCTGAGTGTGTGTCATGACTGTCATCTGTTGCCTAATATGAGGTCTGTGGAATGCCTCTGGGACAATGTGTGCGCGCGCGTGTGTGTGTGTGTGTGTGTGTGTGTGTGTGTGTGTGTGTGTGTGTGTGTGTGTGTGTGTGTGTGTGTGTGTGTGTGTGTGTGTGTGTGTGTGTGTGTGTGAATGTGACAGTGTGTGAGTGAGTGTGTGAGTGTGCCACCAAACTTTATAGTGCTGATAGTAATGTACATATGTTGTCTTTTTCTCACAGGTGGCCATGGTGGTTGCAGTCCCTCCTGCTGGGTAAATGATATTACTTTTTTGGCAACTCTGACCATGATGATACTCATAGTGATGCACAGTTGGGATTGTCAGAGGCTGCAGCTGTGTCATTGGTTAGCATCCCACCTATATCAACCCCATCCCCACACACAGCCACAATGCCCACCCATTCCTCATCACCAGTGGCCATAATAGAAGGACAGCTGGGTGCTGCCACAGAGCATGCAAGTGTGGTGACTATGGCAAGTGAGTTTACAGGCAGTGGCCATAGTCAGAGTACTGGCTAGGTCCCACACAGGCAGGGAGGCAGGGGTACCTCACAGGCAGGCAGGCAGGGGTGCTCAGAGGAGAATGGCTGCCTGTCCAGCCCATGTTGGAAGTTCCACTGCTGAAGTAACCAGACACATGTTTTGGCCTGTAATGGATACACAGACATGTAATAAACATAACACCAGACAAGTGTGCAGGCTGGTGGAAGAACATTTCCCTGGTGCCCATGGCGATTTTCACAAACCCATTGCAGCCGTACATGAGGGCAATGAGATCAAAGACAAACGGTGGGGTCAGGTCATGATACTCCTCCACCATGAAGTGTCTTTGCTTGAACATATGGCAGATAGGAGGCAGTGGTCATGTGATGGTAGCTCAGAACCACAATCATCTGGGCATGCACATGGCCATGCACCATCACGATCCTGTACGGGCAATAACACTATCACTAGTGAGGGTGGTGTGATGTCCATGCCAAGATGCCACAAGCCATGGGCACATGGTCCTGGATGGTCCCAACAGGGCCACAGATCCAGCAGACATACATCACCATCAGGGAGCAGTACTATCTCTGGCCTTGTCAGTGGCAGTGCCCGTGATACTCTTGGCAGATCCAGTTCCCATGTCCATGGCCAGAGGTGGTGAACTGTACACCCTGCCATGTATTGGCCACAGCTGTCCAGAAAACATCAGTGAAGGGCAGCCACATGGAGTGTCTGTGTGAATGCACATGCACACACACACACACACACACACACACACACACACACACACACACACACACACACACACACACACACACACATCATAATTGCAATAAACTCAACTCCACACACATGCATCACACCTAAACAGACCATGCCATTTTCATACCCCAAACACACACCAATACTGTCAACCAAATGGCGCAGCCTAGGGCTCTGGCAAAAACCACACAATACCCTGTGCATATGACAGATCCCTAACATCCAAAACATTGATGCAAGGACATGCAAATATGAGTCTGAATCACAGGGTGAACATAATAAATTGTATGTAGGTAATGCTGCGTAGGGTGCTGTCATCTGGCATTTCTAAGGGATACACATCAGAGAGTGTGTACAGTTTAAGCCATGATGCATTATTGCTATTCTTAATGCTGAGTGAATGTGTTCTCACATGCTGTATCATGTTTGTGTTCTAGGCCTCTGTGTGTCACCAGGATGTAACCCTGCAGCAAGACCAAGGGGTATGGCAGTGCAGTAACACATCGGCCATGTCATAGGCAAGGTGCAGCTGTATCTGCATGAATTTCACAGGTCTGTACAACAGTGACTGCATATGCCTCGCAGATTATAGGGCTGAGGGTTGTATATAGTTTTATGGTGATTGACAACATCTGTTTCAGAGTGAAGAATGGTAAGTGTGATGGTTTGGACACAACTATGTTTGCTAATAACCACAGCCCTAGGGGGTATTCATCAAACAAACACACTGTGATTACTACACACACACACACACACACACACACACACACACACACACACACACACACACACACACACACTTGGCAGTACTGAGATCCATTGGTTTATAGCTTCATAGGTGTGTAGTAGTTGAATAGCCATGAAGGCTCTACAAGGCTAGACCAAGAAAATACCCTGGCATCAGGCCACATGAAAACAGTCCCCTGTGTGGCTAATAAGTATACATACTGGAATGATCCCCGGGGTGGGTATTATATTCCCCATCCAGTAATCCAGATGTGTACTGTGGATGGCCAGTGATGTGAATTACTTCACATGTATGTGATTTATATTCCATACCATGGGCAGTGTCTGGGTTGTGAACCCATCACACAAGCATGTCCTTTGGAGTGTGGACATGTGCTTGAGGTATCTGGGGCATGTTGTGTGGACAGATTGAGATCTGATGAAGCATTCCTCACCCAGTTTGGTGAGACATGTCTGTGTAACTCAGGCAGTGGTTGCACCTTCATAGACAGCATGATGCAGGGATTCATTGGAGTTATAGGAGTCTGTCCATACAGGGCATGTGTGTAAGGCCTGGTATTATCTTTGTGGGATACATTTGCAGCCTCTACATTTGTTGCAGGTATCCAGTGGTGTACATCACAAAAGGGCCAGTGCACACATTGATTAGGCTACTGAGGGGTTGGAACAGGGTGCCATGTCCTTTTACTTGCTGGATAACACACACTCAGTCAGAAGATGTAACACATCAAAGTACTTTCTGATGTCAGTGGCACTGTTGTGATCAAAAGGCATGTAGTCCACTGCAATCACACCATGGGTACTATCTGTGAGACAATTTCCTGGAGAACTACCAATATAGTAGAAGCTGCCTAGGCAAGTGTGTTTGTGTATGATCTATGGGTGGAG
Organism: Protopterus annectens; assembly: GCF_019279795.1. NCBI lineage: Eukaryota > Metazoa > Chordata > Ceratodontiformes > Protopteridae > Protopterus > Protopterus annectens. Next base: position 222,550,266 of record NC_056738.1, read on the forward strand.
TGTGGTCTCTGAGTATTAGAAGGGTTGCCTATATTGTTCAGTAATCCATACTGTCACATAGTCATTGCACATGGCACTAGACATTTAGGGCTGTGATTTGTCTACACCAACCTCTTCAGTGTTTGACAACTGTTGGCCTTGTAATGTGGACATTGGTCCTCAATATAATATTTTAGCAAAACCCACCCCCCATGTGTTCCTGTTATTACACAATCTCTCTCTCACACACACACACACACACACACACACACACACACACACACACACACACACACACACACACACACACACACACACACACACACACATACACATGCCAGTACTGATTTTCATACCCTTACCTAGCTATGTATTGCTACTACAATGTTATGCATTTATCGCACATGTCACAGAGCTTACAGGAAGGATGTTGTCCGAAGGTACTTCTTAGGTGAGGAACATCACCAGTCCTTGAAAATATTAG